>NW_023340095.1:1337183-1337310 GCF_004916995.1 Morone saxatilis | reverse complement strand
AACATTTTCATCTACCACACAACTGTTCAAAACTAGTTGCTTGAACAAGAAAGGAGCCGGTCTCATGTTGGTGAAAAAGGTCTAAGGTTGGTGCTGCACTAAAACCTGTAGAATATGACACGTCCAC
>NW_023340095.1:1335467-1337068 GCF_004916995.1 Morone saxatilis | reverse complement strand
GCCAGTTCCCTGTTGGTGGAAAAGTCCGAACAGTGTCCTTGAAGAAGCTGCCCAGCTGCCCCACAGTGGCTGCAGCCGCTCTCGGATGGGTAGAGAACAATTTTCCCTTCGGCGATCAGTTCAATCATGGCTCTCAGATTCAGTCAGCAGAGGTGTGTGATTAGCAGCAGAGGTGTGTGATTAGCAGTAATGAATGGAAGAGCAGAGCAGGATGTTTAATCTAACAGTTTGAGAATGGCTGCATTTGCATTGTTTTACAGCACCACAGGATTGGAGAGAAATTATTGTTTTTCTCCATGAAACAGAGACACTGAGTCAGCAACAGGTTGTGTTTCTGATAAATAAATCAGCATCTCAGCGATCGGAGCAGTTTCCCTGCAGTGACTACAAATAGCCTTTTGTTTCATGACGCCGTGCTTTCCAAATTATTTTGTATTCTAGTTTCCAATTTCACATCTCGCTGCGGGCAGCGTTACCGCTCTTTATTGCCTTGAAAGAAAACAGCCCATGCATACAGTATCAGTCTGTGGAAGAAGAAGTTCTATGTTTGGAGCTTTTGTCACACCAGAGCTCCGAGTTGGAGCTGAACCAGGAGGACCACACGGTCGCACAGGCTGCTCACACAGTAAAAATATGTAACCCTAACCCTGCTGAGCTCTTTACTTAAAAAGGGTTTTTTAAATTTCATTTGGAAGAGAAGGCGGTGAGAGCTGTGCTTTATCCACACTAATACCAACTGATCAGTGAGCAGCTCTCCTGCAGTGTTCGGGTCAGATGTGAGGAGAAGACCACTATAAAAGCAGAGGACAGCATTCAGCCCACACTTGCCTGTTCAGAAGCCGAGAAGATGAGAAGATGGGTGTTTCACTAAAGGGCCTCTGTAGTGGTTGCTGTAGTACTGCTGGAGGGTTCAGAGTTTGGGATCAGTTCTGGAAACAGGATGCGGTTTTCCACATGTGAAATAAAAAGCTTCCAGTCTATATTTATTTCAGAACATTCGCTGGGTGAAGATTCCCTGTCGTCACTGGCTGTGACAGATTGTTTTGGAGGTTTATGAGCCGTCAGGTGTGAAAACACGTGAACGCTGACCTTGCAGTGTGCGAGCAGCTTCTGGGAAGTGTGGAAGATTCTGAGGAAATTGCTAATAAAACAGTTCTGCTTCTTTCTCTGCCCTCACTCTATCTCTTATTTGCTCAGAGGGTTTCCTTCCTACTGATTCAGTTCAGACCTTCTTACAGATACTAACAAGGGTCCTAATGAACCGGATCGTGGAGGCAGCCTGGTCTCCAGCCCAAAGGGATTTGTTAAACTCAAACGAACACTCCTGGACTCATTACAGTATACATTGAGCTGCTGTAGGAGTTGTTTCTGTCTGCTCTTATACAACAATGATTAATGGCTGCTGCTGCCGCTGCACCATTAAGAGGACACTCACAGAGAAATTATGGGAATGATGTGACAGCTGAGACGAGTGCAGACGATATTGTGCAGGGTTGTAAGAAAAGCATCACTTAGAGTACAAATATACGTATTTTAATACCTTCAAAGGAACCACTTAAAGCTCCAGTGTAACACTGAGTAGGATCTATTGTCAGAAATGG
>NW_023340095.1:1335146-1335399 GCF_004916995.1 Morone saxatilis | reverse complement strand
AATCACCTGAAAATGAGAATCGTTGTGTTTTCGTTACCTTAGAACGAGACAATTTTATCTAGTTTGTCCTGCACACTTGGAAGGCTGAGTGGTTTTCACGTGAACACTAAATGCTGCACACTGGTCCTTTAAAGATTATATAAATGAGATTTTAAACATTAATATAACAACAAACAACTATTAGCTTTGTACAGATATAGTGGAGTCTGTGAGGTAAAATGAGTGTTTCTGTCTCTGGAGTCTGGTGGACAGT
>NW_023340095.1:1332636-1334964 GCF_004916995.1 Morone saxatilis | reverse complement strand
TAAGGATTTATTTCCACCAAACCATAGTTGGTGATTGTTGGAAACACTAACAGAGACAGTTTTGGTGATTTTATTTTGTCCCTGTCCACTTTAAGTGTGTTTTTTGATTATCTGCAAAGTAAAA
The DNA here is from genome assembly GCF_004916995.1 of Morone saxatilis. Classification (NCBI taxonomy): domain Eukaryota; kingdom Metazoa; phylum Chordata; class Actinopteri; family Moronidae; genus Morone; species Morone saxatilis. The sequence goes on along the minus strand of NW_023340095.1, from coordinate 1,334,840 downwards.
TTATGTTTTTTTAAGTGGAGTCTGGTGGGCCATTGTTTCACTGGTGCTGCAGTGCAATATGGTGGCAGTGAATTTGGTTTATATAACCTCTGAATGTGGATGTTTTTCAGTGGTTACCGGAATTAGTGCAGGAGAGAAAAGCCTGTTAAACTCTGGGATCATCTGACTGCAGTTTCCATCAGTCTGCTCCTCCAACAATACTCAGAATGAACTGTTTCTCTCTGACATTAATCTCAGCTTCTGACTCAACGGATGTCTGAGACACATTCTTTACTCCCCTTTTTTATTCCCATCTTCTTTTCCTGCCTTCATTCATTCTTCCAGTCTTCTGTCTTTCTTTTTTCTTTTTTTCCCTCCTTTTTCTCTTTATTGTTGGATATGATGTTCTCTGTATTTTTAGTGGACTAAATTTAATTTTTGTTTTTGATTCATCTTGATTTTAAGTGACTGGGTGCAGCCTCACTGTGGTCTACTATCGTACCTGCACAGAGACCTGAGCTCACATCCAGCAGCCAGAGAAACACCTGGCAGCTGGATTCAGTTCTGATAGAGTAGAAACTGTTCCACAGCTGAATGCAACAGGAACAGCTGACGGGAGGCGGGAATGTTATCATCCATCCGTCCATCAGCCGCTGACCTTTGCCGACCTTTCACTGTCCCCATCTGCATTCAGCCGACGGCGAGGACAGCAAACCGGCTCCAGATGGTGGATCTCGGCCGGTGGAGGCTGCGGATTAGGAACTCAGCCAGAGTTGAACATCTAAACACAGAGTGAAAGAATATGTGCAGTGTGTTCTTTATGCATTCAGTGTGAATGAATCCAGCAGAGACCCAGTGACTCTATAATGAACCCTGTCTCTCCCCCTCCTCCCCCGGGGCACTCTCTTATTGGACTTTTTATTCACCATCTTATTTATGTATTTATTGTTTATTTTTACTATCGTCTGCTTTTGTCTTTTAATCGATATTTCTATGCTAACAGTCTGAATTTCCCCAACAGGATTAATAAAGTAATGATTTCTCCCTCCTTCCCACACAGACAAACTCCAGTTCAATGTTTTTAACTCTCATTACATTGTGAATGGTTCATGTTGCCCAGCGCAAATTAATCTTTATTGGCACCTATTCACATCTTTAATCAGCCACAGAGACAAAAACCAGACAAAAACAACCAGAAAGAGACATATCCTTTGTACTTTTTTGTGTCAAATATCTCTTAATGGTCTTAACGGGCTGCAACTAACTGTTATTTTCATCCTCTGTTAATCAATTAGTTGTTTAGCTCATAAAATGGTGAAAATTTTTGAAATTTGTCCCCAAATGTCTCTTTTTGTCCACAGCTCAGAGACACTCAGTTCACTGTGAGGGAAATATTCACATTAGAGGAGCTGAAATCAGAGAATTATGAAATTTGTTCTTAAAAAAAGACGATGAATCGAATATCAAAATAGTCGGTGATTAATCATCCCTACTGCTTCATGGAAACTGTCAACTCTGATCAACATGATCCTCAACAACTGAACAAACTTTTTTTTTTTTCAAAATTTTTGCTATAATGATCAGAGACAAACAAACGGAACAAGATGAACCCATAAAGTATTAAATTACTTCAGTCTACCTCAGAAACAGAAACTCTGTGCAAACCAAACTCCATTCAGAAAACAAGCATTTTAAGAGTTGTTGCATCTTTTTGATCCGTTTATTGACACTCACACACACACACACACACCCTGACCTTTGTGACGGTCACTCTGAGCCCCACCTGCCTCCCTCGACTTTTGTGTCACAGCCAATTACAGCCGCTTCCTGCTCGTCTGACAGGATTCGTGCGGCCAATCAATGTCAGTCAGGATCCGAGGCACAGCAGCTGTTGCCATGGCAGCTGAATGCCACATGAAGACATCCAGAGAGTGAGCGTGTCTGCAGCGCACACACAGGAAGATTTCAATGTGTAAATGCTCTTTTTTGCTTCCCCCACTTGTTTGATTGACAGCGGGTCTCTGAGCACGCTCCGTCCGTCCAAGGATGTTAAGGTATTTCATTACGTTGGACTTCACAAAGGTTTAACATCCCATAATTCACTGCAGCTAAAGGAGCATCTTCCCACAAAGGCTGAACAAAGAGCAGGAGGACACGATACTTTATTTTACATCCCATAATTACCTGTAGTTAAACAAAGAGTCTGAGGTTTCTGCCTGTTAAAA
>NW_023340095.1:1332378-1332519 GCF_004916995.1 Morone saxatilis | reverse complement strand
GATAACTTCTGTTATGAATTGGTAGTTGGTGGTTAGTACACAAAAAGTAATAATTAAGACTAAGAAAGACGGTCTTGGTGAGTTTTTAATTTGTTTGTTTTGTTTTTACGATTTTGGGTGAAATGGTTTTGTGAATGGAGT
>NW_023340095.1:1331959-1332367 GCF_004916995.1 Morone saxatilis | reverse complement strand
TGCTGGTGCTCTAGTGCAACCTCTAGTGGAAGTGAATTTCTAATTTATAAAACCTTTAAGTTCTCTTTGCATCATTTAAAGACTTGGCAGCCTTTTCAGAACAAACATTTGTTGTAAAGCAGCATATGTTTCCACAGTTTAATGTGGTGAAATCGATGACTCTGTTCTTTGTCCCGCTGGTGCTGCTGAAGATATATTTAGTCCAATTACTGTGATCCAGCTGCCATACAGTAGCAGGCTGCGACAGGGCTCGAAGGTAATTGATGAACAGGAGGAGGTGAAGAAAAAGGAATAAACCTGATGAAGAAGAGCACTACTAACACTTCACTGGTCTCTGAAAGAATTGATACCATGTCCGGTAAATATGAAGCTACAACAAGCAGCCATTTGCTGGGGACTATTTTCAGC
>NW_023340095.1:1328527-1331859 GCF_004916995.1 Morone saxatilis | reverse complement strand
TGCTTAAAGGTTTCGCCTGTCAGTAAGATCTTTGCTGACCATGAACCAAGACGTTCAAGAAATCCTACAAAATCCTAGCCTATCTTACCACGGAGAAGGAAGAATCTATAGTTCCATTTACAAGGGTTTGTTTGCATTGGCAAACCTGTCTCGATGCTTAAAGGTTTCGCCTGTCAGTAAGATCTTTCCTGACCAAGACGGTTAAGAAATCCTACAAATCCTACCCTATCTTAGCACTGAGATGGAAAAATCTGTTTACAAGGCCTGCTTCTCATTGGTTTGCATTGGCAAAGCTGTTTCTACTATGATTCTACAGTAATCATTGGGGCTTGTTGGTCTAGGATAATGGGTCTCGCTTCGGGTGCCAGAGTTGTCGCCTTCGAATGTCGGATGACCCCTCAACAGAAAGGTTAAAAAAAGAGAGCTCCGAATACTTCAGACAACTTCCTTTCAAGGACTGCAACACTGTATGGAACACATGTTCAGGAACTCTTTAGCAGAGCTTCGCACAAAGACTGGAAGCTTTGTTTGTTTGGGTTAAGATGTTTCTACTGATTCTAAAATTGCGAACTAAGTCTCTTTTTTTTTTTACACAGAAAGCCGGCTTTTCGTGGCTCGTTGGTCTAGGGGTATGATTCTCGCTTTGGGTGCAAGAGGTCCAGGGTTCTATGAAATTTGCTCTGTCCATAGACCATGAAGCAAGTCAGTCAGGAAATCCTACAAATCCTCTAGTGCACTAACGGAGCACGTCTCAAGTGACTGCATTCATGTCCATGAGAAGGTGCCAACTGCTAGTATAGTTCCATTTACAAGGCCTGCTTCTCATTGGTTTGTATTGGCAAACCTCTTCCTACTATGATTCTACAGTTGTGAGCTAAGTCTCTCATTTTAACACAAAGAAGGAAGCTTTTTATGGCTTGTTGGTCTAGGGGTATGATTCTCGCTTAGGGTGAAAGACTTAAATACCGGACGAGTCCTTCACTGGAGTTGAAATCTCAATGCTTACTGTCAGTAAGTTTTTTGCAGACCATGAACCTAGACTTTCTTCTGTCTGTAATAAATCGACTGACATTAAGCTGATGAACAGCTGCACCATGACCCCGCAGGGCTGCCATACATTACTTCCTGTAAGGTTTAATCTCAAGACATTTTTACATCATTGCTGACGACTTTAAATTACTTCCTCCATATTTGATTAATTTGACTTCACTTTATTAGCTTGTTAACATTCATTAATTCCACACATTTAAATTATCTCAAAATTATCTCATGACTAAATAAAAGATAGCGACAGATAGATCGGTCTATAATACAGGTCCAACTCCTGTATGTCTGCTTGGGGTCCCGACTTCTGCCTGTTTAGTAAAAGACAAACTTTTGTCTCAATCTGCTTCTAATTTCATTTTAATGTGTAATTTGTAGTTTAATATAAAGGTACAGTGTGTAAATGAACTGTATCCAGTGTGACATGGTGTAAAAAAGCTTGTTAAAGAAGTGAGGAGCAGCTGAGACGTCCTTTTAAACAGGTCCTCACAGCGATAGAAGACAGAGTGAGTCTCCATCTGCTCAGACAAACTCTGTCTCATTAATTTCTTCCCCGTCAATCATCTGTACATTCACTTTGAAGTCCCACTCTCCTCCTCACCCTTTCATCCTCCCCTCCTCCCATCCTGACTCATCGTCGGGGAATCCGACCCGGATGATGCAAACTTCATTCTGCTGACTGATGAGCTGCAGAGGATTTTATCTGTATAATAAAGTCACAGCTAAATTTACAAACTCAACATAATGATCAACTAATAAACCCACCCATGATTCTCAATCTCCAGTTTGTTTCCCTGTGGAGGAGAAGGGAGGGAGAGCAGCAGTTCAGGTGGGAAAATAACACTTTTCTGACAAAGGTGATTTTAAAAGAAAATGCTAAATAAGCTAACTTTCTATCGATACCAGGTGATATTTGGTTTAATTTGACTTTGAATGTTCGTTGTCACTGTCGACAATGTCTGACAATGTCCTTGTTAGTTAATGTGTAACTACAAACACATTATATATATATATATATATATATTATATTATATTATATATAATATTGAATTTCATTCTCAATTAGATTTTTTAAATTTTATCCAATGATTTACAACAACAGTACAAAGAGTAAAAAGCATTTTTAGAGAAAATATAACTATATAAAAGTGTAAAACTATGCTGTATCACTGACATAAGTTTAATTTGTTTTTTAATTACATTTTAATATTAAAATGGTCGTACTTTATCTAATATTAATAATATTTTTTATTTATTTATTTGCACAAGTTAGAATCAAACAAAGGACAATAGATAATATGGAAGAAAGAAGAGAATGTATAAAAATAAGTGTTGTATATACGGGCTCTGAGAAAATCTCCATTACTTTTACTTTTTGTACTCCTCTACCAACTCCTCTGCATACAGAAATCCAGTAGGTGCTATGATGACACTGAACATTTATTTTACAATAATTTTTACAATTCAAAACACATCAGTACCGTCAATTAAAATACAATTTAGAGTCGTATACATAAAACCACCAGAACTGACAACAGAAGGTTGGTTTTCACTCCCTGAAACTAATTTCCTTAAACACACAGTAACACATGGAAGTCTTCACAGCTGCTAGCTCAATCTATAACTATATGTTATAGATTATTAATTAAAATCCATTTTAAAATCAGTTCACATCAACACATTCAGAGGATTACGGCTGGTGGAGGGAGTATATTCAGGACCTGCTGTCAGGTTGGAAATGCTGATTTATTAGCTGATAATATTCATGTACTTTTAATTATCTAATAATATGTCCTATATATATATGTATAATGTAATCTAGTGTTTTTATGGTTCTGCTTTTATTTCTGTAGTTTCCTGAAGATCTGAAGTGAACTGGTTTCTTATTACGTGATGATTTTGTCAGTAATGAACTAGAAAACTAAAAAATTACGTGAATAATGAGCACATCCACTTATACAGCAGGCAGTTCTTCAGCAGCGTCACTCAGTTGACCTCGGGCACAAAAGGCCATGAAATCAGACTGAAAACAAAGCCGCAGCCTGTGGAGAGAGCTGACAGAGGTTGTTTAACAGTCGACACTGTTCGCTATGGCTCATTATTAAAACCACTGCAGATGGATGTCTGATCTGAAAATACAACAATCAGCTGGGCCCGGAGTCCGCTAACGTCTACAAATGACCGACACCCACCACAACACAGAGTCCAACACAAAGTCCAAAGTGTAGGACCTTGTCCTCGTCTTCCTCTACAAGAGACGCTTTACCCGTCTCTTAATGCAACAATAA
>NW_023340095.1:1327515-1328427 GCF_004916995.1 Morone saxatilis | reverse complement strand
GGACATGAATGCAGTCACTTGAGATGTGGTTTGTTAGTTCACTAAAGGATGTGTAGGATTTCTTGACTGAATTGGTTCATGGTTAGCAAAGACCCTATTGACAGAGCAAACTTCATAGCATTGGCACTCCTGAGGGCTCGTCCGGGATTTGAACCCGGGACCTCTCGCACCCAAAGCGAGAATCATACCCCTAGACCAACGAGCCAGAAAACACAGGCTCCTTTCTGTTAAAAAAAGGGACTTAGTCAACAACTGTAGAATTATAGTAAAAAGAGATTTGCCAATGCAAACCAATGAGAAGCAGGCCTTGTAAATGGAACTATACTGGCAGTTGGCACCTTCTCCATGCTAAGCTAGGCTAAACAGCTTATGGAAATGAATGCAGTCACTTTAGACAAGGTCCGTTAGTGTGTTAAAGGATTTGTAGGATTTCTTGATATCATTCCCTAGATATTAACTCTCTTTTTTTTATGGACAACGTGGGTTATAATTCATACAATAAAGTGGAAATAAATCCAGTTTTAAAAACCATTGACACGACCTCAGTCTAATATTGTAAATATATAATTATTTCATAAATATCGATGATCCTACTTTTCTAATCTTGATACTGTATATATTTTGGATTTTCCATGTTACAGATATTTATTATCAGTGTTTGTCCATTTATAGCACAGTGTATCTGTTCTGTAGACCTGCGCCATTCACCACTTATTATATTACATGTTATGGTTTAGGGTTAGGGTTTTATATATATTATATGTCAGCCACAATTTGGACATTGGGTACATTTGGTTTGCACCTAATTGACAATCTTCCTACTTTGTACTGCAACTAGTCCGTTCTGGGCTACTGTAGAAACAAGGCGGTTCAACATGGCGGACTACGCCAGAAGAGGACCCACTCCCTCTG
>NW_023340095.1:1324627-1327500 GCF_004916995.1 Morone saxatilis | reverse complement strand
CATTCTAAGGTAACAAAAACAGGATTCAGGTGATTAAACACTGATGGAACATACCTATGAATATTAAATCACACTAATGTTACACACTGGAGCTTTAAAGTCAAAGTCTGTAAGTATTATCAGTGGACCCACTGGATGTTAATGAAACAGAACAGAGTCATCTGCTAGTTGCTTTAATTTCTGACTCAAACAGACCGGTAATAGCTCAGAGAACTCCCTGCTGAAATCTGTCTGTAAATGAAGTGAGACCACAGTCCAAACACTTTTCTCTCTGATGCATTTGATCTTTTATTACACTTGTTGAAGTGGAGTATTGAACTGACACATACTTGTTTTTTGTCCCGTCCCTGAGTGGCACAAAATCAATCAGTGTTTCACACATAGAGACGCAGGAACATGCAGACACTCACAACACTGCTGTTAGAGTAGACTACCTGCTGGACTACTGCACGTCGCCTCAGTTACCCGCGAGGAATCGATCAGTTTTTCTTTCTTTCCACCAATCAGAAAGTACAAAGAATACTATATGATGTTTGAGTTGGTACGAACAGAAACACCACGGCAACACCGACATGCATGGCTCTAATAACACATCTAGTTTTCTGTCCTCCGCTCACACACTCAAACATTAGCACTGAAGGGTACAGTTAGGCATCTACAAAGGTCCTCAGCTGGTCTTCATATTGTACCCCTATTTAATAATTTATGCCAAAACAAAAACTCAATTTCTCTGTATTTTTATATCAAAATCCAATTTTTGACTGAATGTGACGTGTGCTATCGTGGAACAACCAATTTCAACCAATCATGTGTTTCTGGAGTCTGGTGGGAAGTGATAGTGATATTACAGCTGTTTGTGGTTAAACTAAAGGTCTATCTCTGTAGGGATCATTTCATAATGCTGTCAGACACTGAAAATAACAACCTGAATCTTACGTTGCTGCCGTAAACATTTGTGATTTAACTTGGTCAATTAAGGATTAATGATTGTGGGAAAGATGGTTTTGGTGAGTTTTGTTTAATTTTATCTTTGAATTTTGCATACATGACCTTTAAAGAAGCTGAAAATGGGAATACACTGTTGTTACTGCTTTTACTAGAGACTCCCAACAGCCGGTTGGTCTACAAGAGAGACAAAGTAAGAAGACCATCTTATACTTCACAGTCATCTGACTTTTTACCTCAAATGGTCGTCTGCTCCTGCTGTGTATATCTGTACTGTTAATCTGATGAATGTCTGACAGGGAGTGGAGCTATTTCTAAGAACAATTACCAAACAAACCAGTCTAAATATCCCCAGCAGTCGGACCAGGAGCGCGTTTTTGATTCAACAGAATCATAATTAAAAACTGACAGCGCTCCAACTGTTGCACTCTATAATTTATTTATGTTCAACATAAAACACCTTTAAATCTGCACAAACATGCAGCCGAGGTCTCAGGTGTCGGACGCACCGCAGGCGTCTTCTGCAGAGCGAGATAACAGCGAGCACTGTTCTCTCTTCTTTCAAGAGGTCCTGCAACCCCCGGGGATGTCTTCCTCACTGCCTGTCACATTTCTGGGACAGCGCACACAAACACTGTTTTAAGTGCTTATATAACAGCAGAAACACTGCTGTAGCCTCTCACAGCTGCAGGAGCAGCTCTCTGCCAGCGGCTGCAGCCTGACTTATAGCAAGTATAGAAAACTGGTCGATGTCACTCTGCAGCCCATGTTTAATTTGTATCCTTCGGTGTCTGCAACCAACTTTATTTTAAGTAGTCTGGACTCCAGATGCAGTGTTGCCAAATTGTAACCAGGGCACTTAAAGAAAGAAACAGACAGAATCTAACCCAGAAATTACTTAGTGATGAGTATGCAAGTTCTTTCACCATGAGGAGCTCCACATCAATATACATTTGATTGACGTTCTAATAGTAAATAATTTATGTTCTGATTAATAAAAGACGGACAGGTTATATCTTTTCCTCCTTTATGACAAATACAAATATGCCCTTAAGTTAAAATATTGGTGCACTACAGGGGAGAGTCCCAGGGTGCTTCACCTCCAATACTTTGTAAAAGCATACAGTTGCTCACACTGCAGGACAAACAGAAGCACATGGGGGTGAGGAAGACACAGCCAGACTGCATGCAATAGTGACAATTAATTATACTCACACTAAAAAGGCAAAATGGTGTGCAATAGAACCTCCAGCCAGGAACCAAGCACCTGCAGGAATACAGCAACCCAACCCTCCTGTTTGATTAATCAGTGTAACAGCTGGTTTAATAAAGCTGATACAAATATTATATTTTATGCTCCACTGAGCGGGACAATGAAAAAGGCAACTCAACAATCAATAAAGACACTTGTCACTGGAATGTTTCAGGTAAACAATCAGACAATAACCACAAATTAAGACACAAGGAGCAAAGAACTGAGAAACACAACGAAATAAGAGCTCCTCCTAATGGGGCAAAATAACACAATATTAACTAATCTGAATGTTTCCACCAGTAAGGAAACACTAACTACCTTCACCAAGTAGGGCAGAACTAGATAATGGATGGAAAACCTACACCATATCCCTCGTTCCTGTTACAGCAGGGAGACATGGACTGCAGACCATCTGAACAATCAGCCCTCGTGCTCCTCCGGCCCACACAGGACTCAGACAGGGCTGCACCACTGTAAACACAATGCTAACGCTACATCCAGCTAGCTCTGGTCCGACTGCTAGTGGGATCTGCTAAGATGCCCGAAAATACTTAAACATGCACAGCAGGTAAGAAAAACAGGTGTTGCTGTCCCTCAGCAGCAGTAACAAGGTCAGGATAGACTGCGAGGCGACCGTCCACCTCAATGCCTACAGCGGCTTTTACACTCTGAG
>NW_023340095.1:1322764-1324527 GCF_004916995.1 Morone saxatilis | reverse complement strand
TATTACATTATTATTATTATTATTGTTATTATTATTATTATTATTATTGTTATTATTGTTATTATTATTATTGTTGTTGTTGTTATTATTATTATCATTATTATTATCATTATTATTACTATTATTACTATTACTATTATTATTATCATTATCATTATTATTATTATTGATTGTCACTTTTGTTTTGTCTTTTAAAGCACTTTGTAACTTTGTAATAAATAATAATATTTGTAATAATAATTAATATTAATATCACTATAATAACACACATACTTGTTATAGTATATAAATTGATAAATAAATGTAAAACCAGCTGTATGTTGTGTCTTCCTAACTAACACCGCCATCTTGCGTCTGAACGCGAACCTTACGTCTCTGACGTAAAGCGTGGAGGGGGCGGTTCCCCTGACGTCAGCACGTTGTACGTGGTTGGACTCTGCACTGTCTCCGCGGCGGTTAGCGACCAGTGAGCTTCATTTCCAACAAACACTGAAGTCCCTGAAGGTATCTGCACATATTTATTTATATATTAAAGCTTTCTCTGCTTTCACTCAACTTATAAAGTTCTTTAACTTCTCGCTGACACTCGGAAACTATCGATTGTGCACGAGCTAACTTTACCTGCTAATCCCTGCACGCCCCTCAGTATGGAACAAAACTCTATTCAAAATCCGACCATTTTAAAATTAATTTGCAGGTTAACTAAACATAAAGGCGGATGGACATATATTGATGTATTATTTGAATTGGTAAAGATGTTTTGATCAATTCGGCTAATGAATGATTCATATTGAACAACGCTGTTTGAATTAATATTGGTTTTTAACATTCTTCACTGTGCCCGCTGCCACTGACGTTAACGTTATCTGTGTGGTATTTTTAGTATTTCAGAGAGGAAGGTAGGTTCAGTTGAATGAATTCATACAGTTTATGGTGTCTTGCTTTTGGCCTCAGTTTCTGTATTAAACTGCAGTTTATCTCCTTTAGACAACAATGGCTAACATATGGAAGCCCATTACTGAAACTTAACCTTGATATTAATAAAAGAAAATGTTAATTTTAAGTCAGAATTTGTCGAAATACTATCACTAACTGCAATATGTAAATTACACAATTTAAATTTGTTTTTGTGAAAATGAAACCAGAAATTATCATTCCCACATTTTAGCTTATGAAATAAAATAATTTCGCATTTTTGTGTTTTAAAAATAGGTTTATAAGCTGTATTTTTACACCTGAGGATATATATAGTGATATATCACTATTGTTAACACAACAACAAACAAACAACAGTTCTAACTAACTCTTCAGTAATTAATTATATTTAATGCCAACCGATAATTTTTCTGTCCTTATAATTATCGATAGTGATAGTTCTTGCCTTATAATGAAGACAGCAGGACACATTAGAGACTAAGAGTCTAATACAGCAACAACGTTTGTTATCTGACAGTAAATCTCACAGTATTGATCGATTGGTTTGTTCTGATAAAAGTCGAACAGTGATTAAGTTGTTGAAATGCTGTTGAAGCTTTATTTTGAAAGTCTAACCCCAGAGTATTAGCATTAACCCAGCTGGGACAACAGTAATAAGACATCAGATCCACTTATTGATTATTAACCAGGTATTGATCCTTGGTTTCACAGATGGCTCTCACACAGGTGTCCTCCAACAAGTGCGCCGGTGGCTTCCAGAAGGTTTTCGAACATGAAAGGTGAGATGAGACTAAATGTCATTAGTCTGTGTTGACGATCAGTGTGTG
>NW_023340095.1:1321859-1322714 GCF_004916995.1 Morone saxatilis | reverse complement strand
TGTGTGAGGTTGTGTGTCTGTGTTTCCTCTGCAGCTCTGAGCTCAAGTGTAAGATGAAGTTCGCTGTCTACCTGCCCCCCAAAGCCGACACCGACAAGTGTCCCGTCATGTACTGGCTCTCAGGTGAGTGCACAGTCTGCAGGTCTGCACTGGTTCTGTGTCTGTGGCTCCAATTGAGGGCCTAAATATATAGATTAATGTTTAGTAAATTATATAAAACTAAATCAATTATTTCCAGCTGCTCACTGTAGCTGTAATAGTAATAATAATGTGTGCAGTTAGTAAATGTTCCTAATCTCACTAGTCAGCAGAAATAATTTTAAGTAACACAAACTCAAAGTTACAGAAACATTCTTGATTAAATATTAAAGGTAGTTTGTTTTCAGTTTCAACATTTAAATGAACTAATTTGATTTTACAGTGTAGTTAAGATAATGATTGTATGTTATTTTGAACAATCTGTTTATTGGATTTTACATAATTATAAAACAAACAAACAAACAAACAATACATACAAACAAAACATACCACAGAACAGAAACCAACCCCCCCCCCCAAAGAAAAACAAAAAAGATGGGTTGATAGAGGAAGAGAGGAAAAGGATAAATAAATAAACAAGTAAATAAATTAATAAAAGAATAGATAAAATAAATAATAATAATACTAAAAATAAATAAATGAATAAACCAATAAATAGATAAATAAGATCAATAAAAAAGAACAAATATCTAAATTGGTAGATATATATATAAATCCGTAGTTTAAAAAACAAAAAAACAAAAACCCACACACAGGCTCAGCTCATTGCAGTACTTAGTTCACAGTGATCAGACATCTTGTGCTATTGACATAAGA
>NW_023340095.1:1317128-1321759 GCF_004916995.1 Morone saxatilis | reverse complement strand
AAATTTTCCAACCCTGAGATCAAGAGCTTCCATTGTTTCCTACAACACCAGAGAAGTTAATATCTGAATTTTGGTAACCGTGAAAAAATAAATCTGTAATGCTCAGAAACAAATTTTAATATAGATCTATATCCTAACAGTAATGTGTATCTAGGCGCCATGGTGGTCTTGTATTAACAATAGTGTCTGAAAGTAAAAACATACATACGAAATTAGAGGCATGGTCCGCACACCAAAAATTGAATGCAATATTTACCAGCAGGAATTGGAGGATAACAACTGTAATCCAACTAAAAAGGGCAAGTCAAATTCGCTGTAATACGTACGGTGAAATATGAGGAAATGAGTATTCCCTTCATCGCAAATAGAAAAACCTCAAGGAATCAACAAATTAACTCATTCATAAGGCTTTGAATCCACTTTGGTCAACTTGGACAGAAGCAGACGAGGGTTGGAGGAAGAACGATCTAGGAAAGGATTCTAGCCAGCCAGTTAAAGTCCCCTCCCCTAAGATTAAACAATACATAGTGACAAGTCGCGGTAAGCATTGAGAAAAACCTGTCTAAAAAAGAAAGCTCAGCCCCCATCCCAGTTGGCGTTGCATAAACATTGGCAAGAGTCACCCCTTTTTTTACATCAAAAAATGTGTCCCATGAACAGCTATAAAGACCTGCCAGCAGTAATCAGAGATTGTCCTTAACATGGAGCAAAAGGAATAGCTGTATGTGAAACGAATAGCAACCCCCCCTAGATTTACTGAAAAATGAATGAATTGGTAATATTATTCCCCGAACCCCAAGCTCTTCTTCCAGTCGTACAATAAATCTAAATCCTTTTTAAAATGGGTTTCCTGGCAGTAGTATCATTAATATGAGGCATGGAGTGGCGTAAATAGTGCAACACCTTTAACTTGCGCCTTGATTGGATTATTGAGGCTCTAACATTCCAAACCTCACAAATCCTAAATCCACCCAACACTGGATAATTGTACTCCTAAACCCTGGGTCATTTGAAAGACAAAGAATGTCAGTATGTATATGAACAACAAAAAGATAAGATAAGAGAGGAGGAAAAAAGGCGATAAATCCACTCCATACATATTAAATAGGGCCATAGGTGCCAAACCCACATTACCGGAAAAACCTACACAACTAACAACCCCGCACCATTTGAACAAACACCCACTTCCTCGCTAAACGCGTAGCAGAAGCATCCAGACCCAATGATCGTGCGTACCTCGACCCCAGACCGTTGAAAAAAAACTGTCGTTACCAAGCCAGCTTAACAGTAACTGCCCTAAACCCTCAGGGGAGTGGAATATGGGCTTGTCCCCAAATAAAAAATAGATAAATAAGAAAGTAATATCAGATAAAAAAAAGCGGTTTCAAAAGCACTACATTCTCCAGGTCAGAAAACCGTCCTCATCAAGCAGAAGAACTGACTGAAAGAAAAAATAAAAATAGCACCAATATGCTCGGAGGTGAAGCAATAAAACATTATAGTCAAGTAACAGTCAATACTGTGAATTTAAAAGTCTATAACCAAAAAAGCGAGCAGCATACCACGGGTGTACCTGCCTAAGATATGCAGCCTAACTGCCGCAGAAAATCAACCCAAAACCAACGGAGCGGTCGAGCGCACGTGGATTCCAGAGTTAGTCACTCTCCGGGGCCGGATTCTTCTTAAGTCTCTTGTTGACGAAGTCCAGGGCCTGGTCCGGGTCTTCAAATCTGTGGGTCTGGCCGCTAGACATGGTGATGTGTAGAGTAGCCGGGTACCGGAGGCCGAATTTAACGTTAGCACAGGCATGGAGCTCCCTCTTCACCTGGACGAAAGCCGCCCTCAGCTTGGCCACAGTCGGTGTGAAGTCCGGGAAGATGTACACCCTCTTCCCGTTGTGTAACAGAGGGGAGCTCTGTCCCGCGCGGCGGAGAATAGCATTCCTCACTTGAAATTGTGTCACCCCCCGATGACCATCGGGCGTGGTGGTTCTCCCTCCTTTGGTTTAGCCCGCAATGTGCAGTGGGCCCTGTCGATCCCGGGCATCTCGTTGAGTCCCAGCAAATCCATTAAAAGTTTGGCAATAAACTCTGTAGGTTGGGGACCCTCGGATCCCTCGGGCAGACCCACAAGTCGAATATTATATAATTGTATGTTATTAATGAGCCCCAGCAGGCAGCAGCCCCCCGTCCCTGCACTAATGCCCCCCTTGGTTTTAAGAGTCCTCTTTGTCCCACTGGAGAAGTTCTAGTCCAACGTTTGGTCCTGCTCTGAGACTCGAGCAGCTGGTTTCAGTCTTGACTATCGAACCTCACACAGCTCATTATTAACTTATTAGACTTATTCAGCCTTAAGATCAAATCTATGAGATAAAAAGTCGGCTGAGAGTTTAAATTAAAATTTCTCTTTAATCAACGGTGAAATTAGTCGCCAGAAACATCCCTACTTTTTATCAAACAGGATGAAGTGTGTTTGTATTTGTGTGATTAAGTTTAAATAAACAATGTGATGAATGTGGTTCTTAACACAGTGATTTATCTCTGACAGAGAAAATATGATTTAATTGTCATAAAACAAGATATTCTGCCTGTACCGTCTGTTTCTCAGTGTTTTATCTCGCAGTTGTTGGTCAGCTGGTCTGTTTGTGAGTTTGTGATCTGGTTTCTCTCTTTCTGCAGGTCTGACGTGTACCGAGCAGAACTTCATCACTAAAGCCGGCAGTCAGCTTCCTGCGGCGGAGCACGGCATCATCATCGTAGCTCCGGACACCAGCCCACGTAGGGGGAGACACACAGTCAAACAAACACACCTTCATCAGAGGCCAGATTATTTATTAGCTGTAATATAATTATCCCAATAATTCATAATAACATAAACTTCCTATTATCTGCCTTGTTAATTATCGTGCATCCATATTTTTAGGGTCATTTTCGAGCTCTGAAGGGGCCGAAACAACAAGACATCCTTCATTTCTAGCGCTGCTAAAAAATAGTGCAGCAAGAAACTGAAAGTGAGGAAATTTGGGAGGAACTGAAAATTTCCCTGAAACAACCTTTTGTTTAAATATGTTTGTAATTTTTCTCAAATTAAAAACCTTCCATGATTTACACTTTATTAAAAAAGCAATAAGGAACAATGAGTAAAATATTGTGATATTAATAATATAATTAGTAAGTCTGTCAAGTTTTTTGAGCTCCCGATCTGATCTGAGTCGTTTAATATTGATTATCTGCCGATACTGAGTCATGATCCAATACTTTTTTAGATAATACACTTCAAGTACATTAAAGTTATTAAAATCCATCCAGTGTATGTGGTTGACAATTGAATAACTCTGCATGCAAAACAGTAAAATCAATAAAAATTCAAATTCGTATCTATTCACATCTAGTCGTGTTTGGTGGGAACTCAGCATTAGATGAGAACCTAGATAGATAGTATAATGCAATTCTGTGATGAGTCTGGATCCATGAAAATAATCTCAGATTTTAGTTGAAATTAAATGTCATCCAATTATTGATCTCTGCAACGCACAAGTGGCGGTCGTTTAATTTATTGAGATATAATTGTGTGTCCTTGGCATAGAAGTGGTAACTGATATTGTGTTTATTAATAATATGTGAGCAAGCACTTCAGTGGGAACAGTAAAGGTCCCAGGACAGAACCCTGTGGAACTCCATTTTTGAAAGGATCATTCTGTAAAGTTGTCTCTCTAGAGGTGACTGATGTTTCCCATCATGCATCAGGTGGTTGTAACATCGAGGGGGAGGATGAGAACTGGGATTTCGGCACTGGAGCTGGTTTCTATGTCGACTCCACAGAGGACCCCTGGAAGACCAACTACCGCATGTACTCCTACGTCACCGCGGAGGTGGGTTGGATTTAAGTCACCTGCTCACCTGAAAAACTCAACTTTTCTATTTCAGCTCATGAGTGTTCTGGATGATCCTTCTCTCTTTCAGCTCCCCAAACTGATCAATGCTAACTTCCCCACCAACCCAGACAGGATATCCATTAGCGGTCACTCTATGGGCGGCCACGGGGCGCTAATCTGTGCCCTGAAGAACCCTGGGAAATACAAGGTACTGCTTATCACTCGGCAAGATGCTGAAAGAAGAACTGAAGTGGTGCAGAACTTTAAATGTTCTATGTATGAAATTAACTGCCACTATATGTCGCACCATCACTACGGCCCACCAGACTCCATTCATTCTACCTCACAAACAATAAAACACTTAAAAGTGGACAGAAATGAAATAAAACTGTATTTGTCTTTATTAGTCTTTCCAGCAATCACCAACTATGGGTTGATCAAAATAAATCTTAATTCACAGAGTTGGATGAGAAAATATTAGCAAAACAGGCTTCTATGCCTGCCACGTAATGTTAGCTAATCCTTGGGGATTAGGATTCTTAGTGTCAGCATTATGGAAAGGATCCTTACAGAGATAGACCTTTAGTTTAACCACAAACAGCTGTAATATCACTATTAGTGATCGACCGATACATCGGCCGGCCGATTTAATCGGCCGATTTTTGCGTTTTTTACGTGTATCGGCATCGGCCGATGCGGGCTGCTGCGTTCGCCGATCCGGCATTATTTACAGACAGGCGTCCGCAGGCAGCTCCGT
>NW_023340095.1:1314368-1317028 GCF_004916995.1 Morone saxatilis | reverse complement strand
GTTGCCTAAGGGAAGCATATATAAAGTGAATAGAATTGGTCCAAGTACAGAACCTTGTGGAACTCCATGACTAACTTTAGTATTTATGGAGGATTCATCGTTAACGTGTACAAACTGAGAACGATCTGATAAATATGACTTAAACCAACTTAGTGCGGTTCCTTTAATGCCAATTTAATGCTCTTTTGTTTTTTACAAGAATATTATGGTCAATGGTGTCAAATGCTGCACTAAGATTCAAGTGTTTGGCGACTACTTTCTCCAGAATCTCAGAGCGGACAGGGAGGTTAAAACTAGTCAATAGTAGTCTTGTTGCTCAGAACAAAAACTCTCCTCAACACTGAAAGAACGATAAATGGAAGTGAGCTGAATTGTGGCTCGGAAAATGAACAGATCAGTAAGTGGACGAGTGTTTCGGGGGCGGTGACTGCTGATAAAACATGGCTGCAGAACGAGACTGCAGCGCTGCAAAGGCAAAAGGCCTGAACTTCAATTCTGCTTGAAAATGATTAATTGTTTTGTTGTTTTGTGGAAAAAATCGTGTTTTGTCTTCGACTTAACTTCCGAAACCTCTAGAAAAACCACCGCAGGATACCTCAACATCTGTTAACACACAGTTGAGTTAATGTCTTTGTATCACGTAGGGGGGAAACGCCAGGGACAAATTTCATTTAAAGGTTCGTTTGTTAAACTGAACGATTGTACAAACTTTGCGTTTCATCCTGCAGGGCTACGACCACAGCTACTTCTTCATCTACTCCTTTATGCACGATCACATCAAGCACCACGCCAAGTACCTCAACGCCTGAGCGGCACCAGAGGACGTGGTCGCCCAGTTCACTGTGACCCTGCGCTGCTTTCCGGCCGTCCACCTGAACTGCTTTTTATTGTCGTCTGACTCCCTGAAGAATCAACTACAATAAGATCAGTCCTGTTTCCTGAAAACCATAAAATGAGTCGAGTCACTGTCGTTTAAACCCAGTTTGAAGCCGTCGTGCCTTCAGTCTGAAGCCTCAAATAAGAACAAAAGCTTTCTGGGTAATTGGAGTTGGAGCCACAGTTCTCAGACAGTATTAGTTAAATATCAGTGGAAATGAGCCGACAGTTGCAGACAGCGGTCAGTGATTAGCCAGCTGTACTTTTCAGAATAAAAGCATCTGTTATTCATTCTGGTGTTTTGTTCTTATTGAAGTTTGTTGACCCGCTGAGAATCACTGAACAATCTACTGAACAACAACATGATCAGGTCAGAACTGAAAGTCCCTGTGAGGTGTTTTATTTCCTCTGTCTCCTCCAGTATCTGTCGAACAGTGACAGGAAGTCCGTTTTAGGTATTTTCAGGTATTCTTGGTGGTATTTTAGAGTTTCACCTCAGCTTTCTAAGTGTATTCAGTGATTTTGGTGAAACTGGATCAGATTTTATGTTGAAAATATTTCCTGGTTTTCCTGAGGACAGATTAGCTGAAGTAGCTAACTGCTAATTAACTGCCAATAACTGTATCTGCCGTTAGCGGGTGACAGAACAGAAAGCTAATTTACAATAATTGTAAGCTAGTTGGGTTTACCTTAAAATGTGAATATGTATGTGTAAAAATGTGGTTGTCTTCTCAACATAGATTAGCCTAGCATATAGCATATCTAAGTACAGGGAAGGAAGATGGAGGCTTGCTCAACTGTTATTGGAGCACAGAGCAAAAAGGGGCGGGACTAAGGAAGCGTGAGTTTGCGCCACCTACTGCTTATCTTAATGAACTCCTACATTGAGAAACTAGTTGTTCATGCAAACAGACATTTTCATTTTCTTTTGTCAAATTACTCCACATTTGGTTGAAACGTGATAAATGTGGACGGAAACTCAGCTAATGAGATTATTTCATTATCTCCAGTAATTTATGAGTATGAGTAGTTGTCTGTGTGCATAAAAGTATCAATAACTCAAACATTAAAATATGTTAGCAACAGCACTGACATATATACATGTTTCCACTCATCTACATCCACATACTCATAGCTACCAACTTTTTACAATTCTTACATGTTCTGCACATTTACAGGGAAATATTCTCAATGGTAGGTAAGAAAAAACATCAGTGTTGAGTGTTTATTATCAAGCACGAACCAATTAACCACAAGCACATTACAAATTAATATACCAAAAACCCCAAATAGGTTATCTGTGGAAGCTCATTGCCACCTAAGGGAATCTGTAAGTCACTGTAATGAGAAACATATTCAATATTTTGACTTTATATCTGAGAATAATGAATTGGTAATTCTAAGTCAATATTTTCTTGCATATATTAATATATAATAATATATTTCTTTTTCTTCATAATTACTTAGATAATCTTTTTTTCCCATCACATTGGTGCAAATGGGCTTCCATAGTTATCAATGCCCATTAAGGATTTTATAAATATGTGCAACTGTGCATCTTGAAACACTCTAAAGTTTTTCCCTCCTGTAAATCTGTCAGCAGCAACAATCACACATTTTCACTCAGAATACAAAACCTATAAAGGCTGTCAAGTAAAATTTAATCAAAAAAACGAATCAAAAAGTCTAATCAGAGCACAGTGTGTCTCTACAGCATGTTGGCATCACAGGAGTCAGGCTGCAGGATCTGAAGAGTCACTATGTGTTTAACAGCTTTTCTAAAC
>NW_023340095.1:1306625-1314268 GCF_004916995.1 Morone saxatilis | reverse complement strand
GCTGCTGAGCTCTCTGTGAGTCATGCACTTCATTTATCTCTTCCTCCTCCCTCCCCTCTCAAACCCGAAGGGAGAGGAAGAGGGCATCGTTTCTATCAATGTAGGACCCCAGTGCAAGATTCTTTTATGAGCCCTACTTACCATTAGATGTGTGTGTATTTGAAAATTCAGAATTTCCGAAATTTAAGTGAATTCAAGTCACAAATTCACAGGGAAAAACAGAGATTAGTGGTTCATTTCTGAGGAAAAAACTGACAAACTGGTTCTAGGGATGTAAAATTTCACCTCTCTGGGAAGGTGGGAATCAAAGCTAGTGCAGTAGGTTGAGCGGTCCCAACTATAGTAGTCGGGTTTACCTCCACACATGGCACTGCGTCTGATACCAAAGTCCAGGAGTGAGGCTAGACTTTCTCCTTTTCTGGAGTTGCCCAGGGTGCGAGGCGCCGCACAGGTGTCGAGATATCCAGGAGCCCGCAGCTTAGCCAACCTGGAGCTGATTGAGAGGAATGGCCTGACTGATCTGAACCAGAGTGGTTCTTTGTTATAAGACTTCTGTGTCAGCCATGGATTGGCCATAACAAACAAAATGTTTGGTTCAAGATTGTACGTGGTACCATAACACCATAGGCCAAAGATTAATGAGAAACCTTGAGGTTGCATCATCAGACCTGTGACCGAATGTCTTAGAGGCTCGGGTGGAGACAGGAGCACATGGTGGGGAAGACTGAACTGGTAGACTGGGAAGATCTGGTAAACCCAAACATGCAGTAAAAGTGAACAGATCCCTTTCTGCAAGGTCTTTAATTCCTTCCACCGGAAGAAATTGTCATGCATCCCGTCTGAGTTTGACAGGTGATGGAAAGCTGAATTCGAAGCCTCCATTGTGGATCGCACAGAGTTATGGTCAGAAGTTTGTTGGTGCAAGTTGTGGTGGCAACCTGTTAAAGACGACATCAAGCTGAAGAGAGAGGCCTTGTGGTTCGCTTGGTCCAGGGGCCTGAAGCAGCAGAATGATACTGGGTGGTCAGAAGGGCTGTGGCTTCATTGGTCACCAAAGCAAAACCCCGGTGTGGAAGTATGTCAGGGAGGCTATTGTATGATAATGGATATTGTCAAGCAATTTGAGGAACTCATAAATCCAACTACTACGTCCTCTGTGGAAGAGGCAGAAATTGAAGACTTGGGGGAAGCCTCACCCATTTCCCTAGCAGAGGTCTCCAAGATATTTAAGAAGCTCCCCAGTGACTTTTGATTCGGCCTGAGACGCTGAAGGCTCTGGACATTGTTGGGTTGTCTTGGCTGACTTGTATCTTCAGTGTCACATGGAGGTCATGGACAGTGCGTCTGGAGTGGCAGACCTGGATGCTGAAGGGTGTGCTTGATTATCGGGGTAGCACGCTGCTCAGCCTCCCTTTGAAAGTTTATTGCAGTGTACTCTGACCGATTGTTGAGCCTCAGGTCCAGGAGGACCAAAGTGGATTCTGTCCTGGTCGTAGGACCAGGAGTAAATTTAATTCAATTCAATTCAATTTTATTTGTATAGTGCCAATTCATAACAGAAGTTATCTCAGGACACTTTTCAAATAGAGCAGAGAGATGAACGAAGGCAGTCCTGGAGGTTTGCTTTATGTGGGAATTATATGACATGTCCTGATCAAAGATAGCTCCACAGTGGTGCTAGAGGCCAAGGTAATACCATGTAGAGTGACTATATCTTTGGACAGTGAGTCTCGGAGGTTTTTGGGGCCGAGTACAGGCAAGACATTTCAATTTTTTCTGAGTTTACACACCTCAAGAAAATTCGCAGCTGCAATCCGATGTTTTATGTCCCGTTAAGGAATGAGTTTGTAAATATTAGATAGATTGATTCAACTATTCAGTCGGGGCTTGCATCCGATAGATATAACTACGGCATCTTGCTCGATCTGCGTGAACAAATTAAAGTTAATGGAGTGATTTCGTAATAATGCTTGCTAAAGTGAAACATATATCAGCAAGTGAATAGCCAATCTGGCCTGCCAACGTAGCCGAGCAATTCGTGGAACTCCATAACTAACTGTAACTGTGAATAAACCACCTCTTTACTTCAACAGGTTTATTTTTGTGGTCACACGAGTTTACCTATCCAGTCTAAAAGAGTTATGTGGACTTATGATCATGTCTGTGCTACTGAGTAGGGTAGAGGGCTGCACTGGGATTGAGATCCAGTAAATCCCACAGGACCAAACACAGATCTTGCGGGGGCTGGTGTTTTTTACTTTTCTGCAGGTGGTCAAAAATTAAACTGTGGGTCGTGGGATTATGTTGTGTGCACAAGAAGGATGAAGACAACAAATGAAGTTTACAAGAAGCTTAGTGTGGGGCACCCGGTTAGCTCAGTCAGTAGAGCTGGTGACCCATCTACTGAGGCTGAGTCATTGCTGCAGCGGCCTTGGGTTCGAATGCGACCTGCGGCCCTTTGCTCTCTACCCCGCTTTCCTGTTTATCTTTGGCTGTCCCTATCAAATAAAGGCAATAAAAGGCCCAAAAAATAACAGACCCAAAAAATAACAACAGCAAAGACATTTGGAGAAGCTTCTGAGTTGTTACTGACACTGTAAAACAACATCTTTCAACAGGATACAGCAGACCTCAATCACGAGCATGGCTCAGCTGTCACCTTTTTTATATCTTCAGATAACTAATTAAAACCAAACTGATGATAAAAAAGACAACATCAGCGTGAAAAGAGCAACCTTAAATTACCTTTTTTTTTCTTTTTTGTTTTACTTCTGCTAAATTGGAGTGAGCAGGCTTTGTGACCTTTACTGCTGCTGGCTTCTGTACCAAACGGCATCTGCAGCAGGCTCAGGTTTGGAGAAGTGACCACGCTGACCAGAACAAAGCAGGAGTTAATTTAGTGACTAAAGATTTTTGGAGAAACAGAAACCAAATGGAGACATATAGACTGATAACACTGGCTGTTTGCAAATTCATATTGATTACATGATTTCTTTGCAGGTTCAAAAACATCTTTAGTATCTTTTAATTGACAAAATTCCTACTTTATCTGTATATATTAAAAAAAACAAATTTCCATTCATACCATTTATAATCAAAGCAGATCTACTTTGTTGGAAGTATTGATGATGTATTAAACATCAACAGTTAAAAAGTCATTAACACTCTGAGCAGTTTTGGAGGAGAATACTTTTTGATGTAGGAGTACTTCTACTTGAGTACAAACTTTCAGGACTCTTTCCACAAACAGTACAGAAAGGCATAAACACACACACACACACACACACACACACACACACACAGAGCTCATTAGCAGCAGAAACCTTTCACACCTGCTTCCATTATTGTCACATGATCAATCAGAGGTGTGAAGAGTTAACAAGCACATGATGCAAACGTTCTTTAGAGATCATTTCTGTTGTGACCTTCAGACACCTGATGATGTAATCATTGTGAAATCTAAACTGTTCTACTAAAACTTTGAAACAATAGAGGGCGAGTTGAAACATTTTTAACCCACGAAAGGCAGATTTCTATAAATTTAGTAATAATGTCAAATCAGTCATATATGTTTTAGGGTGGAGTCTTTAATTCCAATCAGTATCAGGTTCAGCTTCATAACAACCAGATTTCATGAAAATCTGTTCAGAATGAAGCGAGTTTCAGTTGATTTTATAGTTCTTGTCTGACTGAGTGGTAAACCCTCATGGATTTTTTTCTGATTCATGGATTTTAATGTTAGATGGAAACGTTTGTGTGCGCCTTGTGACTGAGGATAGTATGCACTGGATTTTTGATGTTTAATAGACAGCGAAGCTATGACTTGAGCAAAGAGTTTGACATGAAGTTGGAACCTTGGTCGGTCTTATGAAGGCTTTTACGATGGCTTTTGCCTTAAGCGTGCGTAGTGGGATTGCTTCGCGGTAGTGTGTGGCACATTAAAGTCAAAATGTACTGATGTCCTGATTTTGTTTTGGGAAGCGGGCCGACACAATCCAGGATTATGTGTTCAAATGGTTCTCCTATAACCGGAATTGGTGGCAGTGGAGCAGCGGGAATAACCTTGTTCAGTTTACCACAAACCTGACAAATATGGCATGAACGGCAGTACTTTGTCAAATCGGCTTTCAAACCTGGCCAATATGTAATAGTAAGTCTAAAACTGTGTGCAATGGTGCCCTTAAAGTACTGGTTTTCACCCCCCACACAAGTGCATCAGAGTTGCAAAATGAAGCAAAGGAAATGGGCAGCACTTTTTGCAAAATGAGGGACTGATTAGCTTCTGTATCACGCAAAATTGTGATTGGAACCTGATCTTCCTCATTTCCTGTCAGTCTGAACCTTGTAGAATGAAAGGTCCGTAGCCCTCATCCACCTCATCTTTTTCTGGTTCATCAGTACTGACAGGAGAGGGAGTGGGAACAGGCTGAACAAACCCAACACTTTTTAGCCTTTTTACACTATGATTATGTTTTTTAAGCTGGAGCCCAGGGCAGCTGGCTATCAGGTGCCCTGTCTCATGGCAGTAAAAACATTAATGGTCATATGAAACAAGGAAGGTTTCTGTAGATATTTTTGAAAGATTTTTGCAGTGTTTGCAACCGAAGTGTGCATGCGGCGCCCGGCCAGAAAAGCAACATGGTGTGTCAAAACAAACTCATTCGCGATTACACAGCAGCTTTGGACAAAAAATCTGCTTTCTGTAAGTAAACTACAATCTTTTCTGGAAGACACATTTTAAACTCTTCCAACAAAACCAATTCACATAGTTGAGGCAAAGTTTGTCACTTTACTCGCATTGCACCATTTATGGAGCAAACTCCACACATCTTTGGGCCATTTTAAAGTTGCTGCGATGCGCTCAAAAGCATTAAAGTAAGAATCAACTTCACTTTCTCTAATGGTGGAACTACATCAAATTGCTCAGAGGAAGTAGTGGGAAGACACATACTTACAGGAGTAGAAGTAGTCAGGCACGGACGATGTAGCTCCAGAGCCCTTATGCGGAGGTACATAATGTCAACCTATGTCATGCGGAGGGCCAGATCAGATCCTCCATATCTACCCCAGCCTGTATCAGAGCTACCGGATCCATGCTAGAAACCTGGGTGACAACAGGAGCCTCCGCCCCTGCCCTCACCTGACCGGCGAGAGCTTGTGTGGCTGTGGCAACCTCAACTCCCAGTCAGCCAGTTAACCAGTCACAAGACACAAGCAGAGTTCAGCAGGGGAGGAGAACTGCAAACTCTGACTATGGATGTTGTAGGGCGGTGGAGCACTTTGAGGAGCTCCTAAACCCAACCAATACATCCTGTGTGGAGGAGGCAGTGTTTGGAGGCCTTACCTATATCCCTGCAGAGGTCTATGAGGGAGTTAAGCTCCCCAGTCGCAAGGTGTCAGGCGTGGATGACATTTTCCTCGAGTAGCTGAAGGTTTTGGACATTGTGGGAGTGTCTGTGTTGTATGAACGTCGGGGACAGTGCTTGTCGACAGGCAGACCGCAGTGGTAGTCCCATGGAAATCAGAGCTAGTCCTAATTGTTGGGGTGCTCAGCCTCCCTGGAAAAGCGTATGCCAGGGTGCTGACAAAGATTGTTGAACCTTGAAACCTGCTGCTTGATCTCCAAACTCCACAGCCTTAGAGATAAAGTAAGGAGGGTAGATATCAGGAGGGAGGTCAGCGTCTAACCGTTGATCTTCTGTGTCGAACAGAGCCAGTTCGGTTCCAGCATCTCATAAGGATGCTTCCTGGCCGTCTGCCGGTGGACATCCAACTGACAGGAGACCACTGGGTAGACCTATAATTAAAATGTCTGGCTGGCAGACGGTTCTGAGAAGAGGGATGTCTGGACTACCTTGCTTAAGGCCTTTTTTTGTGGGCTTTGAAGAAAGCATGTAGATGATATAATGGCTTCAGTTCCCTGTCGGTAAATGCCACATAGCAGCCTGTGCCCTCCCAACTCACTGTGATCACATTGTCTTTTTGTGTCCTTTGTCGTAAAGTAATCAATCAACAGCTCATCATGAGTTGTGAGGTGACATCTATTCACAATGTGATTGGATGATGCCTTTTATTTTTGGTGTGAAAGCTCACATGGTGGCCTCTGCCTCTGTGAGCTCACCTCCCAGGGCAGTTGGGGTACATCAGACCGTAAATACACCATGCCAAAGAAATTACCTTGAAACACATGTTGTTATTGTATAACAGTGTGGGTCCAGGCAGTAACTCTCCACTACAGCCCTGGTTATTATCAGTCAATCATATCTCTATGATGATGTGGTCCTTTCGGTTGGAGAAGCCGGTCTGAAGTTTTGCTTTTGGACAGTGGTATAAAGGAGGCCTCAGTGCACGAGTAGTGGTGTCTGTATTCACTGACTTCATAATCTCAGAGAATAATGTAGTAGAGTTGAGCTCACCATTAAATGTACTCGCACTGGGGCCCGACATTACTAGAAAGCATGCCCTCTTCCTCTCCCTTCGGGTTTGAGAGGGGAGGTAGGAGAAAGAGATAAATGAAGTGTATGACTCACAGAGAGCTCAGCAGCTTCTCTTCTCTCTGATGATGGAAGAAGTTGAACTCTGCTTTCCACAACTCCTCAACGCCTCATGCAGGAGGCCGGATCCTCCTCAGTTTGAGGATCTGCTCGTTTACATCCTGCTGTTCTTCATCTCTGTGCTCACTGCTGCTCTCAACCTGCTTGTCATCATCTCCATTTCCCACTTCAGGCAGAGATCAACCTCTCAGCTTCACCACATTTACTGTTAAACTGAAATGATGTTCAGAATGAATTTCAAAGCTTGTGTTGTGATCCTTTGTGCACTTGGGCTGAAAACAGTTTGGGAGGTGGTTTTAGAAAAGGAGTTGGAGTTGTAGAATTTGTTTCCACAAACTTCAGGTTTCTCCTGCAAAGTGTTTTCACAGGTACACGAGGCTGATGTACAACCACAGGCTTTCAGATTATTTCTGCACAAACTCACAATCTTATTTAACTCTATTTGAGCCCTTAGCTCTCTTTTTATTGTGATATACTGTGTCTTTAAAGTATTCTTACTGTGTTTATTGCACAGCTCTTTTTGGTGATAATATTGGTGACGATACACAATGATGTTAACCTCTCCCTGCAGGCAGCTCCACTCCCCCACCAACCTCCTCCTCCTCTCTCTGGCTGTCTCAGACTTCTTCGTGGGCCTCCTGGTGTTGCCGATTGAAGTCCTCATGACCGGGACCTGCTGGGTCCTGGGTGACCTCATATGTGCTCTGTATTTCTTCCTACCGGTCACCCTGATCTCTGCCTCTGTAGGAAGCATGGTGCTCATATCAATCGACCGCTATGTGGCGGTTTGTGACCCTCTGCATTACCCCACCAGAGTCACTGAAAAACTAGTTACTGTCAGTCTTTGTCTGTGTTGGATCTGCTCTGTTCTCTACAGCGTTTTCATGTTATATGACCACCTGAAACAACCGGGCAGGTATAATTCCTGCTATGGAGAGTGTGTGGTTAGCGTTGCAGGAGATGTAGACCTTGTTGTTGCCTTTATTATTCCCATTACAGTCATTGTAGTTCTGTATATGAGAGTGTTTGTGGTGGCAGTGTCTCAGGCCCGTGCCATGCGCTCTCACGTTGCAGCTGTCAAACTCCAGC
>NW_023340095.1:1303509-1306600 GCF_004916995.1 Morone saxatilis | reverse complement strand
CCAGCTTTCAGTGACTCTGACAAAGAAATCTGAGGCTGAAGCAAGCGCTAGGGACTCTTTGCATAGCGGTTGCAGTTTCCTGATTTTGGCTATTCCCGGCTAGCTACTGTCTCTCTCTCACAGGCCAGCAGCGCATCTTCAGGTCGGGGCCTCATCAACTGGGAGCGCCTTTATGAGCCTTTCTGAGTGTACTTTAACATCCTGCTCTGAACCCTGTGATATCATGCCTTTTCTACCCCTGGGTTTAGAATGAATGCTGTTAAGCACATTTGTGGGACTCTTTTCAGATCCTGCAGCTCCTGGACTGCTGGGGGAAGCCAACATACTTGCTAGAAAGACATTGCTGCCGTAGATTAACGAGACCTTTTCTTTCTATCATAAAGATCCCCTCTCCACTCATGTATTAGAAACATATACATTTTAAATAGTCGCTTGCAATAATGTGCTTATATGAAAAAAAGTATTAATTTCCACATTAAAATCCTTAAAAAGATATTGCTGGCTCCTTCGTTACCTCATTACAAAAAGTGTTAAAGCAAGTTGCATACTGGACCAGGGGGGTTTGATTTTCCAAACGATTTGCTGATGTCACAAATCGATACCCGTAGACCCTGCCCCCTTAAATCATTGTTCATGCTGAGCCCACAAAGAAACTTTTCAGTCTTTCCCTTTTTAGCAGAATGGTGAAAACAACCTTAAACAAAACTGTTGGTACATATATCATTCTGGGGCTCAGGATGGAGGATCCAACTGGCTGGAATATAAACGTGTAGTCAGCTACAGCATTTCCAGTTACGGCTGATGCGTATTTTCATCATCATCGCAATATAAACGAAGAACAATGAACACATTGGCCAAGAGGACTGCCTTGAAAACGATGGAATAAGAAACAATGCTTCTTAATCAGGGATGGTTCTACAGAAGACCCACATATGTAAACAGCGTTCCTGTAGCGACAGGAGGACAGGAAGAATGATACTGGGACTGATGTCTGTGTTTTCCTAAAATTCAGTATTTGATGGTGAGGAATCTGATCAGGCCAGTTTTGGGCAAATATCTGCCGACGTGAAATGATGAACAGCCGCTAAGGTTCCCGCTACCCAAGTCGGGAACTCGCCATATCATTTTGTAAATGACCGCTGGTTGTACCTTTGTTTCCGAATAACAGCGTTGGGCAGAGATAGCTGAGACTACGAGAGGCTTAAAAAAAGTTTGGGAGGCCAGCGGAGAGGACTTTGCGGGCGAACTTCCAGGGGAGAAAAGGGGGAAGTAGGGTTTGACAAGATAGATTTTAAGAAAGACTTTATTGATCTTTCACACTGCGGGAAATGGTTACTCGCTACAGCCACCTCAAGCAGACCACAATAGAAATGAGAAATTACACAGTCTAGATAAAAAATTTAATAGAAAAATACAAGAATATAACTATAAAATAGAATAAATTGAACATATATCCAGCAGATCACGTCCTAAACACTGTTGAGCACTGATCAGGTAACAACCCGATTATCTGTTTATCAGGATTCATGCGCGGGGGGGGGGGGGTGGGGGGGGGTATCAGACAGCAAGTGAACATTTTTTCCTCAGAGTTATGTGTTGAGAATCAGGAAAAAATGGGCAGCTGGTTGGGAGGATCGCTAGCGACTTGACAAGGCCCCGAAATTGTGGATGGGCCGAGCTGTCAGAGCAGCTCCAAAGGCTGCCAGGCTTCTTCGTGGGGTCCCGGTCTGGCAGGGGAGGTCAGTACTATCAAAAGTGCGGGTCAAGAAGAGGAACAGAACCACGAGAGCAGGTCATGGTGGGCCAAGGCCTCATTGCATGCAGGGTGGGAGGTGTAAGGCTGGCCTGTGTTGGTCCGATACCAACATGACGGCTGACTGTAAGCCGAAAACTGCTGAAACAGTTGAATGCTGGTCTTGGATAGAAAGGGTCAGAACACACAGTGCAGAGGAGTTGCTTGTTGTATGGGGCCTACCGCAGGTGTTCATAATGTTCATGGCTGGATGGGGATAATTGTACTCCACAGGGAATATTGGTGGGGTGGCAGGAGTAAACAGCTCTGCTGAGCGGTCGTGTCTAAGACAGTAACTAACAAACTATGGACTTAAATCCGCAGCCAAGGAGTTAGGCAAGCTAAACGACGTACTGGGCACTTTTGGGACGGACAAAGCCTCTTCCTTCGTTGAGGTTGAACTCCGCCATCTTTTCCGATTCAAATTCTGGTAGTATGTATACAATCCGGGTTCTGGATTTGGTGGGTGGCGTTACGTGCTAGGTGTGTGATGTCAGGAGTTGCGTCCTTTAAAGCGCACCAAGTCGCCACCATGGTATGTAAAACTGTAAGAACAGGGTACTTAAATAGTGAAAAAACAAGGACGGTGGATAAGTAGTTGGCAGACGTTTAGAGACAAAACCAGTCTGTTAATGAGTTGAAGAGGTTCTGACAGCTGTGGAATAAGAGGTAACCTTCGGGATAGCGCTCAGTCTTGCACTGTGGGTGGCAAGTAGTCTGTTGATGAAGGGAGGCTGCCTCAGGACCCCTTACAGTCTCATACAGGGGGTTTTAAGGAGGTTAGTTGTGCCATGGGATTGACATCAGGCTTGGCCTATATACAAATAAAACTGAATTAAATCATTTCAACGCAGTTATCTGTTGAACACTGTACACACTGGTTGTGCTTTACACATCTGACCCCTGCAGTTTTAGGATTTCAGTGGCCATTTTGGAAAAGCTTCATTTTGGGGGAGAAAACTGCTGAGATGAGAGAAAGAAAAATATGTTTACAATGACTTAATGTGGATGTACTCTCACTCAGCGTACGGTGGTGGGGTGTGTCCTGGGGGAGGGAGGGAGGAGGAAGAGATAAATGAAGGGTATGACTCACAGAGAGCTCAGCAGCTTCTCTTCTCTCTGATGATGGAAGAAGTTGAACTCTGCTTTCCACAACTCAACACCTCCTGCAGGAGGCTGGAGCGTCCTCAGTCTGAGACTCTGCTCATTAACATCCTGCTGTTCTTCATCTCTGTGCTCACTGCTGCTCTCAACCTGCTTGTCATCATCTCCATCTCCCACTTCAGGCAGAGATCAACC
>NW_023340095.1:1299625-1303443 GCF_004916995.1 Morone saxatilis | reverse complement strand
TTGTCTATGATCCTTTGTGCACTTGTGAAAACAGTTTGGAAGGTTTAGAAAAGAGTTGGAGTTGTAGAATTTGTTTCCACAAACTTCAGTTTACAGCTTCACCACATTTACTGTTATATTTTAAACCAGTATGAGCTCAAATAACGTCAGGATAAAAAATGTTCAGAATTCATTTAAAGGCTTGTGTTGTCTACGAGCCTCCGTAAAACTGTTGGGAATGTGTAGAAAAATCCTCTCTTTCTGTGTGTGTGTGTGTGTGTCTAACCACATTCGTGCACAGACTTTATCCTCAATGTTGTTTTCTACAACTATAAATCTCCTCACAGCTTCCACAAACTGCAGAGATAATCTGTGTCAGTAGTGAGTTCACACACAGACTGAGAGCTGTTACTGTCTGAATGCTGTTACGCTGAAATGAGGACCAGTGTTTGTACTTCAGTGTGTGTGTGTGTGAGTGTGAGAACCTGCTTTCAATCGGCACTCACAGGCATACAGAGGGCACAACTGGTGTTTCTGCAGAAAGAAAAAGAGAAAATAACGATGCACGTTTCTGCAATTTGGCACATATATTCAATGTGAGAACTAAATCATTGTTTGTAGTTCAGTAATCTTCCTCTTTAATATTCAGGTAAATACTGTTTATTCATGTTCATTCTGCCTGCCACTATATCCAATCTGCTTTAAACACATTCACATAGAAAGATCATATCTGCACTACAAATTCATTTACAGAATACAAATACAGTCAGTGCTTCACTTTTATTATTCACAGAGGGACGAATATGTATTATAACTATGTATTATAAAGTATAATAATATTGTTGACATCTATTCATTATTTCTGCACTTTCACAACCGTATTGACTTTATTTGAGCTAATGAAAATATGACCACATTCTCCTAATTCTGTGTGACTTTAATATTTGACTGTAGATTGTTTCATGTTGTGAAAGTTTCATCTGTGACAAACAGATCTCGTTGGAGCTGCACAATTAATTTTACTTAATAATTGTAATATTATCAGAATCTCAGTTTGGTCAGTCATTACAAATTAGTAATGCAAAGACGATCATTCCCACGCTAATCGTAAAACATATTGCAATATGATGTTTTTACTATATTGTGCAGCCCTATTGATAATAATAAGGTTTATTTATATTGATATAGGCGGCCTACAGATGATCTAACAGGATGTAAACATTTAGTGACTTCCTGTTTATTGTCCGACTGACTGCAGCTTTCTGTGACCTCCTCCTGCTGCCTTCGTCTCCACCGGGCCTAACGTGTTCCTCCTCTCCCCGCAGGAAGCTGCACTCCACTACCAACCTCCTCCTCCTCTCTCTGGCAGTCTCAGACTTCTTCGTGGGCCTCCTGATGTTCTTCCAGATCCCGCTCATAGATGGCTGCTGGCCGCTGGGTGACGTTGTTTGCATCCTGTATCAGTACGTGGCCTACATCATCACCTCCGCTTCGGTGGGAAACATGGTGCTCATATCAGTCGACCGCTACGTGGCTATCTGTACACCGCTGCATTACAGCGTGAGAGTGACCAAGAGCAGAGTTAAAGTGTGTGTGTTTCTGTGCTGGAGCTGCTCCGTGCTCTGTCAGACCGCCATGCTGAAGGACAACCTGGTGCAGCCGGGCAGGTATCATTCCTGCTCTGGTCAGTGTGTCACCGTCATCACCTACATCGCAGGAATCGCCGATGTCATTCTGACCTTTATCGGGCCCATCACCGTCATCGTGGTTCTGTATATGAGGGTGTTTGTGGTGGCGGCGTCTCAGGCTCGCGCCACACGCTCTCACATTGCAGCCGTCCAGTGCTCAGTGACCGTAACCGCCAAGAAGTCTGAGCTGAAAGCAGCCAGAAACCTGGGTGTTATCGTAGTTGCCTTCCTGGTGTGTCTTTGTCCGTTTTGCTTTATCACCATCACAGGGCAGGACACGGTGCTCGACACGTCCTCTGTGGCCTTTGTGATTTGTCTGTTCTACTTTAACTCCTGTCTGAATCCGCTGATCTACGCCTTCTTGTACCCCTGGTTTAGAAAAGCTATCAGACTCATTGTGACTCTTCAGATCCTTCAGGCCAACTCCAGCCAGGCCAACGTGCTATAGAGACACTTCATCCTATTATTCCATAGTTTATCTTTATAATAAAGTTACAAATCACATGATTTAATAATGCAGAACTGTCTTTTTATTGATTTATTGTTGTGATTCCTGCAGTTACACAACTTTGACAAACAGAACATAAAATATTCTCCCAATAATACAAATAATTCACCATTATAATCCGACTGATTAAACTTTCATTCATTTTTAATATTTGTGTGGAAATTCTTAATTAGGAATAACTGTTTGAGGCGTTTACAAAGGGTTTGCAACGACCAACGTACCATATAAAACATTAAGATCAGATACACCTTATTGATCCCAAACTGTATCGAGTTGAATTGATCCTAGAAAGAGAAGAAAGGGAATTTTTAAACAGGTGGTGAGACGATACAGACGAACATTTACAGGTAGATTATTTGACTCAGAGGGAGCTTCAAACATGAAGCTTTCTGCAGGAACAGAGAAAATGATCTGTGTAAAATGTGGTATAAGGTGAAAATGTAATGAGAAAATTTTTAAATAGTGAAGGTAACTGAAACGTTAATTATGAACCGTTAACGAGTAAAGGAAACATTATTGTTTAGTGGATTTTTTGAATTATGTCTATTTTACATATGTAGGCCATGCCCATTCCTGCCTTAAAAACATTCTGCCATTTTGGACTTTTGGATGAAGCAATTTTTTGCTTCTTTTGCCACATATTTCATATAAACTTCACCAAAATTGGTGCATAGCATATTTTGTTGAAGCCAAATAAGACTTATGGGTTTGTGTTTGGGTATCACTTAGTGCTGAACTTTTGAAGACGTGGCCCGATGCAGTTAACGGCCACTAACTCTTCAATGCTGAATTGAATTGCAACCAAATGTGGGAATGTTGTACATAAAGCCACATCGCACGTGTTACATTTCATACAATTCTACCAACAATAGCTCCACAATAATACTAAGTTACAGAGGACAGGAAAGATACAGGTCAGAAGTCAGTGCTGTCAGTGCCGTAGATGCAGGTCAAAGGTCTGTACAGTCTATTTTATTAAAATAATAGTAAAGCAAATTATATTATTAATATTAATATAAGTTTGAGCGAAGGACAATAGGAAGGATACAGGACAGTGGTCGGTGCTGTAGATAGAGGGCATAGGTCAGTGCTGTACAAACAGGGCCTAGGTCAGTACTATAGATACAAGGCAGAGGTCTGTCCTGTTTCTTTAATCCATATTATAGTAACAATAATAATCTTGCTGATACTAACTTTATTTTATAAGTTTTCGTAAATCATTTGACTTTAATTGATTGCCACACACAATCTCACATTATTATCTTCACTCTTTATTCATATGCTTGTTTGGGCCGCATATACTCACACATTTTTGCAGTTAAAAACATAATTCAAATGTTCACAAACTCTGAATAAATGGCTGATTACTTATGAACCATTAGAAGTAGAAAAAAACATGTTCATAAAGTGGGTTCCTTAGATGAAAATATTCCGCCATCTTGGATTTTTTAGTAAAGCTCTTTTTTGCTTCTTTTGGCACATATTTATATCTAATTTCTGATTTCACCAAAATCAGTACAAACCATATTTAGGTGAAACCTTCATTCAGTTCAAATCCATTAAAAAAAATTTAAAAACCACCAAGATCTAAACAGTGAATGGTAAAAATGTGGCTTCAGATGGATAAACAGTCAATGTATGAC
>NW_023340095.1:1296386-1299525 GCF_004916995.1 Morone saxatilis | reverse complement strand
GCTGTTCCTTAATGTTTTTATACATTAATATATAACATATATGTAATAAACTGTGGAGGGAGTTCATCACTGGTTTTACCTCAGCTTCTCTCTCCCTCAGCAGCCTCCTCGTCTCTTCTTTCTCCTCCTGCTCCTCCTGCTGCTGCTCCTCAGGAAACAATAATTAAACATTAAAATGTGTTTACTTGTATTTGATGGACAGAAAATCCACCTCCTCCCACTCACCTCTCCTCCTCCTCTCTCCTCGTCATCTGTCTCTTGGTTTCTCCTCCTCTTCTGTCCATCCATCTCCTCTCTCTCCTCCTCTTTCTGAGCAGTCAGTGAGGAGAGCTGTGTTTTCTGCTCCTCCACCTCCCTCGTCACCTCCTCCACCCTGGACTTCCACTCCTTCAGCGTCTCCTCCTCCCTCTCCTTCAGTGTCTGGATTTCTGTCAACAGAGCCTTCAGCTTCACCTCCTGCTCCTCCTCCATCTCTTCCACTTTGCTCCTCCACCGCTCCTCCTCCTTCTCCTTCGCCTGTCGAGCCTCCTCTAGCTCCTCCATCATCTCCCTCCTCCTCCTCTCCAGGGCCTTAGCTCTGGCTCTCAGCTCCTCCACCTCTCCTCTCTCCTTCTCCACCTCCTCGCTGTCTCGTATCGCCTCCTCCCTCGCAGTCCGCAGGTTCTCCTCTCTGAACCTCTCCATCTCCTCTTTCTTCTCCTTCAGAGCGCTCCTCAGGCGCTCCCCCTCTGTGTGGCTCTCCTAAACAGCAGGAGGTGGAAAAATGAGGAGGAGTAAACAAACTGATCTAATGAATCCACTAACTGCTCCTCTCTCAGAGCTCCAGCAGGAGGTGCTGTACCTGCAGGAGCAGTTTCAGCTTGGTCATCTCCTCCAGCGCCGCCCTCAGACCCTCCCTCATCTGCTGCTTCTCCTCCTCCTTCTCCTTCACCTCCTGCCTCGCTCGCTCCCGGCTCAGACCAGACACCTGAAACAGAAACAGAGCGTTGGCGTTGAGCCACCGTACAGTGTGACTACCTGAATCTGCAGGGAGCTCAGGTTCACCTCCACACTCTGCTGGACTCCTCTCAGCTCCTCCTGGACCTCCGCCCTCCTCCTCCGCTCATTCTGCACCTCCTCTTTGAGAGCCGTCACCTCCTTCTCTGTTCTCATTAACTTCTCCTGTACCTGCTCCTCCTTCTGCACCTCCTCTGTGACGACTGTCAGCTCATTCTTGGTCCTCCTCAGCTCCTCCTGCATCTCCGCCCTCCTCCTCCACTCTGTCTGCACCTCCTCTCTGAGAGCTGTAACCTCTTCTCTCCTCTTCATCAGCTCCTCATGCATCTCCTCCTTCTCCCTTTGTACCTCCTCTCTAAGTACAGACACTTCTCTCTCGCTCCTCCTCAGCTCATCCTGTAGCTCCTCCCTCTGCCTCAGCTCCTCCCGGACCTCTGTCCTGCTCCTCCGCTCATTCTGCACCTCCTCTCTGAGAGCCGTCACCTCTTTCTCTGTCCTAATTAACTTCTCCTGTACCTCTTCCTTCTCCTTTTCCTCCTTCTGCACCTCCCCACTAAGGACTGTCAGCTCATTCTTGGTCCTTCTCAGCTCCTCCTGCATCTCCTCCATCTGCCTCCACTCATTCTGCACCTCCTCTCTGAGAGCTGTCACCTCTTCTCTCCTCTTTATTAACTCCTCCTGTGCCTCCTCCTTCTTCCTTTGTTCCCTTAATACCTCCTCTCTAAATACAGACACCTCCTCTCTCCTCCTCCTCAGCTCCTCCTGTGTCTTATCCCTCTCCCTCTGTACCTCCTCTCTGAGTGCTGTCACCTCCCTCTCCTTCCTCCTCAGCTCCTTAGACAGTCCTGCCTTCTCCTCCTCCAGTTCTCTCTCTCTGGACCTCCCTTTCTCCTCCAACAGGAGGTGCTGACCTCTCGCAGCCTCCAGCAGTCTCCCTCGCTCCTCTTTCAACTCCCTCAGTTCATCCTCTAGTCTCCTTTTCTCCTCCTCTTTACTCCTCAGTATCTCCCTCTGTTCCTCCACTTCTTTCTCCCTCTCTATCAGCTCCTCCTCCAACCTCCTCCTCTCCTCCCTGGCTCTCCTCAGTGCTTCCCTTTCTTCCTCCCGCTCCTCCTCCACCTCCCTCACTTTCTCTTCCAGCCTCCGCCTCCTCTCCAGCTCTGTTCTCATCAGCACCTCCCTCTCTCTCCCCTCCTCTTCTTTCTCCTCCAGAGTGTCTCTCAGCTGCTGCGCCTCCTCCTCTCGCTCCTTCAGGATATGGCTGAGCTTTGCTGCCTCTCTCGCGCTCAGCTCTGCCTTCTCCCTCCACTCCTTCACCTCCTCCTCAAGCCGGTCCTGGGCCTCCTCCTTCTCTCTGGCTCTCCTCCTCGCTCCCTCACTTTCGGCCTGAGCCTCCTGCAGCTCCCTGGCCAGGGAGGAGATCCTGTTGTCTTTTTCTCCTCCATCCCTCCTCTCTTTCTGAAGGAGCACCCGGGTTTCTTTCAGCAGCTCCTCCAGCTGCTCCACCTTCGCCTCCTTCTGCTTCAGTTTGGCGTTCGCCTCCTGATGCTCCCTCGTTCCCTCCTCCTCTCGCTCTGTTACCAGTCTCAGTCGCTTCTTCAGCTCCTCCACCTCCTCCTCCCTCTCCCTCACGGCACTCATCTGTCGCTCCAGGCTGCGCTCCCTCCTCTCCACCTCCTCCTTCATCTCCTCACACTCCTCCGTGGCCACATTCAGCCTCACCCTCAAGAGCTCCACCTCCCCCACCTTCTCCAGCAGTCTCTCCTCCTCCTCCTCCGCTATCCTCAGTTCACTCCTCAGTTTTTCCACCTCCTCCTCCCTTCTCCTCCTCATTTCCAACTCCTTGTCTTGCAGTTTCTCCTTCTCTCTCCTTTCCTCCTCTAGTTTGGAGGTTTCTTTTCTCAATCTGTTAACCTCCTCTTCCACCTCCTCCACCCTCCTTCTCCATCGCTCCACCTCCTTCTCTGACTCGCTCTTCAGTCTGTCCACCTCCTCCTCCCTTCTCCTCCTCCTTTCATCCTGCAATTTCTCCTCCTGTCTGTCCTCCTTAAGTTCGGAGGTTTCATTTCTCAGTCTATTATTGTCCTCCTCTACCTCCTCCACCCTCTTCCTCCATCTCTCCACCTCCTTCTCTGACTCGCTC
>NW_023340095.1:1296113-1296346 GCF_004916995.1 Morone saxatilis | reverse complement strand
TCTCTCTTTCCAATCTCTCCATCCGGTCACAGAGCGCCTCGATCTCCTCCTCTCTCTTCACCTCCTCCTCTCTCATCCTAATCTTCGTCCTCTTCACCTCCTCCTGCAGTCTCTCTGTCCGCTGTATCTCCTCCACCATGCAGCTGATTTGCGCCTCCTTCTCCGTCACCTCCTCCATCCGTCTCTCCACCTCTCTTTGTCTCTCCTCCTTCTCCTCCGTCAGTCCCTCTATG
>NW_023340095.1:1291557-1296013 GCF_004916995.1 Morone saxatilis | reverse complement strand
AGAGACAGAGAGAGAGAGAGAGAGTACATATAATCCTTAAATAACTGTTAGCTGGATGCTAACCAAATAATAGAGTTTTTACCATTAACTGCGCCAACAGAAACTAGCATTGGATAACTGTCGTTCAGGTGGTCTGTACCTGATGCTCCTGTAGCTCCTCCTCCACTGCTGCCTGTGTCTCGCACCTGTCCTGCTCCTCCTGCGCAACCTCCTGTTCTTCACCTCTGCTGCTCCTCCCCCTGGCTTTTCGGGCCTGTCTTCCTCTCCCGCCTCTCCAACCGCCTGCGCAGCTGCTCCTGCCGCTCCTTCAGCTCCCCGCACACTGGCATGCTGGAGGAAGCGAGGACCACATACACACAACACATTATATACAACACATCGTACAGGTTATCACCGCACGATGACTGCAACCCTCCCCTTCTATTACCTTCCTCAGCTGACCGCCAATACCTTCCTCTCTTCCTCCGTGAGGAGGACCAACTGTCTCTCCTTCTCCCTCCGTTATTCTCTCCGTCTCTTCTCTCCTTTCTCTCAGCACGGACAATGTAGGCCTCCCACCATCCTCTGCACTCTGAACAGACAGGAAACATTAACTGAGATTAAATTGTTTATAATTCTGATTAAAGTGGTTATATTCTGGATTAAAGGTTCATATTTGATTAAGTGTTTAATTCTGTATAAGAATATATTCTGGATTAAAAGGTTACATTCTGTGATAAAGGTTTATATTCTGGATTAAAATATATATCTGGATACAAGGGTTTATACCTGGATTAAAGTGTTTATATTCTAATTAAAGTGTGATATTCTGGATTAAAAGGTTGGTATATTCTGGATTAAGGTTTAATTCTTGGATTTAAGTGTTAGTTATTTCGGATTTAAGTGTTTTATTGATTTCAAGGTATATTCTGGATTAAAGTTTATATTCTGGATTAAAGAGTGTTATATTCTAGATTAAGTGTTTATATTCTAGATTAAAGTGTTTATATTCTAGTTAAAGTGTTATAGTTCTAGATTAACTAGTGTAATACTCTGGATTTTAAGTGTTTATATTCGGATTAAGCGGGGTTTTATATTCTGGATTAAAGGTTTTATATTCTGGACTAAAGTTTTATATTCGTAGATTAAAGTGTTATTTCTGGATTTAAGTTTATACTCTGGATTAAGTGTTATTATTCTGGATTAAGTGTTAGTATTCTGGATTTAAGTGTTGATATTCTGGATTAAGGTTCAATTCTGGATTAAAGTTTTATATTTTGGATTTAAGTTTATATTCTGGATTATAAGTGTTTATTGTATTCGAATTTAAGTGTTTATATCTTGATAAAGTGTTTATATCTGATTAAGTGTTTATATTCTGGATGAATGTTATATATTCTGGATGAAGTTTATATCTGGAATTTAAGTGTTTATATTCAGGATTAAGTTCCATATTCTGGATTAAAAGTTTATATTCTGGATTTAAGGTAGTATCAGATTAAAGTTATATGCTGGATTAAAGTTATATTCTGATTTAGTTTATATTCTGGATTAAAGGTTTATATTCTGGAATTCGGTTCGGGTACAAGCGTGTTGTGGAAACTAAACTCACCTGAGCTGGCTGCAGTCCAGTTTGAGGGTTTTGACCTCCCTCTGCAGAGAGCTGACCTCTGACCTCAGAGCCTGCAGCTGTGATTGGCTGTCTGACAGCTCACACTCCAGCTGCAAACACACACACACACACACACAGATAAACAGTGTGATGAACTGCCCAGGAGCCTCTGAGCCAGGCACTGACACAGAGAGAGAGAGAGAGAGTGGTAGAGCGAGCAGCGGTACCTGCAGCAGCTGTTTGTTCAGGTCTCTCTTGTCCGAGGCCAGAGCCGAGGTCAGGGCGGTCATTTTGTCCAGAGCGTCCCGCCCTTCCTCCACCTCCCGCTTCAACACACACTCAGAGGACGAGAGATGCAACACACACTCCCTGGACTGCCGGGGGGAGGCAGAGGGGGAGTCATTATAAACAGTAGTTATAAAGAGAGGGAGAGGCTGCGTTCAGAATACTTTAAAAACCTTCTGCAGGGCGTCTCTGGCGTCTGCAGCCTCTTCTTCTGCTCTCTGTCTGTCCAACTGCTGTCTCTCCAGCGCCCCCTACAGGAGGACAAAGATCAGCATGAGAAACATTCACAGGAAGAAGAATAAAAGGAAGAATCGATGTTTCACCTTTAGAGTGTGGATCTCCAAACGGTGCAGAGTCTCTCTCTCAGTCAGCTGGACGTTCTCCAGCAGCTCAGTTTCAACTCTGAAACAAAACCAGTTCATCAACATCTGATTAAACTGCAGCGAGACGTCGCTTCACCTTCTGAGAGCGAACTGGAGCTGCACGAGGCGTTATACTGGTTCACCAGAGAGAACGCAGAAATAACAATAAGGTTCACTTTTTATCCTGATAACAGGCTAACAACTCAATATAATGACATAAACTACAATTATTCAGCATCTGTATTAATGTATTGACATTTATATCACAGATTAATTAATGATGGTATTCTGTTGACTCATCATTAAACACAGCCTGGATAAAGCAGAAAGTGAATGGATTAAACAATTAAAACAATAACTGATTTTATAGAGCGATTTAATAACATTTTATAAGCAACATTACAGTTTTTAATCAGCTGTGAACAATAATGAAGCCGTCTGACGAACCGTCTGTGTGTCTCTGTCTCCAGCTGTCTGTTTCTCTCCTCATGTCTGTCTCTCTCCCTCCTCAGCCTGTCGTTCTCTCTCTTCACCTCCTCCTCCCTCCTCTCCACCTCCTCTACCTGCAGACGCAGCGAGGACAATGTCTCACGCTCCCTGAGACACACACACACACACACACAAAGCTTCCTGTTTTATTTTGAAATAATAAAACCGTTATTTTGAAATAAAACTGTGTGTGTGTGTTAGTGTGTGTGTGTGTGAGAGAGTGTGTGTGTTAGTGTTAGTGTGTGTGTGTGTGAGAGAGTGTGTGTTAGTGTGTGGTGTTTGTGAGGAGTGTGTGTGTGTGTGTTAGTGTGTGTGTGTGTGTGAGAGAGTGTGTGTGTTAGTGTGTGTGTGTGTGTGTGAGTGTGTGTTAGTGTGTGTGTTAGTGTGTGTGTGTGTGTGAGTACCTGCTCAGTGTGTCCAGAGTGTGTGTGAGCTCCAGCTGTGTGTGTTGCGTGTGCGTGTGCAGCTGCTGGTTGTCGTCCTCCAGCTGTTTCAGTCGGAGCTGCAGAGCCGATTTCTCCTCGCCGAGCCGCCGCAGAGATAGCTCCGCCCCCTGACACACACACACACATTAAATTATTATGAACCCATCCGTGACCTCTGACCTGCAGTAGAGTTCCTGCTGTGTGACCGACCTGCAATTCCTCGTGTCTCCACTGCAGGGCGCTCTCAGTGTGAGACAGGACCGACAGCAGGGAGGACAGATCCAGGACGCTGTCTGAGGGGACGCACAGAGACCTGCTGCTGCTGAGGACTCTGGACTGAAGACACAACACACACACACACACTGACATCTGACCTCTGACCCGTGAGGATCTAATGTAAAGCTCCACACTCACCAGTTTGATCACAGCCTGACTGACAGACTGCAGGTTTCTCTCTGTTTCTCTATGTCTCTCTACCTCTCTCTCCCTCTGACTGTCGACGGCCTGCAGTGAGTGAGACAGCTCTGCAACCCTGAGAGAGACAGACAGGCTGTCAGACTCAGTGAGTGAGACAGCTCACAACATGTAGAAACTACAGAATAAAATAAAATATATGAAACAGTTTATAGAAACACATTAAAAATAAAAACTGAATTAGATTTGGGGATGTGTGCGACTAGTTGTAATATATATTATTAATATACATATATTAATAATATATATTAATATGTATTATGAATATATATTATTAATAATAATACATAAATGATAAATATATATTAATAATATATGTCAGCTAACTACTAGCTCAGTTTCTAACTGAGGAAAACAAAGAAGAAGAGAGTTCACCGTTCATTCAGATGTAACATTTCTCTCTCATGAAGAAGCTTCAGCTCTGAAAGCTCTCGCTCTTTCTCCTCCCACCTCCTCTGCTCCTCCTCATGGTGCTCCAACTCTC
Source organism: Morone saxatilis (assembly GCF_004916995.1). Lineage (NCBI taxonomy): Eukaryota > Metazoa > Chordata > Actinopteri > Moronidae > Morone > Morone saxatilis. The sequence continues at coordinate 1,291,903 of NW_023340095.1, read as the reverse complement.
CCAAGGTGAAGGTTCCCAGGGTGGAGGAGGAGATGTGAGGAGGAACGGACAGCGAGGAGTCCCGAGGAGGGAGGACCAGGGTGGAGGACAGAGGAGGAGAGGAGGAAGGGGGAGGGAGGTCAGAGGGGAGAAGAGAGGGAGGCACAGGGGAGGAGGGTTTGATGGGAGGAGCACTGAGCCTCAGGGAGGAGGAGACAGAGTCACAGCTGGACAGGAGAGAGGAGGAGAAACGGGAAAACTCCGCCCTCAACTGCCACAGATCCCTACAGACAGAGACAGGTTGGTCAACTTACAGCAGGTTGGTCAACTTATCTACTTATAACAGGTTGGTCAACTTATCTACTTA
>NW_023340095.1:1291333-1291457 GCF_004916995.1 Morone saxatilis | reverse complement strand
GTTAGCTGTTAGCTGTTAGCTCTCAAACCGGTCCAGAACCCGGTGAGAACCAACCGGAACCGGTTCAACCCGCCTCGGTTCTGACTGTCAGAGTGAAACATTACAGTATGATATTAAATATATG
>NW_023340095.1:1290991-1291291 GCF_004916995.1 Morone saxatilis | reverse complement strand
TATTATATTATTTTATTATTATTTGAACATTAACGGACGGGTAACTGACAGCAGCTAGCCGGTTAGCATGCTAACAGCGGGAACGGTGAATAAAGAGATGACGTCAGTACCTGCTGTGGGTGACGCTGCTGCGCGAGCTCCTCTCACTGACTGTAAACAACAACAACAACATTCAAACTCAGAAAAACAAACACAACCTGAGCTAACAGCGGCTAATGTTGTTAGCATATTCAAACAGGGTCACCTGACCTTTCTCACCGGAAACACAACCGTCATGTGACCGGAAACACGTGTCTCTGA
>NW_023340095.1:1270828-1290867 GCF_004916995.1 Morone saxatilis | reverse complement strand
AAATGTTTTTAGTTTATATTGTTTGTATTCAAAGTTAAATTCAAATAAAGTTCATTGAAATGATCAACTTTACTTTAATATAAATGTAAAAGTAAGAAAGGGATGTGAACACAGAGCCCAGTAATAGAGTTAGTAATTAAGGATGAAGTGAACTTTCATGGTGTTGATTGTAGCGCTCCCTGTGGACAACAGCCGACATGTTTCTACAAGGAAATGAATAAAAACTATAAATTAATATCCAAACTTCTCCCTGATGTTACTTTGTGCAGCTCAGAGGTTTCAGTGTTAAACTGTTTGTCTCTGCTCTCTTCCTCCAGCTCATCACTTAGACCTGCAGTTCTCCACCAGTCCACCAGTCCACCAGATGGCCTCAGACCCTCCACAGAACCAGTCTACCTGTCCCCTGATCCCCATTAACCCTCCACAGAACCAGTCCACCTCCACCTGCTTCTGGCCTGAACCTGATCCAGAACCTGCAGACTTTCACTGGACCTGTTCTCACTTTTTCAACACCGGAACAAATAACAACTATTGTTATATTTAATAAAACAGCCGTTATTATTCTTATTTTATTTATTAAAGAATGAAAGGAGCAAAAACTGATCACTACCTGATTTCATCTTATAATAATAATAATTATAATTCTGAAATCAATATATTTCATTAAAAAAATTCTCAAAAAAAAGCTCATTTTATTTGTGTGAAATCTTTAATATCTTCAGCAGAAATTATCACATGAAAATAAAAACTCAATATATTGATGTATAAATATATAAATATGGGTGAAATTATAGGGAAATAAAACCAAAGTGGAGCAGGAAATAAATCCAACATGAGAGTGAAACAACATCAGATAATCAGATAATACAAAGATTCTGCTTCAAATAACGGTTTATCATGAATAATAATATATTAGTCGTCTAAGATTTATAACCAAACCCAACAATAAATTATTGTTTAATAATATTTTAAATATTATTATTAATAGTTATTATTGTCTGTAACTACTTCCTGTTAAATCAATATCTGATTCATCAACATTATTACAGAACAGAGATGTTTTTTAAACATAATTCACAACACAAATCTGAACATACAGTAATATTAATATTCATTTTTAACCAGAATCAGTCGAGTACAAAAGGTTTTTAAAAAGCTTTTCTTTGGTTTCAGCGATATATTCTCCTTTAATATCTTATTATAGCTTATTAATTATTTACATTTATAAAAACGTATTATATTTCTTCCAGTTTCCAACTTTAAATAATTCTTGAAAGTAAAACAATGAAAATGATTCAGTCACTCAAAATAAAGTGTACTCTTATTTTGAAAACACACCCCTCTAATGACACATTCACACCAGCGTTTAAAATCCCTTCAGAATAAAATCAGTTAAGTGGGATCGCAGCGATTGTTACAGGATAATCAGAAAAGTAACTTCTTATAGTTTAACTTTGACTCATAAATTCACCTGTTGATCACATAAGAGTCCAAACTGCAGGAAGCTAATGTAGCTTACTAACATGTTACTGTAAGACTTTTATCCAAAAGTTCTTGTTCAGGGAGGGAAAATTTATATTTTCTGTTTTTTTCCTCAGATGTCGTGCAGCTTCTTTGCTTCAACTCTCAGAGATTTACTAAGTTTACTGATTGACTTGTAGCTGTTAGCTAACTGACTGGGAAAATTTGGCGGTTTGACGTTAAACACCGACACTGCCCCGATGCTCTGAGCTCCCAGTCGGGGCAGAGTCACCTAATAGGACAGATAGGTTAGCTGCACTGCTAACCAGCTAACAGCTGCTACCTGCTAACAAAACATTTAAACCTTTTTTGATGGAGGCATTTTAGATTTTGTTTGTTTCACTCTAATGTGTTCATCCTTTGGATTTTGTTTGTTTCTTTTCCCGTGTCTGATAATCAATGAATAAAATCAATGAATAAATCAGCTGAAGCCTTTATATCGATCTGTGGTCTTTCCACAGCCACCAGACTGACTTTGGATCCACACAATAACACAAACTGACTGATGGAGGTAAGTTCACTGTTGGTATCAGTGGAGTCTGGTGGCTGTGCAGAGAGCGATATAACAGGAAGGATTCAGTTGAGAGCTCCTCAGTAACGTCAGAATGAACACGTCCGTCTTAATTTCACAACAAGACATTTCCAACTGAAGAGTTCCTGTATATCGTTTCATAAAGTAAATAATTTTTCCGTTGAGTGTTGTTATTGCAGCCGGTGACCTTTTCCTGCTGCGGTGGGTGATTCTGCATCGTTTCACTGCAGGGCTGAAAGTGAGACCCACTCCACCCCGACGCTCAGTGTCTGCTTCCTGCTCAGGTTTTTGGACCTTTGTGTTGATGTTTGTGATGACGTGAGAAACCTTCCAGCCCGGCAACGGCTGACTCTCGATGATTCTTCTGCTGAAAACAAGAAACTTAACATATACCCATGACTACAAACCAAAACCTTTAGAAGGTTGTAATGATTGTAAACCTGAAGGGAAGTACCGGCACACCTTCGTACATGATGATACCACCCAGCCCTGAAGAGTCCTTTGCTCTAAAATATTTTCTTTCCATATCAGCAGAGCTTAATATGACTTTTTATAAACAGTTTAAGAAAGGTGCTAGTGAATGCAGCTCACTCAGGACTCCACAGGTTGAAGGTGTGAGGATTTAACTTTAACTCTGAAGTCTTCAGTCAGTTGTGAAGGAAACATTGAAATAAACGATGTCAGGATGTAAAACTAAAACTTGCAGTTTGAAGACGTCACTGAGCCGGATGACGGCCCAGTTTTTAAGGTTTAAAAACTTCTTGCCGAGTGTTTCAAGCTCGAGCTGTCGGACGGAGTCTGATTCAGTAGGTCCTGAGTTTGAAGACCTTGCTGAGCCTGGAAGTGGCGCTGGAGTAGATGAGGAAGGATCCTTCGTCAGTGCTGAAGTGTTCCCAGTCTCTGCAGCCTGACGTTAGCAGACTATGGACCTGAACAAAGCCCTCAGAACCCTGCCACCTGAAAACACATATAGAGATACAGAGTTCAAATACACAATCAAATCCTACAGACTCCAACAGATTTTGATAGACATCGTCAGACTCCAATGGACTCTGACAGACTCTAACGGACTCCGACAGACTCTTATGGACTCCAACTGACTCTAACAGACTCCAACGGACTCTAACGGACTCCAACAGACTCTAACGGACTCCAACTGACTCTAGCGGACTCCAACGGATGCTAACAGACTCCAATGAACTCTAACGGACTCCAACTGACTCTAATGGACTCCAACAGACTCTAACGGACTCCAACTGACTCTAACGGACTCCAACGGACTTATGGACTCCAACTGACTCTAACATACTCTAACGGACTCCAACGGATGCTAACAGACTCTAACGGACTCTAACTGACTCTAACGGACACTGACGGACTCTAACGGACATCCCTCTAACCTCGAACAGGAAGTACAAACCTGAAGACCACACTGTTCAGGGAATATGAGCTGCCATCGTGAGAGTTGGCCACCACCAAGAACTTCTCCTCTCCGATGGTGAAGAACTCCCAGTCCACAGCACTGAACAAAAACAACAACAACATATTAACCACAGCATCGCTGAATTGTTTAAGGTGTACCTGTACCTCGGTGCAGTGGGTGGCTCGCTCACCTGTGTGTGAGGATGTCCTGAAAGTGGATGAAGGTCTGTGTGAGCGTGTTGAGTTCGTACACGGTGGAGTTGATGCTGTAGAGACTCGGACCGCGGTCTGAAAACTTCTGACTGTTGGCGACGGCGAGAAAGAACCTGCCGTCGATCTGAAATGCCTCCCAGTCCGTCGCTCCCACCGTCTGCATAGAGGATAAATCCATAAAGTTTCTGTTACATTTACAGCACCAACAGGGATTTATTATTATTTTTAGTCACAAAATAATACAATAAATATGATTTTGAAAAGGATTAATTATATTTCAGTGTAGATTTAGAGCGTGAGGACCAAACAAAATCCTTTTTGTCAGTGTATTAGGTTTTTATGACGGTTTTACATGATGTATCTTCAAATTAGAACAAAGTTAAGAATAATAACTCTAAGAAACTCTGACAGATGTAAATGAAGCTTACATTGGACTTTTGGACTTTCTTCTTTCAGTTTAAACAACTTTTAGATGCTTCCAGGTTTATTATATATATATTGTACACAGTTAGTTTGTGGTTCTGGATGTAATGACTCTTTCAGCCTCCAGGGGACACCAGCAGGGTTTGTATTCCTGGCGTCCAGCTTTGAGCGAGGCTGAGATCTATTTGTGGATCCATTACAGGAGTAAACAGAGTTTAATGGCTGTGATTCTGTCAGAAGTTGAATTAAAGGTTCAGGAGGTTTTTTGTGGTTTTAAAATCCAATAAAAGTCTTCAGATGATCCGCCCTGACGGACGAGTCCAAACAGTCTGCTGCTGGAAACCCCCTCACACACTCTCACACACGCACTCACTCACACACACACGCACTCACTCAACAAACCCACTCACTTCATCCCCAACAACACACACAGCCTCATTAATTACACTCCTCTGGTGTCCTGAGCTTTAATTGGAGGTTTTGAGTGATGAACTGAGCAGAAACAGATTTTCATAAATGTGACTTTGATGTAAGCGTCTGTCATCATGTTTGATTCCTGCAGGACGTCCGCCTGCAGATTGATTACAGAGACGATGGAGAGGCAGCAAACAGCTCAGTCTTTCTTATTGAGCACTAATTAATCTCCTGAACTCCACTGAGGCAGACTGTGTGAAACCTGATCAGATCTGGAGTCTAGGCCACTACATCCATTAAGACTGAACCGACCTGGTTTCATCTGTTTCAATCAGTTTCTCATCTCATTGGTTAGTTTAGCCGACAGCTGATTGTATTTACCTGCTTAAGGTTCACTAACTTTGCTCCTACAAAAGTTGAATAAAGTATTTTCACTCAAAAACAAACATAGTAGATAGCCACACTGGTATCTCATATAGAAAATACTGGTTCTGATTAAATAAAGAAATAATGGACATATGGTAAAAATAGAAAACTCCAAGCAGAGCTGTACGTGCCTCCATATGAGGACTTTCTCACTGTTTCTCACTGAACTGGAGGTTTTCTGATATTTGAAATGTTCTCCTGACTGAAACTATAAAAAAGTGTCTTTTAATCCAGGCTGACTCATCAGTTCAGATCCATGAACTTCAGTCTCTGTCAGCGGTGATTCAGCAGGTTATTTTTATCTGTGTGTGATTTGTGGTTGGATGTCGTCACGCTGCATCTGATTCACTGTGATTACCGAGATAATCGTCCTCATCACGTCTGGCTGCTGTCACACATCAGACAGGAGAACAGGCTCTTTATCTCTGTGTACAGTCTGAGCTGTAGAGGAGATACACAGTGTTTCCTGAAGGTGGCGCTAGAGGAGAGAGTTCATCCTCTGGAGAGCAGGAAGGAGATTTCACGGACAAATGGAAAATTTAATTTAATTTACACTCTAAAAGAAATTAGTCAAACACTCTGTTAGCTAGCTGCTATATCCTGTTTATCCACAGGGGAGTTTGTTCCATTATCTTCCATTATTAGAAAGTTGTTGTCCATATGTTGTCCAGATTGATTGATTGTTAAGAGTCTGATGATGCTATTAGACGAAGAGAGCGATCACTCTCTTTGATTGATGGTTATTGATAGCCTGATACATGAGGCCTTTAGAGGTTTTATTGGAGCTGGTTTCCACCGCTGGCGGATACCCCTATGTGAGTTTTGGTTTGTACTATAACTCTCATACATCCAGCTGGAAACATATACCTGTATGTCCTGTAGAAGAAAACTGCATATCACTTTTCTTTGTTATAATAGACGGTCGCTGGCAGCCCTGATCTCTAAATATCGCTGAAAACCCCCCAAAATGACCCACTAACACTTCAACGAGCTGGTCAGATGGAACCAGATCCTGCTGAGATACAAAGACAGCGGACACTGACCGGGATGCTCTGGAAGGTCTGGAAGCAGCCGTTCAACCAGACATAGACAGTGGAGCTGATGGTGGTCGTCTGACCATCGAAGGTGTTGGCAACAACCAGGAAATGATATGGTCCGATGGAGAAGAACTCCCAGTCATATGCTCCGGACGTGGACAGAGTCTGGTTCACCTCAAACAGCTAGAGGGACAGGTGACAGAGGACACAGTGAGGACAGGATACAGGACAACATGAGACAAAGGAAAAGACTGAAGAGAGAGGATGGGTTAGACGACGATGGGACAGGATGTAAAAAGACCAGAGAGGAAGAGGAAGAGGAAGGATATGACATGAGAGGAGGAGGACATCACAGGACCGAAAGAGACAGCAGAGGATGAATCAGAGAAAGAATGGGAAAGAAAAATGAGAGGACGGGAGGAGACAGGATATGACAGATGGGACATGGTGAGACAGAATGGTAAAGATTAGGACAGAATAGGATGGAAAGGGACAGAAGAGCAGAAGACAGAATGTTAGAGGATAGTGAGTTGGACATTTGTCCTCTGCAGTGTTACCTTTGTGTTTGGGTTCCACCTGTAGATCACACTGTGGATGTTGTGGTTGGAGTCTGAGGACACACAACGACATTAATCATGTCCACATCACTGTACAGTGTTTTTATTCCAATATTATTTAAATTATTTAAAAAATATTTTAAAAAATGAAACAGAAAACAGTGCAGTTGAGCGAGAGTATCTATATATATATATGAACTTTGATAAAAAAACATGTTCTGTAAATAGCGTAATGTTAGCTCTCTGTCTCGTAGTGTAACGTTAGCTCTCTGAGCAGAGGGAACTAGAAATATCTCCAGTTGCCAAGTCGTATCTAAGGTTTGTCCTATTATCTGGAGCAGTGAACAACGTTTCCATTGCACCATGGAAACAGAGTTATGGCTTGTATAAAAAACTTGAAAAAAGCTTTTCAATGTATAATTATGATATGATTTTTTGCCCTGGCAGGTGACCCTGGTATAAGCTGGATAATGGCCTTTGAGGTGTCCTTTAAGTGTGTGTGTGTGTGTGTGTGTGTGATCTAACCACAGTACACCTGCATCAGCTTTCTTTCTTTCTTTACATCTTTTTCTTTCAGATGGTCAGATCATAAACAATCTTTCCTTCTTTTCAGCTCAGATCAATGAGTGTGTTTTATCTCCACACACGCAGCAGGTGGAAGTGTGTTTGATGTTAATGGTTCAATAAAACTCAGTTATTTCACTGAGGACAGAACAGACGGACAAACAGACGAGGAGATAAAATGTAGTCAGGAAGCAACTCAAACAGTTTCAGTCTCTAAACACACAAAATAAACTCACCACAGAGACGTTTATCAGCGTTTCTGGAACTTTAATCTTCGTTTAACTGGAGGAAGTTTTGGTACATTTAACCACTGATTTGTTGAGAGCACTTACTCTCCTGGTGGTATCATTATATAAGTCGGTGTCGTCTGCATAAAGGTAGATATTTTGTTGTAGTGGACCGAGAACGGAGCCTAGAGGAACTCCGTCAACCACGTCTTCAAAGTGTAGTGTGAACTTTAATCTGGACTCTACACAGAGTATTTTATTTTGTGATTGGGTTAGTGCTGGGCATCGTTAACAATCTCCTGCTGTCTTGTAGCTAATCGTTTGTAGTCTGCAGCAAAGTTCAAAGAAAAGGAAAAGGGCAATTTCACAGACATTGAGAGCTATAGAGCGAACACAAGAACAGAAACATAAAAACAAATAAAAAGAAGCAGTCGACTTAGAGAGAAATAATCATAATTATTGTTCAGGCTCGGATAGCCTTCTTTCATTAAATGATGTACTGAAAAAGACTTCTGAGCGAGACAAAGTAATGTCTTTGAGAAAATGACGTAAGCTTTACATCCGGTCTTACTGAGAAGCTGGTAAATTGCTTCTTAACTGAGTTATCTGGGTAACTAAAATAAAAACCAGGTGTGACAAAGCAGCAGCGTCAGTATTTGACAACCTGGGATGAGTACGTGTTGTATAATAAATACATTTAAAACATGTGACTCTCTGTCAGCTTTACCTCGTCTGTGATTGGCCACCACCAGGAAGCTGTGGTTGTGGATTTGAAAGGCCTCCCAGTCCAGAGCGGAGTGAGTCTCCAGTGTCTGGTGACGGAGGAAACGCCGCTGCCGCTGATTCCACCGGTAGATGACCGACAGCTCAGGCTCTGCCTCCTTGGAGTTCGCCACCACCAGGAAAATCTGATGGAGAAAAAAATACAATTATTTATCATCTTTAACACATCGCAATACGGATAAAATCCATAGACCAGACACTACATGGTCAAAACAAAGGACACATGATCTGAATACTCCTTCCAGCACTGTAACCGTCCTTCCTCTCTACACTCTGAATACCTGCAGAGCTTTATGTTAACACCTGTCCGTGTGTGTCGGCACATATGAACCACATTCACTGTACAGAAAGAGTTCAAACAGCTGCTCACTAACAACCTCAACTATTTTTGTTCTGGCTTCTGTTTGACCTTTCAAAGACACTCCTCTCACTGAGTGCACACACCGCTCCTATTCACAAAGTCAACCACAGGGCAGAGGTCACATGGGCAGAGGTTAAACACAGCCGACAGCTAGAGGAAGATTGCTGTTGACACTGTCGATTCAGTCCAGTCAGTACGTTTGTATTAAACTGATTGAAGGGAATGACACAGACCACAAACAAATATTAAAGCCTTATTGTAAATATGCTAACTCACCAGCATTAGCATTAGCAGAGATACCTGTTCTCTTACCTGTCTGGGTTTAGCTTCAGACAAGCCGATGAAACATCAGATAACATGAACAGTTTCTGTTAGCAAACATCTGGACACTTAGATGGTAGATTTCTGACATTAATTCTGCATTAATTCCTTCTGATAGCAACATAAAATAAAGCTTTTAGGATGTAAATTAGAGCGAAAGGTCAAACAGTAAATCGACATCTGAAGAACAAGCGTTTTACAGCAACATGGTATTATATTTTTAATCACTAGTTTCATGGTATGGTCCAGTTTTAAGCTAAAGCAGCTCTCACCTTGTCGTCAATGGTGAAGTGTTTCCAGGCTCGAGCCTCCTGAGTGCTGATGTTCTGGTACAGCTGGAATGACCCGTTCCTCCATTTATAGATACCCGAACCGGGTCGAGAGTCCCTGCGGGAGGAGACAGGATGGTTACCATGGAGACGCATGGTCAAAGGATCAGGTCCGGTTCTTACATGAGATCTGTTGTTGGTACCTGTTGGCTGCAGCCATGAAAAGGCCCTCAGACGGGATGGAGAAGACCTCGACGTCGAAGGTTTCTGAGCTGGTGTACAGATCCTGGTAGTCCTCTACGTAATCCAAACGCTCCTTATCTGCAGAGGACGCATGAGACAGTACAAGAGAGACAGAGAGAGATACGTCATTATCACAAACTGGTTTATAGCCAGTTACCTTGTCACATTCAAGGAATTTGCTTCGGTGCCTCGGTGCTTCGGGCGTTAACCTCGAGAGGCAGCTGGAATCACCAGATCACAACAGCTGGAGGCCAAATTACAGTGGAACCGGACCAATCTGCATCCTTTGAGGAAGTATAGATAGCCATGTGACTCTTTTTATTTAACTACAACTTTATATAAGTTATATATATAATAACTTTTCTCCTCCCAAAACATCTTGAATTCTGACTTCTCATAATATCAAGGTTTCCTGCTAAATTGTTAAATAAATCTTTATTCTTGTAACGTACTGACTTATAGAAATCTGACTTTTTTCATATATTACAACTTTATCATTCTCATAAAACTCACAATAAAGACCTTTCTCATGCAGCTGCTACTTTATTCTCATAAAATTACAACTTTTTTTATAAATATCGTGATTTTATTCTCTTCTACAGTGACCTTAATAAAACAACAGTTTTATGTTCTCCGATGTGTCTTCAGTGTCTCACTCACTCTGCAGCAGCGTCCTCCATGTGAATCCGTCACAGATGAACAGGCCTTTCCTCTGAGCGTTGAACCACAGCTGACCCTGTTCTGGTCCCGAACACGGAGGAGGATTTCCCAGAGTCACTCTGGCCTCGGCCTCTAAAACACAACAACAAAACCAGCAACATGTGTTCAGGAAGGCATGATAGCATGACCTGGAACCTGTTAGTTTCAGCTTCAGTCTGAACTTGTTAGCTCTAGCTTTAGTATGTTAGCATGATATCAAGACCAGATATTAGATATTAGCTTTATCTCTCTGCATTTGGTACAAAACTCCACAGCAAATCATTATCGACAATGTTGTGCCAACATCAGCTAGCAACCTTTAACCTTCAAATTGTATTACGGCTGTAAACGTGTAACTCATTCCTCAACTACAGACTATAATTGTTCTTTAACTAAAGCTTAAAAAATACAACCTCTTAAAAGGAAAGAAATAATCTGAGCTCTTTCTAAAAAGGTTGGACCCTGCTGTGATGAACGTTTCCCTCAGAGACGTAGTGGAGTCGATGTAGAAAGAAGCTCAGATGTGTAGAGTTTACAGCAGACAGGTCGCACTGTGTGGAGGCTGAGTGATGCTTCATTACCTGCAGAGGAAAGTCCCTTTTCTGTAGGAACAATCCCTCAGTGACAGAGCTGCAAACATTTATTACTTATGATTTCTTCCTCTGAATTTAAACAGTAACTGTATCTGACTGTGTGGTCGGGGGGAACTGACAGCTCACTGTTAATGAAGCGAGGGTAATGAAGGTTTTCGTCACTCCTTCAAACACACATCCTCATTACGAGCCGACAGACGGAGGATGACTCTCATATCATTACACGTCAGTCAACATCACCCGAAGGGGGAGGACAGCCGCGTGGTAACAGACAGAGCTAATCCAACCACTGATTTACCCCAAAGATACACAACTGTACTTCAACACTGAAACACTGAACTCAACACAGGCTGTCAAACTGGCACCACAATTAAAAGTGTGCAGAATTAGCTATTAGCAGCTCCTGTTAGCGATGACAGCTATCACTGGATTACTGTGAGACCACCTTCAAGATTAATTCAGTGAACATGAAAAACATATTTTCTGCTACATAAAATAATTTATCAGAACATTAAAATTTGCCTCTTTGAGACTTTAAAAATATTCTGTAAAAACTGATTTTAAATACTCGCAGCTTGTAAAAATATGTGACACGGTTTCCTTTCAGACTTCATTCATAAGAGGGTAAAGGGTTGAGAACCTCAAGTGAAATTCAGTTGACTTGTGTATGCAGTGCACTCAGCCAGAGGCAGGTACGTAAATCAAACACACCACAGACTGTTCACCTGATTCAGGTTTATATAAACTCTGAGTCACAAAGAGTCAGATATCCTGCTCACACAGTTCACCTCAACAATACTCAGGAAACCCTCGTCTGTGAGATACAAACAACAATGGGGAGGTTACGCTAACATCAACTAGCAAGCTAAACAGTTTAGAACAATTATTTCAGTTGTTGAAAACTGAGGGATGTTGAACTACAGACTTTAGCTGCTAACAGTTATTAGCTCAGGAGCTAAAGCTTACAAAATACAACATATTGCTAGCTACCAAATTAGTTGCCAAGTTAGCAGAACGCAATTTAACATTATGGGCACAATAAAAATGACTAGCTATACACCATGTAATATATCTTACATGATAGCATGGTTGGCAGTGACTTTGTGATTATTGTGGATTAATTAGTAAGATTGTTTCTGTGCTAATCTTCAAAGCTGTATGAAACAGTTTGGTGTTCTGGTGAAAGTAGACCACCACAGTGGAAACACTCGAGTTTGGGCTTTGATGGAGTTACGCTAGCAGTTTCCCCCTGCTTCCAGTCTTTGTGCTAAGCTAGGCTAACAACGTTCACCTGGAGACGTGATTTAATAAATGCTTCATCGAACACACCTGTACGATGTTGTTTTTAAAGCTGGTAGTGGATACCTGTCTAACACTGTTGTCATGGAAACACACATCAAACAGTAGGAGATCAAATCAATCAAACTGCTGGTTACACACAAACACACACACACAGTGAAACATAAAACCAACAGCTGTAATGGGCTGTCAATCACTCTCAAACACACACATAACACCAACACACACACCACCAACACACTCACACTCACCACACCACACACTCACACTCAACACACAGCCACACACACACTCACACACTCACAACACACTCCACAACTCACACACACTCACACACCACACACTCACACACACTTCACCACTCACACCTCACACCAGCTCACAAGGAAGGAGCTCTTCCCTGCTGTCAGTCATTTTAAAGCTCAGGTTACTGAATCTCTGATACCATCACAACCTCAACCACTAGCACTGAAAGGTTAAAGGTCAGCGTGCCCTGATGTGAATCTGATCCACTGGTTTGAATCCGTGTGGCCAAAAGTATTTGGACAGCTGAACATAATGTGACAGTGTAACGTGTCCTGATACCAAAATAAAACATTTTAATACGGAACTACTTCAGCTGTGAGCTCGAGTTTCCTGATGAACACTTTTATTCCCTGAGTTTTACCTCTCAGGTTCCACAGCGGCTGCTCCGACCCTGACTGGATCTGTAGACTGACTCCGGTCTCTGACTCTGCTGTTAGTTATTATTAGTTATTAGTATCTTTTATTAACGGATTTATTGATTCTGGATCCTCCTGCTGGTTCACTCACCATACGGGTAAACTGGTCTGTGGTGGTCCTGTTGGAGATGGAGGGACTTCAGGACCTGGGGGACGGACAGCTCGGCCAAGCTGGGGTCACGGGTCGGACACAGTCTGGGCGTGGCGTCTGAACCAGGAAGTAGAACCAGCTGACGCAGTAAACCCTGAGCACAGACAGAACAATCAGAACCACCTTAAAGCTTCTGGATGCTTCTGATCCTGATCCGGACTACAGACTCACAGAGAAGCGTCCCCTCGACCTCTTCCTGCTGCCGATGAAGAACCTGGACCCCCTGGTGCTCAGAGTGCTGGGGAAGGACTGGACCTGTTTACTGGGAGACGGGAAACCAGTTAATGCAACGGTCCGACCAAGGTGAACCAGACTGAACTGAACCAGGTTGCGATGGTCTGAACCGGACTGAAGGTGACTCACAGCTCCAGAGGGAGTCCGCAGTCGATGGTCAGGGTGGCGTGCGGTCCGGTGACGGCCAGTACCAGCGTGTGCCAGCGGTTATCATCCAGTCCAACGTCCTTAAAGCTCAGCCGGCTCCGCCCACCGACGCCGGGGGACGTGACCAGGAGGTGGAGGCGGTTCTCTGAGACACGTAACCCCAGCAACAGCAGATCAGATCCGTTCTCCACCACGGAGAAGATGTACTCGTTCCTCTGGAAACAGAGCGGGGAACAACAGGTCAGACCGGATCAGAACCAGACCAGGTTCTCTTCGGTCCTGCTGGCTCACCTTCTGTCTCAGTCTCGGGATCTTGAAGGTGGCGACCAATGAGAACTCAGCAGGGAAGAAGTCACAGTTGCTGAAGATTTGGGAGGCGGGGAAACTCAGCGCTGTTGCCACGGCGCCGGCCAATCGGAGCCCTCTGGACCCTCTGGACTGAACCATCTGCACCTGGTTGGACATTGATTGATTATTGGTTTATCTACCATCTTTTTCATCGTTCCCTCCTCCCTCCCTCCCTCCAGGTGTCCTACCTGTGTGGGCGGGGCTTGTCCTGGACTTGGCAAGGCTCTGGTCAGCAGGTCCAGAGGCAGCAGGTCTGAGGAGGAAACACACAGTCGCTCCATCGTGAGATTCATGGAGGAAGTAAAACTCATCAGATAATACAAAAGTTTAAAGCGCAAAATATTTATTTGTATTGTGAAAAAATATATAATACAGACAGTATTACAGAGGATTGTATGAAAAGTTTCTAAAAATATCAGGAAAACTCATTTCTGATCAATATTCAGGAAATAATCTGCTCAAAATTCATTCAAAACTCTTCACACAAACTTCCTGCAATCAGCAACACTGGAGCTTAAAGTATAAATGTAAAAGTACTGATTCTGCAGAATAATATATCCTTTATTATTGGATTATAATTACTGAAGATGGTAAACGTTGGTTTTTAAATGCTGTTTGCTGCTGGGTAGTTAGAGAATGAACAGATTAATTTGTGTAAAACTGTTAAAGTGTGTTTTTAATTAAATGTCTTCAGTAACAATGAATGATTTCACTGCAGCCTCTGAAAGCTGATAGTTACAGTGGAAGCAGTGAGTGGATGAGAATGAATGAGTGAGGCTGATAGAATCACTGCAGCTGTTTTATCTGAACGGGATGTTTTCTCTGACTGATTGATGAGTGTATGCTGCGGTCAGCTGGATATCAGTCTCAGATGTAAATGATCTGCTCTCAGATCAGCGATCACTAACAGATTAACTCTGCAGAGGTTATTTTTATCACATTATCACCTCAGGGGCCGTTTCATTCCTCTATCTGTGGTCTAAAAATAAAACTGAAGCTGTGTCGAGTTACAGGTTGCAGCTCTTGGCGGGTTCCTGTAATAATGGTGTCGTGTTTCCAGTGAGAGTAAACATCAGTAAACATCAGTAAACATCAGTGGTTTCCACACTGAAGGTTCATTTATGAAGGTAAATGTGAGAAGTTGGTGATTTAGTTCAGTTCAATTTTATTTGTATAGCAACCCAATTCATACAGAAGTTATCTCAGGACAAATTTTCAAATAGAGTCAGGTCTAGACCCGAACTCCCTTTTAACATTTACAGAGACCTCAAACAGTACCTTCACCATGTAGCAATGACTTAGGAGAACAGAGGCAAGGAAAAACTGTATCGTTGCTGTAACAGTGAAAACATAAACAGTATCCTATTTGTGTACATTTCTTGAGAATATCGGACATAAAGTCTTTAAAAATATGTTAATTTGTTCATTTTACACTGAACCTTTTGACCAGTTTGTAGAAACAGCAGCAGGAAGCTCAAACTTACTCAAACTTTAGGTGATAATTAAACCTCACTGTGTTTCTGCTTCCAGGATTCAGAGACAAACTGAGACCGAGGAAGAAGGTGACAGAGATGAAAGGAGAGACGCAGAGGGAGTTTAAATCTTTGACAGCAGCAGCTTGATGTTAGTTTTTATCTGGAATTCCCCTTTAAGCTGCTCCGACGCTCCGGCTGTGTGTTTTGTTGCTGCAACGGGATGAATGGAGGATGAATGGAGGATGAATGGAGGGAGGGGACGACATGCACAGAAACTGATCTCACATTTCAAAGACATAAAAAAACTACGGAGCACAAAGCAGCAGATAAACGTCTGAAACACATGAAACAGGCCGACCAGGTCAGAGAGAGCCGATCAATGTCAGAGCACCAATTAATACTAACTTAGCATGCTAATATCAGGGTTGACATATCTGACCTGACACTTGATAAATTCTGTTAAATAATGATTCAATCTGGTAGATTTTAAATTAAATTTCACTAAAAAACATTATGCTAATACCATTTGATAAAATGAATAAATAATTAGTTAATGAATTAGTTAATTAGTTAAACTGTATGAATACGACTAAAGATTTCTCTATACGCAGACAGAAATAAAACTGTTGGAGTTTGTGCTACATTGTGATGCTACAGTGACTTCCTGTTTACATAGCTGATTGCTCCTGATTGGACGGCGCTACAGATGTTTCCTAGCAACAGATTTACACATTATAAAGTCTTTACTAGCTTACATTTGTGAGGCTTTAATGTTTGATTTTAAACTAGTTAGTGAGAACTTACAGGAAGGAGTTGAGTTGATATTTAGCGATGTATTTATGAGCTACGTGCAGTGTTGTTTCTAAAACTGTTAAATAATCAACATTTAACTTTTATCTTGAAGCTAGCAGTTTCCATTTACTTCTAGTCCAAATGCTAAGCTAGGCTAATATGTACTGGACTGGATACTGAGAGTTTACCTGGTTTAGGGGATCTGTTTGAGTGCTAATAATCTGAGTTAGTTAACTTAGAGTTAGCTTGTTGGTCTAGATATTATATAGTTCATAATATTAATGTAAACCAGGAAAGACCACGAGGAGGTTTGAGTGGAAACACTGTTGATTTTGAGTGTTTACAGAGCTAGGCTAGCAGTTTCCCTCTGCTTCCAGTCTTTGTGCTAAGCTAGGCTAAAAGCATCCTGGACCTGTCTCTGTACGGGACACACAGGTGGAAGAGCGGGAACACAATAACAGACCGGTCTGTTTCTGGGGGAACCGGCGCCCTCGTACCTGTGCAGGGTCTCCAGCTCTGGCTTCGGGCTCTGGCGGCGAGCAGCACCCAGGTGATCAGCAGAGAGTGACACGCCAACATCACGCCTGCGTACCGCCAACGACGTGGGTTTGATTCCACCTCACCAGTCTGCTTCTTGACCTCTGTCGCTCGCCCTCATTTTCCGGCTTAAAGACGACCAGCGGCCAATCAGACTCTGATTCTCTTCTTCAGGGTTTATTCAAACGTCTGAGTTAAGAAAAGATTATCGATCAGAACTTAAACTTAAACTGACTCACACCTTTCAAATTCAAACCAATTAACATAAATACATCAGGACAATCTCTCAGACTGGTCTCTGATTCAACTCGAGGAGAAGTCAGAGGACTTAATTCCATCCAATAATAAAATCACCTTCAGCCTCTTTCATCAGCTCATTGCTCTTCTGGTTCTGAGGTTTTATCAAATCTGAAGAAGGAAAAAAGGTAAAAGTCAACACTGAACAAACAAAATCACTTCAAACTAAACAGATAAGGTCCAGAGTATCAGTCAGTAATATAATATAATATATTATAATATAATATTTATAGGTATGTTTTCATTACTGTTTAATCATTAATTTAATAATAATCATTGTGTGTTTGTTACTCAGAATGAGACGTTATTATCTACAGTGAGAGCAGGTTTTATGTAATGATCAGTTAGGGACACATTTTAAACTCAATGATCGGTTTAAGTTCAATGAAAAAAGACATTTATTATATAACATTATTATACAATGTATTGATTTCTAATTGCACCTGTAGATATTTCTATTCAATCCTTTACTGATAATAAAATGTTCCATCCCATTAATATTTCTCTACATCTGCTCCTGAGGCTGAGCTGTATTCAGCTGGTTGCCAAACCAAACTGCTCCTTTAAAAGTAATCAATAAAATCTTATTGATCCTAAATTAAACCAGTGTATTGATGCTAAATGTGGATCTGTTCTCTCCAACAGTATTGAGTTCTAGTTGAAGTCTGTTGAGTTAAAGAGCGACTGAATCCTGAAGATATGACTTTTATACCGTTTCTCTGGGCCAGTAATCCAGTGTTAATATATTTGTAATAATTTTATGCTTTTATTGTTAAAAGAAAAGCGATGAATTATAAGATCCATGTCTGGACGTCACAGTCGACCCTCCAGCTCACAGATCGTATAATGAAACAGTTCGTAGTGTCGCTGATGTCGAGGTTTGTGGTCATCGCCATCTTGGCGGTCCTGACTCTGCCAACGGTCAAAGAGGTGGAGCTTAATTATTAACAACTTGAAGTGTTTATATAATGTAAAGGGGTGAGTTGTATAAACGTACAGAGCAACAAGCTGTAAACTGTTTATTCTGCAGTTTAATATGGAGCCGGACTCACTGCTGGAGCCTCTGGTGGCCGTTAGAGGAACTGCAGCTTTTGGTGCTTCAGTGTTGGATTCATTAGATGGATGCAGATTAGTTTAATTGATTAATGGTTGAGAATTCTGACCAATCACAGCCGTCCCATCACAAAATGTTGAGCCAAACATCACCGAACTACTAACAGTTTTATTCTCACTGGAACAGTTTCCCTTTGATTTCTAATAATTTATACATATATATATTTGCATTTTTTCACTTTCTCCTGCAAAAAAGCTGCAGTGAAACATTTTAGGTCGAAACAATCCCAAAAAACCTTCAGGATCCTGGAAGACAATCACAGCCTCTTTTGGTCACAATTTTGATCTGAAGAACTTTCTCTGAAAAAATGTCAATCAATAAATTCCTAACCTGTTAATGTTGAAGCTTTTATGTGTCTTAATAAAGGTTTGTTAACGAGACTAAAACACAGACTCATCTACTCACTACTCTACCTTTAATTCTTTCTTTTGCCTAAAAACATGAATCACATTTCTTGTATAAAAGATGCTGTGAAATCCAGAAGGGACTGAAATTTACACAGAAACAATCTAAACCTCTTTCATCACAAAGTTTTATGTTAAAAATATTAAAAATCAAACCTGGGTCAGAGGTCAGAGGTCAGAGGTTAATCCAGCCGGCTCTGTTCTGATCCTGGATCAGTTCGTGGTTCCGAACATTCAGGACGGTCCAGCGAAGACCAAAGTTGTCTGATTATTTCTACGTCTTTGTTTCTTCACTGTGGACAAACTTTATTCTCCTAAGAACGTCCTCCCAGCTCTCCTTCCTTCATCCTCTCTTCATCCTCCTCTCTTCAGATCCTTTAAAAATAAAAGCTCTCGACCGTCCTCAGAAACATCCACCTGTTGCTTTTATTTCCTATTTCAAACTCAAATTATTCTCTCCATTTTCAACCTTTTTGTCTTAAAAATCAAAGAAAAGATACAGTTGTCCACCTGTCGTCCACCTTTCTTCCTTCAAACAGTTTTATTCCTTTTTAAATCTCTCTACAGGTTTCTGTTTCTCTCTCTTTATCTGACGGAGATCTTCAGAACTCTTCAGAGGGTTTGTGGTTTTCCTCCTTCCTGCAGCTCCGACGTCTGCAGCCAACTGCTGGAGGTTCAGGTTCAGGTGAGAGAAAGAGAGAGAGAGAGAGAGAGTTTACCTGCAGGTGAGACTGGCTCGCTCGCCCAGCATTTAAATATAAAAGACTGGGAGGAGCTGGAGAGAGAGAGAGACAGAGAGACAGAGAGAGAGACAGATGAACAATATAAAGTTTTACAATCACAAACATCATCGACTAAATATTTTATAGAAACAAACAAACAGGAAATGTGACTGTAGCACGTTTATAGGCTAACGTTAGCTTTTTACTTGTGGAGATCACTTTAAAAAACTATAAAAGATTATTAGTGAAGATTATTTTGCTGATTAAACTTTAGTTCAGCATCAGATTATTTTCTTCTCTTCTTTTATTTATTTTTATAAAGGAACCAGGACGATGCTAACGTTGTCACTGCAGCTCTTTACACTAAATAATAATAAAGTCCTGCATTTAAGTAAAGTGCTAAAAGTAAAAATATTCATTATATATTATACATTATATTTAATAGCAGCAATACAACCAGTTAGATCAGCCCCAAGAGGAGAGGAAGAGACACTAATAGTCTCTTCCTCTACTCTTGTACTTTGGTAAAAAGCTTAAAATAATCTATAAATATAGACTGTGTAGAAAAGAGCAACATGTTCTTATATTAAATCTATTAAAATAAGATTTAAACCCTTTAAATTAAGAACATATATTAATATCATACAGATGTTTGTAATCACACATCGTGTTACGGACGCAGAAGTTATTATTATTTAATTTTCATATAACGAGTCGACAAACCCTGAAATATTCTGTTCAGAAGACGAGAGGTGATATTTGTTTATGAATTTAGACGTTCAGTTATATTTAATTTGGTCTGTTGATTCAGTTTCTGATGACTTTTAATGTTTCGTGTCGGAGGAAAACGTTCTGATCTGAAGTCTGAGATGAAAAGAGATAGAAGAGAGAGATAAAGAGAAGAAGAAGGGACTGATCTCTGCTCTCCCTCAGGTGTGTTAACGATCAGTACAGAGGAATTCCCCAGGTGAACCAGAGCCCCGCCTCCTGTACCTGTCTGACCCGCCCTCCTCCTGTACACACACACACACACCTTTATACAGCTTGTGTAAATGTATTTCAAAACAAAAAACTTTGAGTTTGACTTAAAATTTAAAAAATTTAAGTGATGGCAGCGTCAGAAGAGAGAAAGTGTTTGATTGGACGCAGCATTAGTAAACGCCCCCGAGTGCAGGATGAGTCATCAAATACT
>NW_023340095.1:1267748-1270728 GCF_004916995.1 Morone saxatilis | reverse complement strand
ATTACTAGTAGGGGAGCGTGACGTGGGGTTACATGATTACTGGGGTACGAAGCCTTAATAAATCGAGCTGCGTTTTTAGAAAGATAGAAGTGACGGAGCATTAGGGACTCTTTTCCGGAATTGTGGGCTTCTGCGACAAACTCCATATGCAAAGCTACCGCGCGCGAGGAAGATTCTTCCGTCAGTTCGGTGGCTTCCTAGATGATATATTTCACGTGGCCTGCTTCAACAGCATTCGGATTTGGAGAAAGGGGGGCTTTTTTCCCCATCAATCCAACCATTGTTTAAAAAATGGCCCCCGAAAAATTTTTTTTATTTATGGGGCATATCGCGCACCCTTCACCACCCCACACGAATTGCGCTTGGGACGACCGATAATAAACTGATTTTGATTGATGGACGACTTGGGAGGCCAAACTTCAAATTCAATAAAAATACGACAGAAACCCGAAATCACGCGGATCTGTGATACTCGACCTAGACCCAAGTAAAGGGTCATAAAAAAGGATGGGTCAATAATACCATCGACAGATGAAAATCAAAAAAGGGGGGAGGTTATGTCTGGATGGGGTTTCACACCGACCAAAGCAGGACACCCAAATAATCATAATAATAAATACATTCATTATTATAAACAAAAAAATATTATTGAATAATTATTATTGATAGTGGGGGGTTAGATCGTTTTATTTTCCCACAAAATCCAAATCAATATTATTATTATTATATTATTATTATTTGTACATTACACTCAGTCAAACCTGATATGACAATCAATATATCAAATGATATAATAACCAATAAATACACAATAAATACACGATAATCAATACCATGTACGAAAAGTATTTAATAAATAACTAATATAATAAGATGATCATATATAAAGATATTGAAAAAAAGCAGCACATTATAAAGGTTATTAAAGTTCAGTGGATACAGGAAGATTAAGTCTTTTGAGCAACTTACATAAAAGTCTTGTTTTATGAACACAGAACTTTATCGTCAGCCATTTTGCCTAATTACCTTACAACGGACAGTGGTTCTTCTTCTACTCTGATATAAACGACAGACACTTTCATGTTAATATCATTTAAACTGGACTGTTTCCTGCGCTGTGGGTGATGCTTTTTTATTTTGATAACGGAGCTTCCGGGAGGAAGTGGAGCTCCTCGTCTCTAGTCGGAACTTTATTCCCTTTATCTCTCCAGAGACGATTACTCCTGCGTTTTAGGGTTGTTATTTTATTAAAGCTGGAGTTTGTCGACGGAACGATGGATGAGAAAGTTTAGTTTGTGAAGATTTCCTTTTAATTGTCTGTTGATTTGAAATAAAACTGAGGGAAGAAGAATAACGGAATGGTAGTTGTTGTTTCCTCGACTTGCAGACTGTAACTTTTCTTATATTATTAATTGTTTATTATTATAATTAATAATGATCTGCCACAGGTCATAACTACAGCTTTGTCCACAGGGGCACCAGAATCCAACACAAAAGGTTTTTGAGATGTTTTATATAGACTATCAAGACACTAACACTGCAGGGTCCATGTTAAAAATAGTTTTTTTTTCTTTTATTTTCTGTGATAGTTTCAAAATCAGCCTGCTACGTGGTCACGTTAATTTAATTGTAGCATCACAATTTTATCTGATTTAGTAACGCAGACGAACTGTGATAGCTGAGATACGGGCGGAGGTTCACATGAATGGTTCACAAACTGAAACTTTGGGAGAGCCAGACCAGGAGGAACCCCTCTTCCAAACGATTTAGCTATGGTTCCCTAACCGTTCTGAACTACGACAGAGTATAAGTAATAGTATTATTTTTTATTTTTTTGGGGAAAATTACTAGAAAAAAAATCTAGTATTACGGGAATAAATCGTAAATAGAAAACAGCGGCCGCTGGCTCAGGCTGAGGCGGCTGATTGTTGGAAGCTGCTCACATCAGATCTTGGATAACTTTTTCTCTTTTTCTTTTTTTCTCATTTTATTATTAACTTATTCTTCGGTAAGTTTTCCAATTACCTACTTCTGGCCCTAATACTCCGTCGTATTGAACCGGTTCAGTCAACAATAAATAATCTGCTTATTATGAATAAACAGCCGCTGAGGATCATGGGTATTGTAGTACATAGATTCACTGTTTGCAGTTTGTAGAAATATACGGTGAGAACAGAAGAGAGAGAAATGACAGGTGAGCGAAGAGAGGAGTACCTGAGTCAGGTGACGTGTGTGTGATTACAGCAGCTTCCTGTCTCGACCTGCCTCCGACAATAACAGCGAGCATCAAAGAGCCACCAGCATCAGTTACTGTCAGAGTGTGTGTGTACAGACGACCATTAGTGCCGAGTGTTTACAGACGCTGTTATTACCTGTTACCCCTCTCTCTCTCTCTCTGTGTGTATTACAGAAGAAGCTGTGAACTCACTGTTGTCTCCTGTACTTCTTATAAAGATTATACTAAATGAATAATAAAGTTTACTGTTTGAATTCTGGTTTAAAAAAATAAATAAAAACTCATGTTGCAGCCACCAATATGTCAAATTATATTCCAGCTGTTAAAACTCTTTTAAATCATTTTGTCGGCACTTTGAATTCATCCGGATTCGCCAGCTGTGCCAGATTTGTGCCACAGCTGGGCACACACACACACACATCCATGTGTATATGAGGCTGTTGTTATGGTTTTTCTGCTCTTGAGGTTTTATCACAGATCACTCACCTGTTGGCTGTTTGGATGTGTTCCTTCAGAAACACTTAGAGAGATTTTATCTCGCCGTCACCGCGCTGACGTTCCTCCGTTCACCGTGAACTCGTGTCTGGATGTTTCCAGTTCTTATCACAGTGACGCTGAAACCTCAGGGTTCAGTTTTCTGGATTCATCAGGATGTGTTTTTGTTTTATCCTGTAACAGCGTGTTGGAAGCGTGCTCGGCTGTATTTACCGTATTACTGTTAAATGTCATTTTAAACCTTTAAGA
>NW_023340095.1:1259749-1267702 GCF_004916995.1 Morone saxatilis | reverse complement strand
TTTCTTTGTGTTTTTATATAAAATCCAATCATTGTGTCTTCCAGTAAACATAAATGTGACGCGTGCTTACGTCAGCATGAACTAACTGATCTCAACCAATAACATTCACATTCACCCGTCAATCAATCTTCAACTTTTAGCCACACAGAGCTAACTGCTAATGTAGCTGCTGCTTTAAAACAATAAATAAATAAATGTGTCTGTAGAGTTTTGTCTTTAGACGTCGGTGGACAACATACAAAAGTTATTTTCAGACTGAAACAAAAAAAACTGAAACGTAGAGAAATGAAATGAACTCAAACAGAGTTCAGGTTCACTTTGACTCCTGTGATCATTTAAACTGCTGTCATTAATAAATGTGTTTGAATCTCTGCCGCACCCTCCTTACACACTGCTGTTAACTCTTTAGAGCCCAGGAACAACAACAACAACAACAACAACAACATCTCTGGTGTATTTAAAATCTGCCTGTTAAAGGTCATAAAACTGATGATGAGATGTTACAAACGCTGAATCTAAGAGGCGTTTTAAAGACGACACATGATGAATAATGACTTCAGGACTGCGAGGTTGGCGGACTGATGTTTACTCAGACATGAAAAGCTGGATCAGCTCTGATGTGTGTGGATCCAGCAGAGAGCAGCTAAAGCCCAAATAATCCAGGTTTAAACCTGAACCTGGATCCAGTCCAGCAGGCAGAGACACGAATGAACCCACGAGAGTTACTGAACCTGAGCCGGATCAGTCCTCCGCTTTCTGTCCAACAGTGACAGGAAGTCCTGGCTCTGGTATCTTCAGGTGTTCTTAAAGGTATTTTACAGTTTCCTGATAATCAATAAAAGTATTTGATGACTCATCCTGCACTTGGGGCGTATACTAATGCTGCGTCCAATCAAACGCTTTCTGTGTTTCTGAGGGTCGTTACAATCTATGACCTCACTAACTAATGATATAAACTAGCTACTGAGTCAGCTATGAACTTTTAATTTCAGCTACGAGGGATCAATAAATCTTATCTTAGCTAGTGTTTTACTCTCAAGCTGATCTCTACTAGCTAGCCAATCTGTCCATAATGTACACACAGTGTGTAGTACAATAAGCAATATGTTGTCAATCAGTAGTTACAAGTCACATCTAAAAGTTTTTGTTAGCATAATGCTAGCTAACTATTTAGCTAACTTTAAAACTGTATTCAGTGATTTTGGTTAAACTGGATCAGATTAAATTATATCTTATATTATATTATATTTTATATTATATTTTCCTCTGACGTCCTCCGGCCTGCTTCAACTCTCTGAGATTTTTACAGATTTCTGATGGACAGATAGCTTTAGCTTAAAGTATCTCTAACGGCTAATTAATGCTGTTAAATGTGTCTGTCGTTAGCAGGCAACGACTGGGAGACAGAACGGGCAACAGAAACCGGGCCAACAGAACCCGGGGCTCAGCAGCCGGACCGGATCGAACACAGAGGCTGATGCTTAGCTCAATAGCGATAGCTGCTATTGGCTGCTACAACTACTCCCTAAAGCCGGAACAGATAATGTGAGGAAGCAAACACTGGAGACAAAACTATTGAGATCAGACTTTTAGATAATGGATCAGCAGTTGCTCTCAGGGGCCTCTGTACATTTTCTGGTTCTTTCGTCCTGTAGATTGATTTTCCAGCTTTGGTCATGTGACCAATCGCCCTTTATGGAGCCAAAAGCCGTCATTCCCAAATGTGGTTTTGGTTACAACTTTGATCCAAATTCTGAAGAAACAATTCAGATAAAAAATCATCTGTTTAAAAATTTTATTATATATTATTAGATATTATAATATCATAATATAATTAATATGCTTCAGTCCAGAACACCTGAAACAAGTCACCTGTCCATCCAGACCAGCGACGTTGTGGCGTCTGCAACTGGGAGTCGTCTAGCTCTTTGGCACATGGGGCGACCTCACCTGAGGCGGCCTCAGGTCAACATCTCAAACACATTCCCAGTGTCGGATGGGTAATTTTACTCCTGGCGACGGGGCTTTCATCCAGTGTGGTTCTTGACAGGTAGGCGATGACGCCAAGGCCACCCACATAAGATACCTGTCCCAATGGTGATTGACGCACGGCCAGGAAAGTGCCAGATCGAACTGGAGCTCGCAGGTGGAAAGTCTCTTTAGACACCGCCTTATGGTCTGGGGGGAGGGAGGGAGGAGAGGAGAGAGAGGGGAGGAGAGAGGAAGGAGAGAGGGAGAGAGAGGAGAGAGAGGAGGGGAGAGAGAGGAGAGAGAGAGGAGGAGAGAGGAGAGAGGAGAGAGGAGGAAAGGAAACAGAGAAAAGGAAGCAGATGTGTGAGGGTTTGCACTTAAACAACACATTTTTAACATTAGCTAGTTAGCTGTATGCTACTGTTAGCAGCTAACTAGCTAACGATTGATGCTAGATGAACGAGCTAGTTAGCCTGGTGTTTTTGCTAAATTAGCTAATGTTAAGGTCCAGTGTGATTATTGGAGGTGTGTTGTGTGAGTGTAAATTTTATTGTATTTTATCTACAGTCATCAAATATAGAGACGTGAGCGTGTTCAGTTGTTGCAATATGAAATCTGTTACTGTATCATACATGCTGTCATGAAACATGGTGAGAACAATCAATAACTGATTGTGGAGGAAACATCAACGTCAGACTGCTCTAAAGAACTGTGAGAACAACAGGGACTGATTGTAGACAAAGAGCGTCTGTTGTGTTTGATGGCGGAGCTTCAGCAGAACATCCGTCCTCCAATCTGTAATAAGTTTGTAAGAAAGCTGATGTTGATCAGGAAGCATCCTGTTTTAGTTTGAGTATCAGGTCGCAGCCTCCTCTCTGTGATGTCTAATACTATAATAATATAATAATAAATACACGGTTACTTATGAATGTGCAACAAATGCTTTTATAAAGACATCTACAAAGCAACATATATATGTGTATATACTACTGTTTAATATATATAATATAAGTATATATTTTAATTAGATATTAAACATTATATTCTCTATACGAGTCCACAATGGTGTTTCATCTCCCTCTGTCTGTGTTGTATCGGCCTCTCTGTGTTTGGTTTCAATAGCGGTCTGCTCGAATGAATGCTGTTTTTATCATCTACGTCAGTGAATTAAGGATTTATTTCCACCAAACGAGTTGGTGATTTTGGAACACTAACGAGACCTTTTAATCAGTTTTATTTGTTTCTGTCCACTTTAATGAGTACCATATGATCTGAAGGTAATGAGTGTTTTTATGAATGGAGTCTGGTTGAGAGTGATAAAGTGTATTACTTTTCTGTTGGGATCCTTAATGCATAGTCTGCTTTCACTGATTGGCTGGTTGTGTTTTCAAGTCAGTGTTGACCACTGAGCTCATGATGAAGGATGAAAGATGACGATGATGATGGTAACGATGATGATGGTGGTGGCGATGGCGGCGGCGTTCCTCTTTTTGTCGAAAGTAAATAACCGCTCAATCTCTGCCAGTCAACTTAACAAGCTGAATTAACTGTGTAAACGTGATTACGAGCTCGGTTGCAGGAAACTGTAAATCACCACTTCACTTCCAGTAAGATTTAATTAACTTAGACCAATCAGACGTCAGCGAGTGCGTCAGCCAACCAGAGCTAGTGGGGGGGCGGGGGCCTCCATGTGATTGTCCATGGGACAATGAGGCGCTCCCACCATTTCCTGCATGAACAAAGAACAACGTCCTTGTAGGTTGAGTGTGTGTAGCCAGAGAGTTACGTAAGTGTGTGTGTGGTGTGTGTGTTGTGCGTGCGTGCGTGTGATCTGTGTGTGTGTGCTTAAAGCACCATCAGATTATCCAACGGGTTAACAAACAAATTGTTTCAGTCTGCAACGGGCGCTGGCTTACTTGCGGACTCTGTACTGTAACACTGTACTGTAACAACTGTACTTGTAACACACTGTACTGTAACAACACTGTACTGTAACACTGCACTGTAACTCTGGTACTGTAAACTGTACTGTAACACTGTACTGTAACACTGTATGGTTAACAACACTGTACTGTACCACTGCACTGTAACCACTGTACCTGTAACACACTGTACCTCGTAACACACTGTACTGTAACACTGTACTGTTAAACACTCTGTACTGTAACACATGTAATGTAACGACACTGTAATGTAACACTGCACTGTAACTCTGTACTGTACCACTGTACTGTACACACCTGTAGCTGTAAACACTGCATGTAACTCTGTACTGTAACACAGCTGTACTGTAAAACACTGTATTGTACACTGTTACTGTAAAACACTGTACTGTAACACTGTACTGTAACACTGTACTGTAAACACTGTACTGTAAACACTGTACTGGTAACACACTGTAATGTACACACTGTACTGTAACACTCTGTACTGTAACACTCTGTAATCGTAACACACCTGTACTGTAACAACTGTCTGTAAACACACTGCAACGTAACTCTGTACTGTAACACTGTACTGTAACACACTGTACTGTACCAGTCCTTCTCTTTCCTTTGGGCAAACCCTGCGTGTACAGTTTTCTGTCTCTGGTAACGCAGCTGAATCTCAGGTGCTGGTTGTTGGTGCAGATCTGCAGCACAATCAGGAGCTCCTGCTGCTCAGCACTGGAACCCGTTCACTGGAACCCATTCACTGGAACCCGTTCACTGGATCCTTTTTTACTGGAACCTGTTTTACTGGAACCTGTTTTACTGGAACCTGAGCTGCCATCTTTAATGCCATCTTTAATTTTCATTATTATCATCCGCCCTGTGACCTTTGACCTCCCAGCAGACTGGAAGGTTTTTCTGTTTGTGATGAACTCTTCCTTTAACATGGCTCACCTCCTCTCTACTTTTATCAAACTCTCCTCCCTCCTCCTCCTCCTCCTCCTCCTCCTGCTGCTGCTGCAGAGCTTTCTGTTGTTCAGTGATGGATTTCAGTGTGGGAAGAGTTGCCACTGGCAACCAGCCCTGTTTCTTTTGGAGCTGTAGGTGTGGAGTTGCCATGGAAACCACATCCAAACCACATGCAGCACATGAGCTACCAGCACACAACAGTGAGACTGTAGAACCTGTGGGTCCGCAGACCTCCAGACCTCCAGACCTCCAGACCTCCTCCTGCTAGTCCACACAGAGCTCTGGGATTAATGGCTCTCCCTCAGTCTCCAACTGATCACTCATCATTCAACTGTGTGAAGTTTGAACTGAAAACTATTCATCAGGATCAAAACTGCCACTGATTCCTTTTAAAGCAACTATCGATAACTACAATAACTACTATAACTATTGATCAGTGATCAGTGATCTGCTTCAAAGATACCTGAAACCAGAGCTCACTCTGCAATATCAGCAGATTATCTACACACACACAGACACACACACACAGACAGACAGACAGACAGACAGCTGACTGCAGATCAGTTATATAAGGTGGACTGTGTCAGTGAGTAGGAGCAGCTTTCTATTAATGTTCTAAAAACAGAAAGAGAAGAAGAAACTGCAGCAGACTCCAAATACTGCACTGTTACTCTATTACTCTATTACTCTATTACTGCAGTGTAATACTCTATTACTGCAGTGTAATACTCTATTACTCTATTACTATATTACTATATTAATGCAGTAATATAATAATACTGCAGTGTAATACTCTATTACTCTATTACTGCAGTGTAATACTCTATTACTATGACTCATATGACTGCTAGTAACAGTGGTGCTACTGCTTCTTCTACTACAGTACAACTGCTGCTTTCATTACAGATGTTCCTGTTTTGCAGTCGACTCCCAAACCTCAGATGTCTGAGCTCTCCTGAACGCACCAACTGACACCACAACTCTCTCCAGCAGGTGTTACACCTTTCAACTTCGCTACAGTGGCA
Source organism: Morone saxatilis (assembly GCF_004916995.1). Taxonomy (NCBI): domain Eukaryota; kingdom Metazoa; phylum Chordata; class Actinopteri; family Moronidae; genus Morone; species Morone saxatilis. The sequence goes on along the minus strand of NW_023340095.1, from coordinate 1,261,806 downwards.
ACAGGTAAATAATAACTCAGTACTTTAAAAGTGATTAGACCTGTCTGCCCCCCCCCGTCAGCTGAGGGAAGGTGTGGGTGTGACCTCACCTCATGTGACAGGTAGAAGGCGGCGATGCCGAGTGGCCAGAAGCAGCAGAGCATAGAGAAGACACTGAGGCCCAGGTGATCTCTGGGAGGCATCAACAGGAAGGTATCCTCACTCTCTGATTCGCTGGAGTAATCACTCTGATGTAACACACACACACACACACACACACACACAAGTGATAAAGTTGTGTGTTTGTACAGTGGATAATAAAGTTGTGTTGTTGCACAGTGTTAATAAAGTTAGCAGACTAAGAACTAAACACAGTAAGTATAACTTGATGAAGCTCTTATTGTGAAAATCTTGGTTAGCACCCTCAGAAGTAAGCTGTCTCTCTGAGATGAGGGACGAGAGACTTTGAGGACAACACATTTTAAAACTGACAACATGTAAACCAAACAGACCTGGAGTCTGTCCCAATCAATCAATCAATCAATCAATCAATTAGTAGATCAATAATCAGCAGATGGATCTATAATAAAAACAATCAATAGTCACCTCGAGCTCCTGGAACTCGTCTTCGTCCTCAATGTCGTAGGACAGCGTGTGAATCTTCGCCTCCTCATCACCAAAGTCCACAAACTTCCCCGAGGAGGAGGAGGAGGTGTCGAGCCCCTCGATGAAGGTGGTCTCGCAGCAGTCGCCTCCCCCGGCCTCCCCCCACGCCCGCAGGACGCTCTCGGGGCATAAGAAGAGGCCGGGGGGCGGCCGGAGGCGCGGGTCCGGCACCGCCTGGTGAGGGAGGAGGGCGCTTGGGTTGAGGAGTTGAGGAGGAGGAGCTCCTCTGCTGCTCCTCTCCTGCACATGACCCTGATAGTGAGGAGCAGAGTACAGCAACAGCAGCGCCTCCCGAGGCTCCGCCCCCAACCGCTGAGTGTTGATCAGGCCATTATGTCTGCAGGAGTCTCCTCCTCCTGCTCCTCCTGCTCCAGCTCCTCCTCCTCTCTGTGAGGCTATGTCCAGTTTGGAGGAGGTTTCAGCTTCCTCTCCTCCCTCCATCCTTCCTCAGAGGTCCAACGGTTGCTCCTCCTCCTCAGAGGTGTCTCTCAGAGGGGTCAGAGGTCAGAGGTCAGAGGTCATCGCAGGCTGAGCTCTCCTGATGAACAGAAACAGGAAACAGTCACAGAGAGAAAAGGAGCAGCTGCTCCTCTGACAGGAGGAGAGAGCAGGAGAACCACTGTGTAATACAGGTGTCAACCTGTGTTTTTAACGCTGCATTGCATTGTGGGAACTAGGTGCTAAACCATCCTGGAGGTTCAGAGCCCCACAGACTGATGGGGGACCACAGAGTCCAGCTGGGCCGGACTCAGGAATCCTGTTGACTCCAAAATCGTTGTTGTTGTGTGTGATGATGCTGTTAAGGTCTGTGTGGTTGCACACACACACACAAAATCACACACACACAATCACACATACTCACACACACACTCACACACACACACACTCACACTCACCAACCACACACACTCACACACACACACTCACACAACTCAAACACAACACTCACACTCACACACCTCACAGCACACACCTCAACTCACGATCCACACACACACACACATCACACTCACACACACACTCACACACACACACTCACACTCACACACACCTCACACACGACACAACACATATCGGATATATATATGTGGTAATACCCGACACGTACCCCCGGCTCTGACGTCACCGGTGATGTTAACATGTAGTGTGATCAACGAGAGGACAAAACAACACACGCACGCGCACACATACTCACTTCCCAAGGTGAGACACGAGCCTGCGTCCATCCCATCCAATCAATACATCCCGGATCACACCGCCCTTCTCCGACCTCCAGACGCCTTCCGTGCGCTCTGACCGCGTACGGAGCCGAGAGAGTCCGCTGCGACGGGTCCGGTGCTCCGAATAAAGACATGAGCCGAGAGAGAGGAGAGCAGGGCGGGCAGACAGGTGTCCGTCTGGTTGGAAGGATG
>NW_023340095.1:1255151-1259649 GCF_004916995.1 Morone saxatilis | reverse complement strand
ACAATATATAAGATATTATCTATTGTATGTATATCTTCTTGTATAGTCAAGTATCTATTATACATATGCTATATATCATATCATATCTCGTGTATATATGTGTACATATTATATATATATATATATATATATATATATTACAGTATGTATGTATGTATGCACACCATTATATATTGTTATTATGATATACTGGTATTAACAATAACACTACCATCATATCATCAGTACTATTACCACCATCTTGCAACTACAACTCTTTTCACCTTATCTTCCTATTAATCTTTTTTATCTTTTCTACCTTAGTATTTTATTGTATTGTTGTATTTTATTCTATTGTTGTATTTTATTGTATTGTTGTATTTTATTGTATTTAAATGTACCTGGGTACTATGACGACCAATTTCTCTTTGGGGATTAATAAAGTCCTTTTATCTATCTAAACAGGAAGCAGCTCTCAGCAATCTCGTCGCTTTAAAGACATTTAATAATAATAATGATAATCTTTATTTATGGAGAGCTTTAAAAAACAATGTTACAAAGCACTTCATAAAAGATAAAATAAAGTTATAAAATCATCAATTTAAAGAACATTTCAAGCAGATAAAACAAGAAAAATATTTAGGAAAATAAAAGATACTTTAGAACATTAAAGTTAAAGCCTTTGGAACAGACAACTGACCTCTGCCCGAGGATCTAAAGGTACGAGCTGTGTATGGTATTAAAGTAATCAATAAAATATTCAAATCAATAGTAGAACATAATAATAAGTACAGGGGCTGAAACTGATGTGATATTTACTGTTTTTATACTAAAATATAAAATATAAAACCATAAACACCAACCTGATTATTCAGTTATTAGTTCAGATGAGTCAGATTTAATATTTAATATTAAATATTTAATATGTTTCACTCCATCGCATCATTTAAAGGATTTAACACCTGATTACTGAATAAATATCTTAAATATCTAAATATCTATCTTTGCAGCTTAAATAATAAAATCAAACTGAAACTGTTTAAATTAAATGATTATTTCATGTTATTGGATTCATTAAACGTTTTTACAGAATATTTTATAACTTTATTTTCTGTTAATTAAAGCTCCTGTTAAACAGTTAATGAGGCTTTAATTAATGTTATAAGTGAAGTACTCTGTCCTCTCTTGTTGTTGTTGTTGTTGTTGTTGTTGTTGTTAATGAGCTCCACAGAGGACGAAGGTCAGACTGATAAAAGCAGCAGAGAGGAAACAGCCGCTCTTCGTCTTCGTCTTCACGTGTTCAGAGTCTGACTGACCTCTGCCTGTATAACTGCATATTCATATGTTCATATGTTTATATATTTATATGATTATTTGTTTATTTGTTAATATATTTATATGATTCTATGTTTATTTGTTTATATCTGACTGTACCTGCTTGTTGTCCATTATGACGTCAGCGGGCTTTAACGTGACCTCTGCTGTGACGTCACTGACGCTGGAGGGTCTCGCGCAGCTGTCCGAGCACAGGTCGCTGTGGTTCGCGCTCTTTCTGTCTCTGTACGTGTTCGTGCTGTCCGCCGACTCTCTGGTCGTTTATCTCATCTGTTCGCAGAGGACGCTTCACCGACCGATGTTCGCCTTCGTCGCCGCGGTTCTGCTGAACTCTGCTGCCGCGAGCACGTCGGTTTACACCAAACTGCTGTCCGAACTGATGTCGGGTCACGGGGTCGTGCAGGTGTCCCGGTCCGGGTGTCTGGGTCAGGCCTTCGTGCTGATGTCTCTGGGCGGGTCCAGCTTCATGCTGCTGTCGGCGATGGCCTTCGACCGCTACCTGTCCATCTGCCGCCCGCTTCGCTACGCCGCGCTGGTGACGCCTGCCGCTGTAGCGGCGCTACTGCTGCTCTGCTGGCTGCTTCCCGCCGCGATGGTGGGCGGTGCGGTGCTGCTGGCCAGCCGCCTGCCGCTCTGCCGCTCGCGGCTCAGCAGGATCTACTGCGACGTGTACAGTTTCGTCAGCCTGAGCTGCGGCGGCGGCGCGACGCTGCTGAGCGAAGTGTACGGCCTGATCACCGCCGCGCTCACCGTCTTCTTTCCCGCCGCCTTCGTGCTGTTCTCGTACGGTCGCGTGCTGTCCGTCTGCCTGCGGAGCTCGCGGTCCTTCAGCAGCAAAGCGCTGCACACCTGTCTTCCTCACCTGCTCGTCTTCTTCAATTATTCGCTCAGCACGTCGTTCGAACTGCTGCAGCGTCGCCTGCAGGCGCGCAGCGAACCCGCCGCGTCCATCCTCCCCTCCGTCCTGATGGTCGTGGTTCCGACCGTGCTGAACCCGGTGGTCTACGGACTGAAGGTGAACGAGATCTACAGACACGTGAAGCGGGTGCTGGGCTGCCAGAGAGCCGCCTGATCACCGATATCGATCCGCTGATCAGGTCCGATTGCAGCAGATATTGGATCAATCTCTTTATTCTTTAACACATCCGGTTACAGTCTGTTAGTTAATGAACGATCGATTATTGATTAATGTGATTTTTAATTTGCTTCTCATAATCAATAAGTCGTTAATCACAGATCAATAACCTGTTACTGTTGTTTATGTTTACAGAAGCTCAGTGGTGCCAGAAACAGAAATATTCATGTTTATAATCAATAATGTGACTTAATGAATGTAATTATATTATTATTATTATTATTATTATTATTATTTATCACATGATGTTTGATGTTGGTACAGATTTGTATTGTTTTATGTCATAATTGATCGATCAGAGATTAATCAGTGTTTATAATATTAATTAAAACATTATAATCAGTTCTATAAAATGTTCACTGATTTTAAACCTAATTATTTTTAAATGTTGCCAAGATTCAAATTTGTGATTTGATTTTAAAGCTGATGTTTCAAATTAAAACCAAATATCTTTAATATAAATGTCAGTATTAATAAGAATTATAACCTGTAACATTACTATTTATTAAATGTAAATGTTTGAAATGAAACAAAATCCATTAATCTCATTCAAGTTTAATGAAAACTGTTGAACTGTTTTCATACAATAAATGTACATTAAATACATAAATATTTACATATCTGCTTTTACATTATGAGACTTTAATAATCAGCAGTCATTTTATAAAATAATGTTAAATATATTCAATATAAATGTAAATATCTGTATTTGTATCTGTAAAGATTCCGTACAAAAAACCCTGAAAAAAGTGCAATTTAATATTAATAAACTCAGCAGCTGAGTTCAGTTGTTACCATATTAATGTGATTATTAATATATCATCTTCATTTAAACCAGAATAAAATGATGTTTAGATTTTGGAGGCAGTGATGAATCATTAGTAATGTTTGATACAAACACTGTAAAACCAGATAAGTTAATTGAACTCAAAACATTGTTGAAACTGATTTAAATTTTTGTAAGCTGAAACATTCTTGATCAAGTAAAATAACGAGTAAAAGCAGCTTAATCAATAATCTTTTTGAACCTAAAATGTTAAAGTAAATGTAAAAGTTACTTAATGAATTTAATCAGTTTCAACACTTTGTTTAGTTAAATTAAGTTATCTGGTTTTACAGGAAGAACTTTAATTAATTCATTCACTTTGTTGATATTATTTTTCTTTTAAATGTAGGATCAATAAATAAATAAATATAACTGTTAGTGTTAAATTATGTTCCTGTTGAAACTGAATTCTGAACTGAATTCAAAACTCCAACGAAATTAAAATAATAATAATAATAAAAGTTAAAAGCAACAGGAGTTAAATTATTATTATTATTTGACTTTATATTGATTTAAATTATTCAGTAAAGATCAACAGACACATTGATCTTTATACTTCAGGTTCTTATAGGATTCAGTGTTTTTCTCCCATTTTCTTATAAAAACATGAATTCTTCCTCCAACTTCTCTAAAGTGAAAACATCAGATATCAGAGAATCTTCCTCAACCTTCGTCTTCGTTATCGCTTTCTACACAAACATCAAGAGAAACTGTTTCCTGAATCTGGTACACTGCGCTCAGCTGCAGTCACTGCGGCTTCAGAGTCTGTAAATCCTGAATTCAGGACAATCTCAGGACAACGTGGGAATTAAAACTTCTTAATGACTCGTCTATTTAACTTGTTACACAGTAAACAATCAGAAATACAGATTTCATGTAATAATATATGATGTTATCAGGAAGAAGACACTCACTGTCGATGTATCTGACAGAGTGCAGTCTGCAGTTTACGGGGCAGAGGTCACATCATTTTATTTCTTCACATATTGACGTCCAGAATATTTGAATTTTTTCACTCCCAAAGACAATGTGAGCTGGTTCCTGGACGTATTTGGATGAGTTGGTGACACTAAAATATCTTATATCTCTATATATAATAATTTTATATTTTTATCTTTTACTTTATTTTTTATTTTATTCTTAGGGTTAAGGTTCTTAATTTTAGTTTAATGTATGTTTAATGTATGTTTAATGTATGTTCTGTATTTTGTATGCTACTGGAT
>NW_023340095.1:1254851-1255051 GCF_004916995.1 Morone saxatilis | reverse complement strand
TAGCGTCTGTAGCAAAACAAACCACTCCTGTTAATGGTTGGCTAGTGTTTATCTAACAGTAGTTACACTCACTGTTGGTTTCAGGCTCAACATCAGATTTATTTTAAATATTAAAACCATTCAAAAGAAAATCTGTGAAATCTGAACCTTGAAATAATTCTACAGGAGAAATAACCTAAATTATTTATTGATTTATTGAT
>NW_023340095.1:1251244-1254736 GCF_004916995.1 Morone saxatilis | reverse complement strand
TGATTTATTGATTTATGGACTGATGGTTTCAGTTGTACAAACTGTTTTATTTTCTTCATGTGTACAAATCTTTTATAAAAGCTGTCGGATAAATGTAGAAAAGTAAAACGTTCATTATTACTATTATAAGTAGAAATACTTCAAATGTTCTTCAGTGTAAATAAAGTTCTGTATGCAGATATAAGTGTGTGTGTGTGTGTGTGTGTGTGTGTGAGTGAGTGAGAGAGAGGTCAGAGGTCATCAGGCTGAACAAACAACAGATGATGTAACGGCGTCCGTGTTGTTGTTTGTCCTGAGAGGACGGACTCTGTGGACTAACGAGCTGCTGGTCTTAATGAGCTGATTAATGAGCCGCTCTCAGGTGACCTCATTAACTCACCTGAGCCACTGACCTCTGCTTATCAAGAGTCAATTAATTGTCTTCTATGATACCGTAGGTCATCATCTCAGCAATTTACTCTCACAAATTAACTTTAATATTGGCAGCCACAGACCTCCATACGGAAACTTAAAGACAATATTTGTATTTAAAAACTATTATTATTATTATTATTATTATTATACATCACACACACACACACACTCTTTGGTTTTGTGATAAATTTATTTGGTATCTGTGAGTAACTACAGTCGTAGTGTTCTCATACATGTCATCTGCAGTTCATCAAACTGATATATTTTTATAAAAATTAGAGAAATATAATCTACATACATCTAATACAAAAACAAATCAGGAGTGAGTCAACTGCTTGCTTTAGTATTGGGGGGGGGTTAATGACTGTGACAAATTAAGTGCTGACGAAGATCTCCAAGAAGACGGATGCTCAAATGATAATATTATAATTATGAATCTGTGCATTAAATAAGTCTAAAAATAAAACATTCTTAAACAAACGCACAAACAGGCCCAGTAAGTTTTAAACATGGTTCACACACACAAACACACTCTGGTGAAGTTTCTTTGGTTTCTGGTTGAGCCCACGAAGCCTTTAAATAAATGTTTTAAAGCACAAACAAACAGCTGGAATGTGGCAAAAAAAACCAAAAAAGTTTAAAGAAACGACTTCGACATCAGCGTGAACACGAATGAAAACGCGGCGGAGACGACTTCAGATTGCGTCCGGTTTCTACCAGAAGCACTGACGGTCGGGGGTCAGGTTCGGCACCTGAAGCTGCTGCTGGAGGGATTTTATGGAAGATTTATCAATCGGTGATGGATAATAACACATCATCATCATAGAAACATTCTGAACATTTTTTTTTAAGACAAACTGTCTTAAAAAAAAACTAACTTTGAGATAAAGGTCTTGCAATTTAAAAAAATCATAATTACGAGATAAAGAAATCAGATTTACTCGTAATTATATGATCCACAAAATTACCTGACAAGCAATTTAAAAACAGAATAAATAATTACAAGTTTTGAGTCACAATTAAAGGATTTCTATCTAATAGTCCTGATATTTAATCTTCAATCTGAGATAAAGATTTCGTAATTAAGAAATTAGTGATTTCATATTGTAATTATGGGATGTTGAGTCATAATTACAATTACATAAATCAACATTATGAGAAAATGTCTCTAATTTCTTTCTGTGCCTCCAAACAAAATCTCAGAGATCAACTGTGGACTGTGTTTAGTTTTTGGGGGAATTTGGACAGAATTGAAATTATTTATTAATTAATAAGCGTGTCATTAGCGGGTTGAAGGCAGCTCACCGTGTAATAAAGGTCGTAAACTCTGAGCGTCACCGTGACTCTTTAAGGCTAACAACGTAAGGCAGAGGTGATGTTAGCTGGAAGATGGTTTCAGGATAAAACTGCTGTCGAAGTCAAAAACACAAACGAGTCAGAAAGAAAAAAAAGTGCTCGAACAGAAGAACCAACGTTTCTCAAACAAGGAGCAGCTAGATTACCGACTTCAAATGGGAATATTCTTATTTCATTAATCATCATCCTGAGCTTTATACTGACAGAGCTGGGTCACATTAGCATTAAGGCATTTGGTGGCAGGAGTCGACGGTTGGACTCCATTACCCAGAAGCACCGTCTGTCACTGAATCGGAATCTGAGACTGAGGTCGACATTAAAATGAAAATACTGCTAATAAATAATATTAATTAAGATGAAACGTGTCCGGCTAACAAGCTGTGCTAATGTCACTCAGTTCTTTATCTGATGTTTGTTTGTAACCGTTAGTTTGCTCTCTATCAGAAGTTAGCTTTAATGTTGTTAGTTACATATTCTGTATAAAATGTATTTAGTTGGTCAAAGCTGTTCTAATTAACTGCTGCTAATTAGTTAATGGTTATTAGCTTTTGAGCTAACATTAATTAGGGTGACGTTATCTTTCTATCTGATTCTAGTGACGTTAATAAACCCTGAACTCGTCTCAGGACGCTCAGACAGTTAATCAGTAAAATCTGGATCATCTTTAGGTGATTAATCTAAAGCCACTTTACTGTTAGGTGACCAAACTCTGTGATATAAAGCTCTGTTTATCTCTGCCTTCCTCATTCTTCCATCGTACCATCGTCTTCCTCACCTGGACTCCCACAGGGAGCAGGTCTGGTACACATACAGTACATTATCGTGGTTCAGGTATACAGAGAGCTAAAGTCCCGCGCCCTGCAACAACAACTACATCTCCCATGAGTCTCTGATGAAGAGAGGGAGCTGAATGTTATCATACCTTCCTTTAGTAACTCTTCATCAATGTGCTTCCTCGCAAAGGTTTTCTGTCGTGATCTTTCGTATCGAGCTGAAACAAGTTTTTTTTTATCCATATTCTAAAATTTTACCACCATTTTATCAGATATAACAATTGTTATTTTGTTAGCATTCAACAACTACATCTCCCACAATCCTCTGACACTGTACTGCTGTCTAAAGAATCATGGGAGGTGTAGTTTTTAACACATTAAAGCTTCCTGTCAATAAACAAACGTTTCTGTTTACGTCATGTGTTTCCTCGAGCTCTAGTGATCGCTGATATCAGAACTTTTAAATTATATTTTAATATGATGAAAATCCAGATATCTTGTTCCGTCTGTTAGAGGAAACCAACCAATGAACAGAGGCTAAGCTGAGGGGGGCGGGGCTTATGTTCTCCACGGGGATCAGGTGGGCGGGGTTTAGCACACACTGTGACGAATAAAGAAAATCTTTTTTTGGGGTGTTTAGCGAGCGGGGGGGTTGGATCGGTCCTGCTCCGGTCTGACAGGATGAAGAGGAGTAGCACCTCCTCCTCCTGTGGGAGTCCAGACCAACACTGCTTTATTCCTCTTCTTCCTCCTCCTCTTCCTCCTCTTCCTCTCCAGCCATCACCTCCACCAGCAGCTCGGCGGTGCAGGTCGCCTCCCCCAGACTGTTGACCGCCTTCACTGTGTACTTCGCATCGTCGTCACCGGACACCTGCAGGGTATCAATACCTCGTTAGTATGATTAATAATATTATTGATCAGTATACACTGTATCTTTATGGATGTTATT
>NW_023340095.1:1249216-1251144 GCF_004916995.1 Morone saxatilis | reverse complement strand
AGCTGACTGATAAAGGCTGATCAGGTTGTCTGACAGTATTAGTTTGATTGATGCTTTAATAATGGGAGTATTGATTACTTGTTGCTAACAGTAGCAACTGTTTAGCACAGAGGTTCCCAAACAGGATTAGCTTATAGCCAGGGCTCTTCTTCTTCTTGTCACCCACAATGACACATTCACTGAGTGATACAACAGTTGACCTCTGACCTCTGAAATGACCAGACTGCAGTTTCCTTCTTCGTCGTAGTCGATCTGAAAATGTCGGGTCTCTTTGATGGGCTGGTCGTCTTTGTACCAGACCACCTCTGGATCCGGATACCCTGGAGACACACGGAGTAATTACATTAACGTACACGAGCAGCCCTTTTACCACTTCCTGTTTGTTTAGTGATGAAATAACGTCGCCATGGCGATGGCAACTTTCGTAATATTCACCCTCGATCTTGCAGTCGAAGCGAGCTGCGCTGCCCTCCACCACCTCAACGTCTTTAATGACCGAACTGAACGTCGGCTTACACTCCGTCTTCTGCTCGTACTCCAAACACTCCAGGAACTGGTTGTCCTCTGAACACACAGCAACAACAACAACAACAACAACATCAACAACAACAACAACAACAACAACTTAACAGACTTACCTTTGTAGGAACGGGACAATAAACTGTATTTTTGTGTATAACGATAAAAACATTCAGATAATTTTATTGTGGTGAGTTTTCATTATTGGAATAATCCTAAATATCCCCACGAGTAACTTTAAATATCTACCTTCCTTCTTTTATTGATTTCCTGATTTATTTGGAATGTCCACCAGGGGGCGCCACATCTTTACAGTCAATACAATATCATAAACCTGCCACCATGAAGAGTTTAACCACCAGACACTGAAGTTAAAGCAGGAATGTGTAGGATTCTCTGGATTCAAAGTTAAATAAAAATATACAAATATTTGTTTCTTAACAGAATATAAAATGATTCCAGTGTGTTTTATTGATAAACAGGATAATGAATTACAGTTATTTTGGCGGGACAATAATGACATATATTTTCATACCTTCTCCTGTCACAAAAATAAAATCTACAGTTAATCACAAGTATTTATTGTTTAAGTTAAATTAAGTTAATTGAAGTTCACTCAAAACAACTGAGTTGCTTCAACAACGTATTTTTGTGTTGTGGTTTAATTCGTGTGAACATTTAATAATATAATTGAGTAGATGATGATGAGAGCAAACAGCTCCATTATAATTCATTATTATTACAGCTGCTCATTAACGGAACGAACACACTTTGTCTGCCGTACCTTCGGTTGGCGAGCCCTTCTTGGCGCTCACGCCGGCCATCATGGCCATGGACGACAGTCTGCCGATGGCTCGAACAGCGTGACCCGTTTTCTGCCGCAGAAGAAGAAACAGTCACATCGTCACTTCCTGTACTGTGATTGGTTGTTATTGATCCAGATTCACTGGGAACTATTTTCTCTTTGAGAGTGTGACTGTTGTTGTTGTTGTTGTAGTTTACCTGCCATTTTCTCCTCAGGATGTACTTCTTCATCCTCTCTTTGGAGAGCTTCTTGGCCTTCATGGTGTTAGTGTCCTGTTTCAACCAGGCGTGTTCGTAACACTTAGCACAGGTGAGCCGAGCCCTGACACACACACACACATAATATAAACAACAGGTCACCTGCTGTCAGCGTCAGACAGATCAATCAGATATTTTCTCACTTCATATCTTTCTTCAGCAGGTTGGTGATAAAATCTTTGGCGTTGTCGGAAATTTCATCGAACGCCTCGTCCTCAAAGTCCCAGGTGGCCGAGGTCACGTTGGACAGAGTCTCGTTGTCATTGTCGCCCATGAAAGGAGACAAACCGCTCAGCCTGAGGACGACAAACACAGACCCAACAGAACCAGACAGAACCAGACAGAAC
>NW_023340095.1:1248958-1249180 GCF_004916995.1 Morone saxatilis | reverse complement strand
GACTGAACCAGACTGAACTGAACCAGACTGAGAACACGACTGTAAGACACTACACTTATATGGGGCTGAGCTGAAAATGAAAGAAAATTAAGCTAGGAGACATTAAAATCAAGGAAATGGAAAATAAACTTTATAATAAATAATAATAAAATGTGTTTTTCATTAAGTATTTCATGTTTCTTGTTTTATTTTGTAGCAACCTCTCCTCTTCCTGTCGCCACG
>NW_023340095.1:1248737-1248858 GCF_004916995.1 Morone saxatilis | reverse complement strand
GTTATAACAGATAATCTAAAATAGGCTGAACTTTTGAAAAATTAAGAATAAAAACTTAACTAAAAGGAAATAAAACAAAAACTAATAACAGACTCCCGTATAGACTCACAGTATATAACAG
>NW_023340095.1:1243129-1248612 GCF_004916995.1 Morone saxatilis | reverse complement strand
TATAGACTCACAGTATATAACAGATGACTCCTATACTCCACATGTCGGTGGGATAACTGATGGCTTCATAATTGATCACCTCTGGAGCCACAAACTCTGGAGTCCCGAACAAAACCTTCAGAGTTCCTGCACTTTCTGTTGAAGGAGAGAGAGAAAGGATTAATCGATACATTGATTATCTATCAATATCACTGACGGCACAGAGGCTCATGTTAACACACAGTTAGCTCGTTAGCTTCACCTAGTCGCCTGGCGAGGCCGAAGTCGATGAGTTTGATTTTGCTGCCGGTCTTGTTGACACACATGATGTTCTCAGGTTTAAGGTCCAGGTGGACGATGCCCTGTTTGTGGATGAAGTTGACTCCGTCGATGATCTGCAGCATGTATTTGATCACTTCTCTTTCCGTCAGCTCAAAGTCCTCGTCGATGATCCGCTCAAACAGCTCGCCACCTGAGATCCTACAAAGCAAACACACCTGGTTGCTACGACAACTCGCTATTAGCTCCAAACATGAAAGTGAGGGTCCCTCTGAAAGCTTTTTTCAGCTGTTGATCAAGCCTTCTGTACTGAGATATGCTACGTGCTAAGCTAATCTATGATGACAGAACCAGTGAAGGCAGCAAGTACCAGCCAATCAGAGGCAGAGTAGAGCGGGTCATGACTTCGCCATCCTGGGAAAGTAGAAAACTGAGGAAGGGTGAATTAAGATATCAGCTTACTGGAAGTTTATATATTTATTTTATTGAACTTTGTGTTTGTAGCTCAGGTTCTGATTGATAAACGTACCAGAATCAGATCTTTGTCCCTAAAAAGGGAGACTTTTATACTACTATTATATCCTATTATTGTAATATTATTATAAATCCAGGCGACGGTGGATCAGCAGGTTGGACTATAATCACAGGTTTGGTGGAAAAAAAACATTCAAATCAAAACAAGAGCTGCAAAAGTCTCAGTAATTAAGATATAATCAGATGTAATATAATATAATGTAATCAGACCTGGGAGGAACGTTGGGAAACTACCAAAATGAGAGTCTGAATGTAAACAACTTCCTTCCTGTTCTCTGTCAGTGTGGATGTTTATCAGTTCCTCCCCGTTTATCTGCTAACATTAAGATCATTAAACAAAAGAGTTCCAGACAATAAAGACAGAATGTTTCTGCAGGATAAGCAGCTCTTATATAACTGAGTGTGTTTGTGCCGTCTGTCCATCTCTCCCGTTAGCTCTAAAATTAGCCAGCAGGAAATAGCTGCTCTCAGATTCCTCTCATAGTTGGCCAGAAAGTTATTTTCCAGCGTTCTCCAAAGCAAAAACATCTCGTCTCTGTTTCCAGATCGGAGTCCGACTGCTCCGAGATCAGCTGCAGGTTTATGTTCCTCCGATCAGTCGACAACCCGTCAATCAGAACTTTACCGTGTTAATCAGAGAGCTTTAGCTGGTGGTTAGCTTTGACAGAGCCAGGCTAGCTGCTCCTACCTGTTTCCAGTCTTTATGCTAAGCTAACAAGCTCCTGGCTATAATTTCATATTGGTTCCTGCTTTGGGATTCTAGCAGCTGATTTCACACAACTCATCTGTTTATTATTTATTATTCAGGAGAGAGAGACATAGTTAGGAACTGCATAAGTCGAATTTATGAGAGAGAGTAAATGTTCCAGATGGTGGAACGGGAAGTTAGGATGATATTAATCAATCCCATTATAAAGAAGCTGTTGGCCTCGCTGTATACGCTGACTCACAGTTACGTTAATAAAGTTAGTGTCCATTTCAGGAGAATCTCAACGTGTTTACTGACATTTAAATAAAGAACAAACTGCCCTGCAGATAATGTGTGGAGCAGTATATAGCGGCTACCTTACAGAGTGTTTACACTCTTTAAACTGTGATCAATTGTTTACTGGATGTTTTCTAACTTTAAACTAGTCGACTAATCTAAAGTTAAATTTCCGTTTAATCAACAGCGAAATTAGTCATCAGGAACATCTGTAGTTGTGACTGTTAACATGTAAGCTGTTAGCTCTCCAGCTACAGTCGTTCACCAACGAGCCAAACACCGAACTTCTAGAGCCAAATATTGATTATATTCTATATATAGATCAGATATTAGCTGTGAGATTCGTTGGTTACGTACATCTCGAGCACCATGACGATGTCAGACTTGCCCTCGAAGGCGTCGATACACTGGACCAGTTTGGGATGATGGAGGCTGTTCATGATGCCGATCTCCTGCCGGACGTTCTCCTTCTCCTTCGCCGAGTACGCCTTGATGAACTTCCCCGCCCAAACCTTCCTCGTGGCCTTCTCCACCAGTTTGAAGACCTGACCGAACTTCCCCCTGTCACACAAACACACCTTAATGACACTGACAACGCCTGCAGATTCATAATAACAACAACAACAACAACAATAATAATCATACTGACTATCTGTCTTTATTTTCTTTGTGCTCTCTAAATAAGAAGTTGAGGCAAATAGTTTAAGCTTTAGCTGCTACCAGCTGATTCAGCTCTAGAAGGAGAGGTGCATTGTGGGTGAGGTGTGAGTGGGAGGAGCCTTACGTTCCCAGCCTCTCCTCCACGTCGTACAGGTCCTTCACCTTCATGTCCGTCCTGACGCTCACGTCTCTGTAGTCCGGCTCTTTCTCTGAGTCTGACACAGAAACACAGAGGTCAGAGGTCTATTATTATTATATATAATAATATATATATTACAATATTACATCGTATTATGTTACGTCGTGTTTAGTCATGTTATGCTTTGTTATGAAACGTTGTGTTATGTAATGAGATGTTGTGTTATCATTGTACCTTCGTCCTCCTCCTCTGCCTCGGCCTCATCCAGGTTCTCTGTCAGACAAACAGTTAGTCAGTTAGTTACTGCTCTGCTTCATTAGTCCTGGTTTAGTGGATGGATTTAGGAATGGAACACACCCCGATTACTCGTCTTCAGAAAGCCTTTGATAGAGCTGTTAGTCTGATAGAGCGTTATTGTGAGTGAAACCATTTCTGATTGGCTGATCAGTTGAGGGATGATTTAATAGATGCGATTCAGCCTCCATAGACCTCCATTATAACAGACGTCTGATAACAGGACATGTCCAACTGCAAACAACTCAGTTACTCTAAATAAAAAAAGGAATTTTACTCCATGAAGGTTTTATATTTGTAAAAGAGCCTAAAACAGCCAGTGGGAGACGACTGGGCATCTGCTGCTAACATTAGCTCCGCCTGATGGTGGTGAAGACTACAACTTCCTCTTCTCCTATTGTTTGGATGTGAGGCCCCCTAGTGGCAGAAATCACACACTGCAGTTTTATTTCACTCACCATCGTCCACCAGTCCGACAGTAACGGGTTCAGATTCAGCACTCGGCTCTCCGACCCCGTAGATGTTCTCCGCCCGGACCCGAAACTTATACTGGCGCTCCGGCAGAAGGTTCTACAGACGAGACAGAACTTCAGCTGTTCATCTGAAGACAGGAGACCTGAATGTGTCCGTCTGTACGTCAGAGACTCACCTGTACGTTGTAGGAGGTGCTGTTGCAGGACACCAGGTGTTTCCACTGCGGGTCCAAAGAGTCCCAGATCTCCAGGTTGTAGGACTGCACAGCACTGCCTCCGTCGTAGGTCGGCCCGTACCATGACAGAGTCAGACTGGCCCGCCGGATATCTGAGGCTGCAGGGACCCTCGCTGGGGGGTCGGGTTTATCTGAGGAGGGAGGGACATTCAGGTCAACAGGGAACTGATCTACAACAGAAAGTCTACAGGTTCATCCTCCAGGTGCTCCAGGTGCTCCAGGAGCTCCAGGTGTGTCTTACCGACGATGGTGAGGTTGAGGGCGGCCTGTCGGAGGCCGAAGCTGTTCCTCAGCTCGATGGTGTAACAGCCGCAGTGTTCCTGCTGACCGCTGGAGATGGTAAGTTTACTGCTGCTGTCAGAGCTCTCTATGGAGATATCAGCGGAGCCCTCCTGGATCTGACACACACACACACACACACACGGTAAACAGGAAGTGTCAAACATATTGATGAATAAATGAATTAAATATATAAACAAACATTAAATAACTATTACATATTTCTGATGTCTTTTATTGTCATGATTAGATATATAACTCATATTTTCTCACTGAGCTTCCGTAGAAACTGACACTGAGTTTTAGAGTTGGGACGATGTGTCTGCCATCTTTATGTGATTGAGATCAAAGAATGTAATCAATAGATTCTACATGAACTCAAACTATGGAGCCGTTAAACTATTGATCAATAGTTTATCTATTATCAATAGTTTATCTGTGTGATCAGATACTGAGACTGTCAGACATTAATCTGTATGTCTGCACACAGATACACTCCGCTCACATTGATCAATAGTTTCACTCCATATCAAACTGATCAGCTCCCAGCATGCACTGCAGCATGTGTGTGTGTGTGTGCCTCACTGGTTTCCTGAACTTCAGCCAGGTGCAGTTGATGGGCGGAGCTCCAGAGAACTTGCAGAGGATCTCGACCTTCTCTCCTGCCAGGATCTTCATGTCCTCTGGGAACTGCAGGATCTGAGGAGGCAGAGCTGCACACACACCAACGATCAGCGATCAATAACCAATAACCAAAAATCACTGTGCTGTAATGAGGGTGTGTGCGCGTCACCTTGTTTGGGAGGAGTCTTGGCAGTCGGTTTCTTTATTCTGGCTTCACCTGAAACACAAACACAACAGAGGGAATCAAACCTGTGAACTCTTTTAACAAACTCCTCGTAGGAAACTGATCAGATCCACTTCTGAACCCGAATCTATAGCTACAGTCAGCAGCTGGTTAGCCTAGCTTAGCATAAAGACTGTAAACAGGGGAGCAGCTAGGCTTGTTTGCCGTGGTGATTTCAGAAAATGCTGAAGATCATGTGAAGATGGGGAGTAAAAGCTCCAGAACAGCCACTAAATGGACCTTCAGGTGAGATTATTAATATTCACACAAAGAAACAATCAATGAACTGAATCTGTGTTTTCTATGTTTAAAAAGAGGAAACAGTGTGTAAATATATAAAAGTGTTTTACGAGACATTTTACAGTCTCGACTGTTCGTGTGGGAAGAATGTTTCTGGAGCAAACAGGAAGTCTTCCTCACGGCTCAGAAGAAGAAGAAGAAGAATGTGAGTGTCTCTGACGACCATATATGGTCATTCTAAAAATAGTTCCTGAGGATGCAGGAAACCGGTTCTGTTCATCCTGACGAGAACCAGAATCTGCACATTTCCTCGAGTGCATGTGAGAGACGTACTGTACTGATAACGTTTGTGATCCACTGAGAATCAACAAATACTGATCATTAATAATCAATTAAAGTGTCTGTTTATCATTATAGGGGATATACACCAGGGGGCGCCGTCTACAACATACCATAATACTTAAACCAGCAGTAATTATGTAATAAAACTTTCAGTTATATTTGTTCAGAATAAAGGAGATACTTAAATTAAAGCCCC
>NW_023340095.1:1242406-1243122 GCF_004916995.1 Morone saxatilis | reverse complement strand
CCCCTGTCTTAGCTTAGCATAAGGAGCTAACTCACTGATGTTTGTTGTTGACTCACAATGACCTTTCCACTGAAGCCAGAACTCAATCTGATCACATCAGCTGTCGCTACGAGCCGTAAACATAAACACAACCGGACAGTTCGTCTCCATGACGACAGAAACTGTATCCTGTATGTATATTTATCATATATATTTATATATTTAGAGAACGATGGATTAAATAAAGCTGCTACTGTAATGAAGGATTGATGGTCGACTCTGTAACCGGATCAATAAATCTGTCATCACACACACACTCACACCACAGCACCACACACACAACACACAGACACACACAGGAGACACACACACACACACACACTTTCACACACAGACACACACACAACACAACGACAACACAGAGACACACACCACACACAACACACTTCACACACAGACACCACACACACACAGACACAACACACACACACACAACACACACACTCACACACAACACACAGAGAGACACACCAACACACACACACACCACCACACACACTTCACACAGAAGACACACACACAACACACTCACACACAGAAGCACACACACACACTCAACACCACACAGATACACACACACACACACACAGAGAGAGAGACACACACACACAGAGACACACACACACACACACACACACACACACTGGTTTGATTGTCAGTTCAGTGTTTACAGGATC
>NW_023340095.1:1238783-1242306 GCF_004916995.1 Morone saxatilis | reverse complement strand
ACTGGTTCCTACTGGCCCCTACTGGCTCCTACTGGTCCCTACTGGTCTCTACTGAAATCTGTGGTAATATTGTCCATTGTCTCCTGTGCACACACAGTAGCTACTGTCCCATTTCTTTCTGCAGACATGTTTGTATGTGTTGTTATAAACTGGTAATGCTAACAGTGGCTAATGTCTTTATCCTGACTCACAGCTGCTAACTAGCTAGCGTTAGCTGTCAACAGTACAAAAAGACGCTGAAGTGACGTTACATAAACTTTTTATTTCTTTTGTGTGGCAGCAACCTGAGATTATTACACAGTTTATGTCTGACTGAACCAAACTACCCTGCTGCAACAAAGATGCTAAGAACATTAGCATCTCTGCTTACAAATGTACAGTAATAACAACAAACAGCTAGCACAGACAACAATATGTTAGCTTTTTATAGGTAGGAGATGTTAGAGAACTACAAAAAGTTAGCATATAACATCAATTGAACTTTTTGTAAATAACCAGTGTTTTACCAGGAGATGTTTAGCCTCTAACCGTTACTTAAAATGTAAAAGCCAAATAAAAAACAGTCTAATCTTAAGTTAGCTAACATTAGCAAAACACAAACTAGCCACCTAATCTACCTCAATCATTAGCTGGTGAACATCAGCATGTTAGCGTTGTTATTAGCATGGCTGTAGACTCTAATCATACATATCTCGGTTACAGTGTTCTTATAAAAACTTAAATATTGGCCGATCGTTTATTTAACTGTCAAAGATCAATATGTGTGTCAGCCTCTTAAATCCAGAACAACCGACTAACATCCAACAACAACAACCTGCAGCAGGATCCACAGCCGGATATTAGTACGTTAAACCAGAACAATGATAATTCACAGAGCATTAATTTCCCTCTTTGTACGTTTCTGTGGGCAGAGACACTGAGCATGAGGACGAGCAGCTTCTTAAAAGGAGCTGCTCCACCGGAGACTTTAATCTGTGGTGTGAAGTAAAACAAAGTCTGAGAGAGGAGGCAGACTCAGGGAAACCAGGCCTTAAATGGAAGTGTGGGAGAGGAGAGGAGCTCCGAACATCTCCCCCCAGCATCCCCCCAGCATCCCCCCTCCACTCATTTCTCTGCTGTCAGCTCACATCTGCTGCTTCCCTGAGTCTGTCCACCGCAGTGACATAGATCAGCCGCACACACGGGGAGGTTGAGCAGAGTTTACTGAAGCTTCAGATCTTTTTTTATTGTGTTTGAGATGATCCACTTTATATTTCTGTCTCTCTTTCATTTCTTTTTTTTGCTTCAGGCTGTCGTTTGTTGTTAAAGGAGCAGTTTTCTCCAGATGTTTCATGTCAGCGTAGCCACATAATGCTAACAGGCTGCGTCTGGCTGGGTGTTTATCACGAGTCAGTTTTATGGTAGCTATAAAACATTAACCTAGCTTAGCACAAAGACTGGAAGCAGGAGGGAAACTGCTAGCCAGTGTAACAACGAACAGCTATCACAGAGAACAATATGTTATAGGTAGTAGATGATAGATAAAAAGTTAGTATATATAACATTATCTTAGCTTTGTGCAAAAAACCCAACAGTGTTTTACGAGGGCGTGTTTAGCCTAGCTTAGCACAACTACTAGAGGCAGGGGGAAAGTGCTAATCATCGTAGCAGCAAACAGCTACATAGACATCGATATGTTAGGTTCTAGATAAATACAAAGAGTTAGCATAAAGCATCAATATAGCTTTTTGTAAATGGCCGGTGTTTCACTAGGCTGTCTTTAGCGTAGCTTAGCACAAAGACTGGAAGCAGGAGGGAACTGCTAGCCTAGCGCCATCAAATCAAATCACAACAAAAAAACCAACAGATTATTGGATTAATTTTTATTCTGTCCTAACACACAGAAACGAGGGAGAAAATTTAAATGTTACCTCACAAGCGCCTGAATTGTGGGATAATGTTAGCATTTTGCTAATAATCTACCCAGAATGCTCCACATTTAACAAATAATGACTGTAAACAGGCTGATCTATGATTACACAACATAAAGCATATTATTTACTGTCTCGTTATTTGAGTTTCTTTATTTCTGACATTAATATAGTTCATTGGTTCCCAACCTGTGGATTGGGACCTCCTCTAGGGGTCGCCAAAGGCTTCACTGGGGGTCGCGAAGGCTTCTTTATTGTGTGTAGTAGTGTAGTGTAGTGTGTAAGAAAACTTAAAAATATCCACAGTAAGTCGATATCTCTGTGTTTGTTCATTTCTGTGAGGAAAACTAAATTGAATTATTTATTCAGTGTTCACTGTTTGTGTTCATTGTTCAGTTTATCAGCTGCTGTTATTGATACTGATCAATATGAAATATATATAAAATACAGTCAATGATAGAACAGGTTGGAGCCACTGATACAGTTCACCAAAGTACTCCTGGTTCAGCTTTCATGCTTCAGAAACTTAGACACCAGAGTGCATGTGAGTCCACCACTGAGGTATGCACGAGCACCACACACACAACAGACACTCAGCATCACAGCGCACACTGTGCTCAACATAACACATGTCTCACGCACACGCAGAACACACAGCTTTTTTATTTTTTTCACATCACAGCTCGAGCAGCACAGCACGACACACTACACAACAGAATCAGCACCACCACACACCACCACACGACACCACACCACACGAGACCACACACCACACACTCACACACACACAGGAAGGATTACAGTTGGATCATAAAGATAAGAGCAGATTTTCCACTGAGAGCAGAAGAGCATTAAACAGTGGCTGCAGACAAACTCAGGTCTGTTCGAGGCAATGTTCTCACAACGCGACCGCTGCTACGAACCAATCACAACACAGCAGGAAATGACACAGAATAGCGTAGCGACACCGCACATGGCTTTGTGTTTGGCTGTGTGATCAGCACGTCTTCAGATCCCACCGAGAGCGTCTTCCAACGACACGAAACAGACTGACGCGAGAGGGTCTCAGCTTACGTCACAAATAGACCAGCTGCTTAGCCTAGCTTAGCACAAAGACTGGAAGCAGGGGGAAACTGCTAGCCTAGCTTCATCAAAATAGAACAAATCCATCTTCACCCAACAATCTGATATCTGATAATATAATTAGCTACAGATATTACGACCCATGTTATTAGTTAATTCAAAACTAACTTTAATAAACTTTTAAATGCAACCAGACCAGTGAACTCTGTATTGATCACAGTTATCAGTTACCAGCACTGATATCTGGAGGGTTGTTGGTGCGATACATTAAATCAGAATCCAACATTTGTGATGAGCATTCATTCATTAATGATGAAGCAGAAAAACCAGGAAATGAACTAAAGCAGATATCTGAAAGTCTGTCTGTCTCTCTATCTGTCTGTCTGACTGTCTGTCTGTCTGACTGTCTGTCTGACTGTCTGTCTGACTGTCTGTCTGTCTGACTGACTGTCTGTCTGTCTGTCTGTCTGTCTGTCTGTCTGTCTGTCTGTCTGACTGTCTGTATTGACTGTCTGTCTGTCTGACTGCCT
>NW_023340095.1:1230904-1238683 GCF_004916995.1 Morone saxatilis | reverse complement strand
GATGCACGTTCACCTTCCTGTCTGACTGACTGTCTGTCTGACTGTCTGTCTGTCTGTCTGTCTGTCTGACTGACTGTCTGTCTGTCTGACATTAGGACGCAGAGAGGAAATTGATTTTCAGCCCTGATCAACCAGACTCCATTCAGAAAACAAGCCTTTTAACAGCTGTAAGCTCGTCAGAGTCTGAATTCAGACTTTCTACAAATCAGCATCATGATGTCGTTATTTCAGCATCGTATTGATCCATTTATTGACAATAAATCACAAAAACAGCTGATTATTTTAGGGTCAAACTGCCGCAGTGAGACAGAACAGAACAGATGACCTTATAAAATAACACCAATATATGATATTGATTACTGTATTAAGTCATCCAGCGATCAGCACTAACAGTATATAGACTGATATATTGATCAGCACTAACAGTGATAGGACTAGAGAGAACCAGGCATTTAGACTGTTTCAGCGGCAGTTTGAGCGTACAGGTAGCTGCGTCCTGTTGGAGCGGACCACACGGCCAGCCTGGTCACTCCCCACCTGCATCAGTGAGCCTAAACCACAAACCCGTTCCCCAGTTCACTTTGTCAGAGAGTCCATACTGACCCCCGTCCATTGTCCACCTACAGTGTGAGCATCAGAACCCGGAGCAAAGGAAGAAGGTGGTTCTGGTCTGATGAATCAGGTTTTATTTACATTTTCTGGATAATGCGTGTTTGTTCATGTCAATAAAGTTCTTTGAATTGAATATGAAATACTTTATTAATCTGTATGAGCTTCCTGGAACTGAGATCACAATCAGTTCCTGACTCACTCACTGAGGGCTGATGGGAAACGTGGTCCTAATGTTCAGTAGAGAGCTGCTCTGATAATCTGACAGTGATAGTTTCAATGATACACACACACTTTAAAATAGAAAGCAGTGTGTGTGTGTGTGTGTGTGTGTGTGTGTGTGTGTGTGGGAACCAGTGATCCCAGCCTGCAGCTCCATATTGGGACAAAAGGAACGAGGCTGCTGCATATTTTGGAAACTCACTCTCTGAGGTCGGAGTCGCCTTCTTGGACTTCTTGTCCGCCGGAGAGTTTTCTGCCGGGTCTGCAGGAGGGCGAGAGACAGACAGAGAGAGAGACAGATAGAGAGACATACAGAGAGAGACAGACAGATAGAGAGAGAGACAAAATGAACAGTTTAATTAAACTGACAGCAGTTTAAGATTAATAACTGAAGTGTTTGTATCAACAGATCAGAAAACAAAACAGAATATAATCTTTAAATATAATTATAAAAGGGCTCCAGACATTATTACAGAGTTTATGGAAGACAGAAAGTTCACAAAAAGTTTGCTTGCAACAGAAATAGTTTTAGAGCTGATCGTCGGTTCCCCACAGTAAGAATTGAAGGTACAGTACCTGTACCAACATTTACACCTTTAGCTTGTATTGATCAGCTAGAACTGATTTCTCCATAATAACTGAATGCTGTAAATCAAGTGTTAAACAGCTGCACTTCCCACAGCAGACTGCAGGGGACCAAACAGGCTGCACTACCCAACTCCGCAGGGGCTCCATAAGGGAGGGCATCGTCATAAAATAAAGTTTAATAAATACAGAAAAACCAGGCGTTTATTTGCTTCAATCACTGAACCCCCCAGCCTTTATTAGGGACAGGCCTTCATTAGGGACAGGCCGTCATTAGGGACAGGCCTTCATTAGGGACAGGCCTTTTACTCCTTCAGCACAAACTCAGCACAGATGGAAATACTCTCTAATTTTTGCTTCTCTTCAGTTGATGGACGACTAACAGGTAACTTACGTTAAATTTAAGGTGATATTTTTTTCTCTGTGCCACCGCCATGACACTGAACGTGAACGTGGTTTTACGGCAGCTAAAGATTTACGGCAGCCGGCGTACAGACAGTAAACAGACAGCGAGTAACAAACTGCACATTATAATAATCACAACTGGGATTAATTTAATGAAACACTTTGTTCTGATGGACCCTGACGGACTAAAGGAATATAAATAATGGAGGAACGGCCCGTACGGACTTTATGATCTGGTCTCTCTTGTTTTACAGCGCCGGTGAGTCTGAATGAATGAACATTAAACTTTAATGTTAATAGTTTCACTAAAATGAAGGATTGAACTGTGGAGAATCTAACTGATCCAATCGCTTTTAAGAGGTTTAATACATCCAGATAATTTCTGTAAAATCCAGACCAGGCCTCTATTGGAGACCTGTGTCTATCTGTGTCTTTTACGGTAAATAAAATTAGGAGTAATTTCACTCTGCTACACTGACAATTAGAAACTTGATTTAATGAATAAATTGTTTAGTCATGTTTCCCTTTCTGTCAGCTATGATTCTGTACCTTTAAAATAAGACAAAGGTCAGCAGTTATCACCTTAACAACCCTACAGGGTATTTTTCTGACAAATGTAGAAATGATAGCCCAAAACTAATTGAATAAACTTAATTAAATCCTATATTTCCATGTGTTTAAACTGCTTTCTGTTGTCAACTTAATTTTAAAAAGTTGATTTAACTAATTTTACAGTTGTGAAGATTCAAGTAAATTAAGTTGAATGTTTTAATCCTTAAAGAAATAAACTATTCACATGAAATATTTTATATGATTTAATTAAGTTAATTTTTGAGTTTAAACAAACAACAAAAGTCAGAATCAATTAGAATTTATTTATTCTTGCTGGACCAACGTAAGTTTAGGTCATTTATCTGGCTGAACAAACACAAACCAACTATTTAATTAACATAAACACGATACGACTGAACTTATCATACAATCTGGATCAATCTATGAGGCTTTTTTAGATATCGACGGCTGTAAAGAGTTTTATTGTAAATTATCTGTAAATACAAATATATTGATCAGCTAACAGCAATCAGACAGTAAACTGAATAAACCAACATAAACCAAACTCCATTCACTTTTCTGCTCATTTAACAGATTTTAATAAACTTTGATCTTTCTGATCTCTTTAATTAAAATATAAAAATGTGTTTATTGATCCTCTCAGTATGCTGCTCTGATCAACAGTGAAATATCAAAACTGTTAATAAAGTTTCCAGAAGCTGAATGTGTCCATTCAGGAATGTTTCCAGGAATCAACTGTGAGATAAACGTTTGTGTTGATTTACTCTAATTACAGGAAACTGCTGAGGAATCCTGGGAAATGAGGAGGAGGAGGAGGAGGAGGAGGAAGAGGAGGGATCTTTGTTTCTTTTTCTCTGCTGAAATTAACAGTTTTTATAGTTTTTATAGTTTTTACACGAAGTTCTGATGTAGTTTATAGTTTCGTACAAACGCAGGTATTCAGTTTGATAACGAGGCAGTCAGTGTCGGGATTATAAAGATGGATATTAATAGAAATAAATTAACACTTGATGTCCAGATTATAAACCGAATTAAAGAAAAGATGACAACTAAGAATGTGTTAAAATGTAGTTTCACATTAAATATCTAATAATTAATTCACAGCAAAACCTCTTAAAGTGCCACATTTTTAAAGGGAGTTTTGTATGTTTCCTTACTTTATGACCTCAGTTGTAAACATTAACAACAAAAAAGGTTCATCAGTGCCGTTTCTAGATGATCCTTTTGTTTGGTTTACAAATATAAACATAAAGAATTATGAAGATGAGTTTTTCTTGAAAGAAATGTAATGTAACTTACTAACACAATTAAAGACAAAATCATTATGATTAGGAATACAGTTTTACTACTAATATCTAATGTTCATACAAACATCTCTTAAAGTGCCTCATGTTTTAAAGGGAGTTTTGTGAGGGAGTTACAGTTCACTGCTTGTTTGTCTTAATTTGACAGGAAATCTATTAAATATTTGGGGTTGTGAATGTTTATATAAGTTTGGCAACAATTGAATAAATAATATAATAATAATAGTTTTGACTGAAGAAGCTGAGACAAACAAAAACTAAGAAGATGGATATTTCATTATTTACCTAAATAATTAGTTTAGTTGCTTTCTCTCATAATGAGAGAGGGTCATATCAGATTGTTTATTGTCCAAAGAAAGAAAATGTCTTTTCTACACACTGCAGGAAATTCAACAAATAACATCTGACTGAAAGTGAAACTAAAGGTTGAAGTCAACAACAGCTGAAAACTTTAAAAATATAATATTATTAATAAGTTTAGATGGAGTTTCTCTATTAATACAGAAGCTCCACATACAGCAATAACAAGGCTTGTGACTTTCTTCAGAAATAAATGAGTTTTATTTACAATTTTAGATACTTTAAAGGACCGGTGAGTATTTAGTAACATCTAACTGTAGAAACATGGCGGACTCCACCAGAAGAACACATCTCATTCTGAGGTAACAAAAACACAACAATTCTTATTTTCAGGTGATTAAACACTAATGTAAACATACCTATAAATATTATATTAATGTTCCACACTGGAGCTATAACCTTTATGAAGAACATTTCTTACCGTCGACGAGAACCATACAGGAACATTCAGCTTTCCCTGCTGAGTTCTCGGCTCTGCATTTATACTGTCCTTCATCCTCTGGCAGAGCTTTACCGATGGTCAGAGAGCACAGCCCGCCTGAAACATACACAGAGACCATCAGCACTCACAGGAAAGGTTCTGGTTAACAATGTTCATCAGTTCATCAATAAATCAATAAATCAATAAATCAATAAATCAATCTGGAGATTCATTGATCGTCAGCTGGGAAAAAACTTTATTTGGATATAAACTGCAAATATAAAACACTGTAAAATAAAAAAGAAGAGAAACTCAAACTTTCTCCAATAAATGTTTAAGTTTTAAGTTTTTGAATAATTTTTAAAAAGTTTTTTAGCTGAAATAATTTACTTCTCTTACTTTACTTCCTGTTATTTTAACCAGATTTTTCATTATTTGGTGCCTGAAAATTAAATAGTTGCCACTGAAAATATTAAATTATATGTATTATCAATATATCAATAATGTAGCTTAAAGATTGAAGTTTTTCTGAAGAAGAAAACTAAATTATCATTAATTATTAGATATTATTATATTATAATTATTATTAAACATCAGGATACTGAAGTGGAAGCTAGTTAGCATAGGTTGCTAATGCAAGCACTGAGATTTGTGCTAACGTTGCGCTTCATCCATTAACAGTGAATCTAACAGTTCAATCTCTCAGCGTCATGTTGAAGATTTAAAACCAGCGGTGTTAAACATTCGGCTCATGGGCCAGAACCGTCCCCCCACAGGGTCCAGTCTGGGTCCTCTGGAGGACTTTAATCTGAATGAAATGTGCTGATCGAACACAGTGTTTTTTCCTAAACTCATCTGAAGGTTGTAGATTGTTAAAAAAATTTTCAGTTTCACTGTATATATTTATGTATATTTATATATATACTTATATGTCTGTAAGGGATAATGGCTGACGAGGTGTCCATCATCAGGAACCAAACAGAGTCCAGTATTCACCCAGACGATGGTATAAAGGTTTATAATGTCTTATTCTGCTGACATATATATATAACACAATATAAGATAATATAAAACAATATAAAAACATTTTATTGCAGTTATATATATATATTGCAGATATAAACAATTTTAATTGTTCAAACTACAAAATAATAAAAACTGAAGTTCAAAATAAATAATATATACAACAACTTAAAACTAAATATTTACAGTTAACACTTTACATTAAGTTTTAGTATAAACTGACATAAAATACTCACTGAAGTATTTAAAGAGATATTTCACTAATGTTCTGTTACACAAGAAACTGATAAGTTGTTTCAGTTCTTCACCAGTACAGGTTATAACCCAAAGTCTCAAATATTGATAAAAGTAGCTTCTTTCAACTCGTTGGTCGGCCGGTAAACTTTCTGTATCATGCAATAAAACCAATGTGAAATTAGGAAATGTTACTTTATCATAAAAATCTTTATTTTATTCAAAATGTAAATGTATGACTAACAGTCCAAACAGAAGCTGTTTCATTTGAAATTAGTGCAGAAAAAGTCTGTATATGGAATAATATTAGAGTTTTAAACATTATCTATCTATCTAAGATGTTATTGAATTTTGAAAAAGTTAATAACACAAAAAAATATCCATTACATTAATTTTAAAAAGACTTTTTAAAAATATTGTTTTTGTTAAACAGTTATTGAAGGTTTCAGCTGTGTTTATTGATTATTTACTGTTTATTGATCTGTTTGTTGTTTCTCTGTCAGCAGTCTAATCAGCGTACTGGTCGACATATTAACGGGTTCTGAACCGATTTGAAGATCATTGATGGTATCTGATCAGTTCCTGATGAGTTTGTAAACTGGATCAATAATTTCCTCCCGTTTTCAATCACATTTCACTGCATACAGAAATATAGGATGACCAGTACTTAGTTACTTTTTGCAGGAAATAAAACGTTAAAACTCGACATCCTCAGACACAGACTGACTCCAGCTGTCTGTCTGTGTGACCTCTGACCTTTAACATCAGTCCTCACTGTGCTGGATAAACACACACACACACACACACACACACAGAGTGGGATCAGGGGCTGTCCTCCAGACTGAAATAACAGGAGGGATTACACACACACACACACACACACACACACACACACACACAGGGAATCCTCATTTGTTCATTATCTCACACACACATTCAGATTTAGCAGCGATTCGTTGCCGTATCACACTACAGGACATCAGTGGGTGCTTCTATCTTTGTGAGGACATTCTGGCTGTTTTATAACAAATAAAAAAACAATCAATATTTTATCTGACAGCATGAAGGAAGTGACGTCCAAAGGTCTGCAGTTAGAAAAGTGAATAATACATGAACTCATTTTGATGGTTTAAAGGTACAACAGAGTGTAGTGATGATGTATTTCTGTAGTCCAACCCTGAACTTCCTTCCACAAACAGCCAATGAGATTATTCCACTGGATTATTACAGGAAATAATCCTGAACAAATGTTTATGTTTTATTCATAATCTTCACTGATTCACTTTTTGAATATTTTTATTTTGCTTTAGCCTCTTTTAGCATAGCTTTACTCGGCTGTGTTTAGTTTAGCTCATTTAGTGAGTAGATCAGTCTCCGTGTTTTAATGTCAACGACAACCTTTGTAGTCTCATTTAGACGCTCGTTAGCAACCGAAGATCCCACATTCACAGGTGAGGAATTTATTGACGGATTTTATGTAAATATAAATCAAAAGGTGACAATCTCAATGAATGAATGAATGAATGAACGAATGAATGAATGAAGTCTGGTGCTGTGTGAAGAGCTGAATCAGCTGAAGTGAACTGTTGTTTTTTATACTTTTTTGTTTTTCTGCTCTTTTCATTGTTGATTATTGGTTATTGATAACTGTACTAACTTTACACTCACACAGAATCAATCTGAGCAGCAGGTGTGGAGATATCCTGGCTACATTTCCCACAATGCACTGAGGCAGTGTCTTTCATTAGGTAAACAGTCGGACCCTCCAGTTTGTAATGAACACTGTTTGTTGTCTGATGACATTACAGTGACATCACCACAGACGCCATCATACAGCTGTTTCTGCAGGCTGAGGACCAACCAGGAAACGATTAATTAATTAATTGATCAGAAGAAGAGTTTCTGTTTCAGATTCTCCAAAATAGATATTAAACATTTTTTAAAGAGTAAACTGGTCAAAATCTCCCCCTTAACGATTATTCTCATTGACGATAAATTAATATTGTTACTAACTTCACTTCTTCCCCAGAGGTCGTGTGCTTT
>NW_023340095.1:1226254-1230804 GCF_004916995.1 Morone saxatilis | reverse complement strand
GCTCTATTTAAAAAGTGATAGAAGAGATAACTTCTGTTATGAATTGGCGCTATACAAATAAAATGGAATTGAATTTTAAAAATAAACGACAGGATATTATTATAATTACAGTTATTAATAGTGGCCTCCTGTTGCTAGGAACAACACGCTAACACCAACAGTGGGCCTATTTAAGAACCAATAAGACGACATTGTCAGGAACGTCCTCACTGTGTGTTCCAGGTCACCCTCCTCCAGAGGTCGTCTGGCTCCATGACGGGCAGGAGGTGACGGAGTCAGAGGACTTTCACCTCCTCCGGGAGGAGAACCGCTGCATTCTGCTGATCCAGGAGGTCTTCCCCGAGGACACCGGGACCTACAGCTGCCAGGCCTGGAACCAGTACGGAGAGGACCACACTCAGTGCCAGCTCACTGTGGAGGGTAACACACACACACACACACAAACACACAAACACACACTATTATTCATGATAATGATAATGATGATGATGAAGATGATATCTGGTCGTCTTTGTGGTTTTGTGGCAGAGCCCCAGGACGGGGTCCAGCCCTGGTTCATCACTAAACCCAAGCCTGTGAGCGGCGTCGTGGGTCAGCACGTCCTCCTGTCCTGTGCGATCGCCGGGGACCCGTTCCCACAGTACACCTGGACCAGAGCCGACCTGAGCCGGTCCCTGAGCTCTGGAGGAGACTACGAGCTGCTGCAGAAGGAGGACGTGGTCTCTCTGCTCATCAGGTCAGAGTGTTATATAAGAGACATTTCTAAACCTTCAGATCCAGAAACTAAACCCTCTTCTTCATTTTCTTCATCAGGAGAGTGAAAAAGCATCACGCTGGAGATTATCTGATTACCCTGAGGTGAGACAGCGACTCACAATGTTCATATTCATACGTGTACAGTTCATTGTCTCCAATACGAGAT
The DNA here is from genome assembly GCF_004916995.1 of Morone saxatilis. Lineage (NCBI taxonomy): Eukaryota > Metazoa > Chordata > Actinopteri > Moronidae > Morone > Morone saxatilis. Next base: position 1,229,882 of record NW_023340095.1, on the reverse strand, counting down.
CAATGTCATTAAACTCCCCATCAATCAATACTGAAGAGTTATTATCTCATCTGTCTCCTCCAGTTTCTGTCCAACAGGGACAGGAAGTCCTGTTTCAGGTATTCTTAATGGAGCTTTAGAGTTTCCTGATAATCAATAAAAGTAGTTGATGACTACGACTGATGTAGATTAGTTAGTTGTTGCTTTCCTCCATAGCAAAACATGAACATGTTAACTGACTAGCGTTTTGGTAACATTAGCTTTCAGATGTAACTAGCTAACTAATGACTGATTTGACTAATGACTAGCTCATGAGTTAGCTAGTGTTTCGCTCTATAATAAGTAGTATTAAACCACTAACTGCTGTTAGCTCAGTCAGCCATGCAGCTAAACTAACTGACCCAGCTCCGGAGCAAAACCCGGCAAGAAAACCACCTCATAAAAACACATAAAAGAAGAACAAACATCAACCTGACATAAAAAAAACAAACAGTGTAATAAAAGTATGTAAGTCTGACTGATAAAAGCAGAAAGAAGCAGATGTAAAATAATCTCAGTGATTCTGCAGATGAAGTGAGGATTAAAACCCTCCCCCTCCGATAATCTATCCATCCTCTTTACATTCTGCACTCCGTCATTTTTGTCCCAATGTTTCTACTTCTTCATTTCATTTATTATTATTTTAATTATTATTTATGAGGAGACATAAAGGTTCAGATGCTCCGGTGCTGGTGGAAAGTCTATTAATCATTAGTATAGTTCTTCTAAAGAAAGCCTTAAAAGGGTCAGTAGGTAGATATTAACATTCCTGATGTACATCAACACATGTTTGTGTTACACTTTACATACAGTGAATTACATCCAACCACAGCACAAAGACATCGACACTATCATCTGAGCTTCAGAGGTCTAACAGTGAAGATACATTTACTTTTATTCAAATAATGACAACTGACTAGTAAAAATACAGTAAAAGTCTATAATTAAAATATAGTTTTTAGCTTTAATTTTATATAAAATCTTTCTATAAAAGATATAACTATAGATTTATGATATAAAACAATGAAATGAGCTATATATGCTCATACACTGATTAAAAAAAACATTTATTCATCGTTTCTTTCTAATTATACAAGATATTTGTAGCATACTTATTTTTTTTACTGTTGTTACTAATTTTTCATAATTTTAGGAATGTATTAACAGTCATGAATTTGACAGTTTAATCTATTAAATAAACAGTAAATATCTGTGAAAAAATATATGTAATTTATTTATTAATATTTCCATGTATTTAAAAAATAACGTATAAATATGTTAAATTAACTGGAAAAACCTGTAAACTTAAGAAACGACACTTAACACTTAACTTACGATAAATGAGACTTTAAAAAATAACGTTACAGAAAGAAACTAATGTTTGTTGTGATCAATAACTCATCACCATGTCTTCTACCAATACCAGCTGATATTGTGTTTGGTTTAATTTGACTTTTAATGAATGTTTTTCTGTTGTTAAAACAAAAACTGGAAAGGACCCAGGACAGTTCCCTGTGGGATTCCTGTTCTGTATAAAGCAGACTTGATTATTAGCAGGTCCTGAAATGGTTCAGTACTAACCAATACTCAGTAAGGGCACTGATACTTGTCCATATGAGTACCCTTACTTATGGAAGCCCATTTCTTAAAAAAAAACCAAGATTCTATGATGATAAACTTAATTAAAATAATTACTTAGTATCTTAGTCATTATATATTATTATATATTATGTATTATTTTTCATCATATTGCCAGAAACGAGCTTCCTTAAATACGGGTACTCATATGGACAAAAATTTGTGCCTGAACTGTTTACTGAAGTGAAACAGGAATCCCACAGGGAACTGTCCTGGGTCCTTTTTGGTTTCTATTTTAAAGGTGTTCCAGAAATATGTATGTATGTTCAAATGCTGCTGCAGAAAACCAGAAAGCTTGGCTTTTCTCAAAATAATCATTATTTTGAGTTTCTGATTATAATAACTTACAGAATAATTATTTTGGGCTTCCATACTTACTTCTTATTGAGTACCACCCCCTCTGGTGAGCATTGCCGTACGCACCACTGAGGGCAGCAGGTTCTGGACATTAGTATATTTTCCCAGAGTTACACAGTAAAAGTCATGAAATAATAAAAAATAACTGCTTTGATGCTGTGATGGCCCCAAACCATCCATTGCAAGTTCAGTTTTTGGACTTTGGTACTTTTAAAACCCAGCAGCAATGCTGTTGAGGTTCTTCACACGCAGCTAGCTTAACGCTAATAAAACAGCACCAAAAATGTCCTTGTTAAAACACTTCCAAAAGAATTAGGGTTATGTTGTGGTGAATTAGGGTACTGGCACCTTTTTTGGTCCACTCAGGCAGTGATTATTAGTTATTAATCACAACACTTTAAATATGAAACAAACATTGACTTTGTAAGAAATTAAGTGTTGTTAAGTTTAGAATATTTTTATTAAAGAGAGAACCAGCATATCCAGGGCCGGACAGGCAAACATACAAGAGTACGAGGACACTAGGTCGGGTACCAGGCAGATGTTAGTTTTTATATGTATTTGGTAGGTTACTGGCTGGGGCACTACATAGTATTGTAGGGTACAGGAAAACTATATGGGTATTAATGTTTTTGTACAAAGAAATAAGAATAATAAACATTATTTGTGTATTAGTTTCTGTAGTAGGGTTTATTAGGGATAGGGTACTAACTAGGGTACTAACTAGGGTACTAGTTCGGGTAATATGTGTACTAGAGAAGGTCATAATTTACCGGAACATATCAGAATATTTTACTTGTTGCTTCAGGTACTGTAGAGGGTAGTGAGTATAAGTTGGGGTACGCTGGGTATTTAGGGTTCTCTACCACACAGATTACTCAGCAGTAGTTATCAGTAGTCTCTTGTAGTCCTATAAGAAGGGAAGTCGTCATTAACTGTCTGATGTTGTGCTGTTGAGCAAGGCACTGAACCTGTCTGTGTGTCAGGAACAATGTGGGGGAGTGCAGCGCTGTGGCCTGTCTGTCTGTCACTGATGGAGAGACAGACAGGACGAGAGGACGAGGAGGACGAGCAGGAGAGGACGACAGGTGAGAGGAACTTTAGCTGTTAGCATCGATGCTCTGTGTATGTCTGTTAGTCTATCAATAACTTCCTGTTCCTCAGAGGATCAATCACACTGAATGCTGCTGATAGCTTCCTTTGTGCTCTGTCTCGTTAGATCAATAATGGCTGATCAACAACATTTATTAAATCCGTCAACTCAGAGGAAACTGCAGGAAACTATGCTAACATTAGTTCATTAATGCTAATGTTGCTCTTTTAGCTTACCTTATGTTTTAATGCTAACCTAATTTCCTCTTTATGCTAATGCTGCTTTTTAAGATGCTAATGTTAGATGTGTGTTAGCGCCGTCGGCTCAGGGTGGAGCGAGGGGGGTTCAGTTGGGGGTAATTATGAGGACGACAGTGAAAATATCCTCCAGTGTTTGTAAACAGGAAAACGTGAATTCAAAGATTATCATCATTCAAACATCCTCTCATCTGCCTCCATACTGAGCTTCATCTCATTCATCCACACATCCATCCATATATCTGTCTGTGTGTCTGTCTGTCTG
>NW_023340095.1:1226101-1226226 GCF_004916995.1 Morone saxatilis | reverse complement strand
CTGTCTGTCTGTCCATCCTATATCCACAGATTCCCTAAAGCTTCTCTAATCCGTCCATATCAACCAAACCAATCAGAGCCAGTATTTCCTCTCTCTCTCCCAGCTGGATGCACTGTTTATAGAGT
>NW_023340095.1:1224094-1226001 GCF_004916995.1 Morone saxatilis | reverse complement strand
GAGGGAGGAGGATGTGAGAGGAGATGAGGGAGGAGGATGTGAGAGGGATTAAGATGTCTGTAGTCTTGTGACCGTCTGTTTCCTGGTGTGAATCAGTCAACCAAACATGCACACACTCTGTGCTGTAGATCAGTCTGAACCCTGTGACTGAGAGTGGACAGTTTGGGACATTTCTATAAAGTTCTGAGTGGGAGTCTTAGCTCTGACTACCAGCTCATTGCTACACTGCCGTGGTCAGTCTGTCAATCACTGCAGTCGCTGTCGAGGCCACGCCCCCTACAGTCACTGTCGTCTGCAGGATTTAAACTTTAAATACTGAAAACAAACTAATCCCACAGCACTCGAATGCACCGTCAGTCCACAGCTCAGTGATTGATGGAGCTGCAAGGCCTCATGGGAGCTTGAAGTCATCACACACATCTGCACGCCACATGTTGAACACACACACACATACACACAGTAAATCTCCTTTTGATGAACAGGCTAACATCAGCGTTAGCCTCTCGGACACACGCTGTATTGATTGATGTGATATTGATCTCTCCAATACGGCAGCCTCACAGAGGAAGCATTGCTGAATCCAGGTGTGACGTCTGTCTTCCAGGTGCGTGGTCATCCTGAGCCTCAGGTCACATGGTACAGAGAGGGGAGGGCTGTGATTGGTGGAGAGCGCTGCGTCGTGACGCAAGGTGGGCGGGGCACCTTCAGCCTGGTGGTGGGCGGAGTCAGAGAGGAGGACCTGGGCCGTTACACCTGTCAGGCCACCAATCAGGCCGGGAGCCGACAGGTTACCGTGGAGATCCTTCTGGAAGGTCTGAATACCTGAAATATCATTTATACTAATAATACTTCTGCTAATGATTCCTAAGCTAAAATGCTAACTCAGTCCTTTAGCACAATATTAGCTTTTCTATCGCTACACAACATTCAGTTGGGTAAAAGTAGGCTGATTCCAGGTGCTAATGTGTGTCAATGTGAAACCTACTAACACAACTACTGCTAACATCAACTGCTAACAGCTTTATTTATATAGCAGCACAAAATAAATGCAACTCAGAATCCTGTGTTTTAGTGACCACTGCAGCCAAAACAACACAAAAAGTTAATTCAATGAGAAACAATAAAAGTAATAATAAATGGATTATAATCAAACAGTTAAGTGTTTATTAAAAAGAATAAAATAAATGATAAAATATTTTTAAAAAGTACTGGATAGAAAGTTTTTAGTTGTGTAAACGAGAGTTTACATTAAAGTAATAAAAAGTATTTTAGTAAATCTGCAGATTTTTGTGTCATAATTTATTTTTAACCTCAAGATTTGTTTTTATACTCCAAAATAATATTAATATTATCCTCAGTATCAGTGAAGTTGTACTCTCAGCAGTGTGTGTTTGTGTAGGTGTGAGTGTGTGTCTGTCTGTGAGTGTTTTATTGCGTCGTAAACAGCTGGACGGCAGCTTCCTGTCTGTTAAAGTCACTGTGAACTAAACTGTGAGCTCCTCAACACAACTGATAATATTAAAGAACACTGAGATTATCGACCTCCTCATCGTCAGTCAGAGCTTTCATTAATAATCAATAACCTGAGCTGATGAAGAGGAAAGAAGAATTATCTTTAATTAACCATCTAAATCAGTGTGTTTGTAGCCAGAGATCATTTCATTTCTCCATTAACCTTCAGTTCATTAACAGATTAAATCGATTTAAAGGACATAATTGTAATAATAATAATAGAGTTATTGTAGGAACATTAATATTCCTCCAAGTCTCCCTGAAACAGGAAGCAGAGCGTCGTTTAGTTCCTCATATTTCCTGTAAGACGTAGAGAGACCGCTAAAGGCAGTTAGCAGTAGCTAATTAGCAGTTAGCTGCTATCCGTCCAGCAGAGTTGAAGCTGAGCAGCCGGA
>NW_023340095.1:1223254-1224084 GCF_004916995.1 Morone saxatilis | reverse complement strand
GGAAATATTTTCTCCATAAAATCTCCATAATTAAATTTTTCACTGTTTTCGGACAAAACCAGAAATCTAGAAAAGAATCGTCAGGTTAATTAATGATAAAAGGAATCTAAACAAGATAAAAACCTAAAGACTGAAATGATTATTGGATAGTAGAAACATTACCACAGTTGTCCACAGGGGGCGCCAAAATAAACACTAACTGAAAGTTCTTTGTTGGCGCTTTAAATTAAATTTGTGACATCTAGATATATTTTATAAATCTATTACAGATTATTTTTATCACTAACGATTTGAAACCCTCTGTCAGTGTGTCTGTATACTGTCTGTAGTTTCTTTATTTAATTGCTTTAAATCACTTTAAACTGTTTAAATGTTGTTTGAATTAGGAGTCAAACATTAAAGTCCGGACCTGTTTTTGCTGGTTCTCTCACACTTTAATGTTTTTCCACCTACAGAGACTTCTGGGAAGAAATACGTCCTCCCGTCCTCCATGAAACCAGGGTGAGCTCCTCCTCCTCTCTCCTTGCTGTGTCTCTGGAGTCAAGTCGCGCTGATAAACGAGGAGTCGTAACTCTTCCTCGCTGTGCTGGAGGAGGTTCTGGGTCAGACTCAGACCTCCTTAAATCCTCCACAGCTGCTCCTCAGGAGGTTTCACAGGTTTGATCACAACAGCAGACGTTCGCTGTTGTTTCCTTTCACAGTGTTTCAGAATATGACATTATAGACATTTACTCAACTACTTAAGTACAATATTAAGGTTCTTGTACTTTACACGTCTACTGTCTAACTCCTGTACACAGACTGTAGGCGCCAGCGAGCATCATCCTGGG
>NW_023340095.1:1221927-1223230 GCF_004916995.1 Morone saxatilis | reverse complement strand
ACTGACAATCATATTTAGAATAACATTACTATCTGCAATGTTCCTATATTTTATTTGGACCATTAGCTCCATTAGAGAGCGCAGTCAGACTCTGAATGTCTTCAGGTGTCGCTCTGCGGTCCCGGCGATGGAGAACAGGCCCAGCATTTGGGGCGAGAGTCCGCCGAAGTTCGTCACCAAACCGAGCCGAGTGTTCACCAAGCTGGGTCAGACCGGGAAGTTCTCCGCCAAAGCAACGGGACGCCCACAGCCCCGGGTCACATGGTTAAAGGTGGGAGGAGCTTAACAGACAGCTTTTTCTTAGAGCAGACAACAAGACGTCACAGTAATGAAGTCTGGAAGGAATAAAGGTGTGAATTAAGATCTGTAATTTTAGCTGTTGATACGTCGGTGGAAAAAGGCAAACTTATTGATCTGATGTTCTAATGTGCTGATCTAGAGTCAAATACGGCCGCTTGGTCAGTGGCTGTCCGCTTTAAAATATGACACTGTACGTTTCCCTCTTCCCATTTCTGGACACGCAGGCCTCCACGATAATAATAAATAAATATGCAAATAACATATGGTTAGACTTTCAAAATAAAGGTTGCATGGTTAACGTTGTGAAGTGGTCGCAGTTTGATTAGGTTTAGGGAAAGATTGTAAAGTTACAAGCAAAAAACCCTTTAAGATCACAACCCCACTCATATTGTAACCCTATTTAACAATTTATTACAAAGAAATTTACAAAAAATCTTTGTGTTTTTAGATCAAAGTTTGTTGGACCTTTTGCAAAAAGTAGCTAACGGTAATGTTAGCTGCTGTTTGACTTGTGCAGTGGCAGTGGGACATAATACACAGCGCTATTGGCTACTGCGACAGGTCCCTCCCTAACTGCCTGTTTATACAGGAAACATGAGGAAGTAAACACCTCTCCTGTTTCATGAGAATGAGTTAATGAGTTTAATGACTTTTGGTTTCACATGGGACACTTAACAGCAATCTCCTGGGTTAAAGTCATGTGTTTTATTTTCTGAAGCAGAGTGCAACTGACCAAGAAGCAGAAAGAGACCAATATCTCAGTTTTACTAGAATGCAGTAGCAGGACATGACATGGCATCCTGGCAACAGGCCTCTAATTTAATAATTCGGGAATGATCGTCAGCCTTTACAGGAACATACAGCTGAGTATAAAATACAACAATAGAATAAAATACTTAGAAAAGATAAAAAAGATAAATAGGTAGGTAAGGTGCAAAGAGTTGTAGTTGCAAGATGGTGGTAATAGTACTGATGACATGATGGTAGTGTTATTGTTAATAAC
>NW_023340095.1:1219880-1221827 GCF_004916995.1 Morone saxatilis | reverse complement strand
AGAGACAGAGAGAGAGAGAGAGAGAGAGAGACAGAGAGAGACACAGAGAGAGAGAGAGAGAGAGAGAGAGACAGAGAGAGAGAGAGGTCTGACAGGAGGGAGGAAGTGGAGTACAGTTACTTTCAAAATAAAAGAACAGAATTTGAGTTCATTAGAGATCACGTGTTTGTTGGACTAAATAAAACCTTTAATAATCTTTAATTTACCCTGAAACACACCAACAAATATCCATCAATATCAGACAGATTATTTATTGATAGATTATTTATTGATAGATTACTAATCCATTCTTCTTCTGCTGTTCCCTGCAGAGATTAATAAAGGTTTATTTTATCTTCAACACATTCATTCTACAAAGGAAAAACATGTAACAACATTTAAGAAGAATAAAATAGAATAAAAACAAAGAACCATGATATGATAAACTTTATAACATCATGAATATTAAAATACAGAAGTTTTGGTCTTGGTCTTAGAAAGCAACGGGCCCAGTGCATTCTGGGAATCGTAGGTTTTCTACAGTTTCACAATGTTTTCTCTGTTTTCTCTCTCTTTTCCTCTTTCTGCACAGTCTGTTTTATCTAAAGAAAAACCTCTTTAAAGGACGAGTGTGGAGAATTTAATGGTGAAGTTTCAGATTACATTTAATTGTTGTTTCTTACAGTGTTTTTGTTCTTTTTATTTTTTTAGTCATAAACTTTTTTATCTTCTCGTCCTTCCTGCTGTCACAATATGTTTGTTTAACTTAAACTCTTTGAGGGAACCGATTGATTTAAACCCTTTTTTTACGTTTTTTAACTCAAACAATTGAAGCATAAAACCATTTAATGCAATAAGTTATTCTAACAGTTAACATCGAAAGTTAAAAAAGATTCTTGTTTACGCTGCTTTTACTAATAATTTTAACTTATTTTTTATAAATGACAGAAACATTCCTGATTAATAATTAATAATTATTTAAACGTATTTATGAAATCTCGTGCCCGAGAACTCACCAGGTTCCAGAGGTTTCCTTTACTTACTTCATCTTAATGATATGGTCCCTATTTTAATTATAACTGGTCTGCTGCCTCAGTCGGGTCGAAGAACTTCCTGCTTACATAAATGTAAAATAAATAATTGAATTGTTGCTGCTGTGATTCAGTTTATAGAACTTTTAAGAGTCTAACATTAAATCTTTACACTTTGGAGGATCATTAAGAATTATTTGGGCGTCTGATAATAAATAATAAAATACTTTATGTTTGTATTTCACAGGTGTTTTTTTTATCAGATATATGAAACACTGTGTTTTAAAAGGTGCTTTAGAACTAAAATAATTTATTATATTTAAATCAAAACAAAAAGCATTATATTATATATCTATTTCTGTAACGATGTGACACAAAACAACTGAGTTACTTTAATTAATGGGAGGACTTTTATTATTATTAATATGAATATTAATATTCATATTAATGACAATAATAATAATTGTTTTACTACCAATGTTAGTTGTCCTTCACAATACAACACAAAATCATCAATTTAAAGAGAATTTAAACCAGATAAAACATTCAGTAAACAATAATGAGATATGCTGTGAGGTTTTACTTGGATTAAAAATATAAAATGAAACATAAGACACTGTAAATATTTCCGCTTTTATCTTGAAATGCTCTCCGGAAGCTCAGTGTGCGGTCGTTTCCGTGGTGTGACAGTCTGGATGAGGACGCAGAGAAACGGAGCGCAGCCTCATTTCTGCGGATTTTCTGATCCTGCTAAAGAACCTGCACCTGGATCCGGATCGATCCTGAAGACTGGAGTCCGGACCGAGCCGAGCCGAGCCGAACCCAGCCGACCCGAACCGAACTGGACCAGAACAGACCGGGAATATAAAGACAGACAGGCTGCTTCATCCTGCAGAGCGGAGTCATCCTCCCCGGTATTTAACACACACACACACAC
>NW_023340095.1:1219674-1219829 GCF_004916995.1 Morone saxatilis | reverse complement strand
GTGTATGTGTGTGTGTGTGCCACTCCCTTCAGCTCGCTGTCGTTGAATTTACCTGCAGACAAACTCAATAATATCTAATAATCGATATACCTGTAATATGATTAGTAATACACACAAACATTGTATATCGTATACAGTGAGTGTGTGTGTGTGTG
>NW_023340095.1:1215712-1219555 GCF_004916995.1 Morone saxatilis | reverse complement strand
GTGTGTGTGTGTGCAGGTGTGTTCCAGGTGTGTTTTAGAGGATCATGAAGGTCGAATATAAATATTACAAACACAGCTGATTGATAAATATTCGATATAAGATGATTATTGATAACACTGTAATATTAGCTGATTGAGGATGTAAAGATCAATATTCAGTCATTAAAAATGAATATTATAATTATATTAAAGTCTAACACTAATATTTTATATTCAGTAATATTAATAATATTGCAACATAATGTGAAGCACTAAAGTTCTCACAGTGTAATAATAATAATATTATTAATAATATTAATTGATATTGATAGAAACAGATAATTTCCCTTTGGTTGAACATATTTTTATAATAACATTAATACAGTTAAAGTCAATACTATAGATAATAAAATGTACAATTTAAATATACATTTCAAAATAAAGACCAATGTCGATTTATTTGTGTCGTTAATAAATAAGCAGAATTTCTTTCTTCTGCTGAATACAACTTAATTTATAATTATTATAATTTATTTAAAATGTGTTTATTGTTTCACTGATGATGAAGTTGTGATTTATTAAACGTCTATTTCTTCAAAATGGCGACTCAGTAAGTAAATTTGTGCATAAAGTAACGATTTACTGCCGTTGGGTCAATAAAATACGACGTGATGCAGAAACGTGAGTAAAAAGGTCAGAAAACATTAATTTATGCACAGATTTATTCTTCTCGCTGTGGTTTGTGAAACCAGCTGATCTCACCTTTATTTTATCTTTAAAGCAGAAAAACATCAACAGCACCGAGTGAGAACGATCAGTAACTCTGAATTACACATAAACTGCATATAATCTAAAACACACGTTGTTGGTTTTGATTTCCATTTTCTTTTCTAACTTTACAGTAAAAAATAACTGAACTGATATTCTGTGGTGGTTTGTTGTCGAGGTAATCCTAAACTAATAATTCACTTTAATGTTGTAACCTGCGTTATTAGCAGCAGGCTCTCCTTTATTAGCTTTAGGTATTACAGGTGGTATCACAGGTGGTATCACAGGGGAACTATATCAGGTTACTGCAACAACTGTACTTTATTGGATACTTCAAATACATTTATTCATTTGAAACATCGTTATTATTATTTAATGCCATTTAACAACATAACTTAATACAGAAACGTTCACTGTTTCTGAATGTTTAATAAAAATAAAGATGTATTTCTTTGTATTTCAGAGGAGGATAATCTGACCCAGGATCAGTGATGTTGTCTTCAGTGTGACGTGGATCCAACATGACCGCCGTGTGGAGATTAACAGTGTGTGTGTGCGTCCTGCTGCTGTCTGCTGCGAACGGTCAGTTCACTCAACTTATTCATTTCAACGCAGTCCGGACCCGTTAACCTAGCTTAGCATAAAGACTGGAAAATAATTTAACATTTTTCCTATTTTTAAAGTGAAGACTGCAAACACTGAAACTGCTAGCTTAGCTTCAGGATTGGTCGACACCACTAAAGCCGAATTCACCAAAACACCAAACAGTTTAATAAAAATGTGTCAGTGATTTTATTTTCTCAGGCAGATTTTTGGCAAAACGCAAGAAAGGAACAAAATTAGCAGTTTTGCAAATGAAGTTCTGCCGGCTTTAAAAACAGAATGAGTTTATAACCGCAGTCAGACCCACGTTGGTGGTCCATCTGAAGAATGTGTGTGTGGATCATCAACCCTCCTCATGAGCCGCTAACACCAGAAGAACTTCATTTCCCATCATGCACTGTGGTCAGCTCACAGGAACATTAGAAAGCAGCGTTTTACATTCCTGTTTGTTCGGTTAATGAATTCTTTCTGCAATTAACTCCTGACGCACACACACAACCTCACATCCTGACTGTCTTATATAAACACACACACACACACACACACACACACACTGTCGTCAGTCAGTCTGCATCAGTTTCTGTGTTTCTGTTGATAAGATGCAGACACACACTCCACCTTCCTCTCATTGTGTGTGTGTGTGTGTTTACAGTAGACTAAACACTGAGACTCCTCCTGGCTCCGACTTTCCGACTTCGGGGTGGGGGTGGGGGGGATTCCTGTGAGATGACGCTGCCCCCCTCGCTGTGAAGGAATTTATTATTTTCCCTCCTCGGTTCTCACTGACTGGTTTTAACTATAATTCATTAAATCAGTAAACTCAGCTAGTAAAGACTTTATAATGTGTAAATCTGTTGCTAGGAGACATCTGGAACAGGAAGTCGCTGCAGCATCACAAATGAGCAGAAACTAAAGTTATAGAGGTTGTGTTATTTTAGTCAAATTTAATTTCAAATCTTCCAGATTGAATCTTTATTAATCAGAATTGATCAAGGTTCAGATATGTCGACCACGCCTCACATTACCTCTGTTACTCTGACCGGGGCAGATATTAGCATGCTAATGTTAGCTTTGTCACAGTTTCAGCTGGAAGTTGGTGAGTTTAAACATTTATATATATAATATTTAATAATATAACAACTAAAATCTACATAAGAACTAGTCTGTAAGCTGCAACCTGCTTCGTATTGTTTTTATTTGTTTGTTATTTCTGCCTGCTTTCTTTCTTTCTTTTACTTAGTTTATAAAAATATATAATATAATAATATTAAGTATAACTTTTATTAAATATCATAAAATCGATTGTATTGTATTGTATTTTATTCTCATTTTTAAATCTACTTTATTTATTTTTTTCTTCATTCTGTCTCTTTATTATCGTGTGTGAAGAACTTTGAACTGCAATAATGAAATGTTCTGTACAGATAAAGTTTGATTGATTGATTGGTTGTTTGATTGATCCGCACTGATACTGACGCAGTAGTTGCTCAGTGACTCTCTCACAGGGACGTTATTGACCTCCAGCAGACTTCCTGTCTGACTCTGGTCAGTCGTGGTCGTTAAAGAAACTTCCAGCAGAATCTGATTTGGTGCCGTTCTTCTTTAATGTGTTCGGGCTCCCTGTGGTTAGACTGCCGGCTCTGATGTGTGAGAGTATGTGTGAGAGTGTGTGTGTGGTTTTTATGTGTTATTGATCGCAGCTACACACACACACACACACACACACACCTGCTGTCTGTCTACAGCTGTAATACACTTTATTGTTGATGCTGCTTTGTTGTAGTCCATCAAACAGAAATGTGGGCTGAGCAGCTGCTGCTGTTGCTATGGCAACGTTAAAACCTCAGATGTCTTGGAATATTTAAATAAACTCAGCCGGTTTGTACAGGATTTAAAGTTCAGAAACTGTCGCTGTGTTTGATCGACCGCAGCTTATTAGCACCGTCCAGTCTTATTGAAGCTTTTAAACTGACGATACGACACTCCCCATGAAATAACCTCTGGGATTAATGTTCTTATTTTAACCATAAACATAATCTTGTCCTGAACCGAACTAAACTGCAACCACTTCAAGAGTCATATAATACTTGTTGTAGCTGACAGTTAGCAGGCCAGCTAGCTCAGATAGCATTTCTTCCCTCTTCAGTGACTTGTCACTGAATGAAAAGAACAATCCTGAGATTAAGACGTCAGTAAACAGTCCCTGCAGAGAAAAGGGAGCATGTTAGCGGTTACCCAGTTACAGTAGCTCCCCAGGTAGCTCACGACGTCACCAAGTCTCTAGAAACGTCACTGAACCCCCTCCTGCTGAGAGTTTATTATCAGTTACATCAGTGAATTATTGATTGTCCTCATTCATACGATCGGTAACCTAAATCTTAAACCTGATCAGATATCAGATATTTAATAATGTTTAACTTCAATAATTGAACCAAATAAAGCAGTTTTAATGTTCTCAGTTGTGGAGACGTGGAGACGTTGTGGAGACGTTGT
>NW_023340095.1:1215419-1215612 GCF_004916995.1 Morone saxatilis | reverse complement strand
TTTAAACTCTCTCACACATAGATTCCTAATATTGAATTACTTTATATTTTAATCCTGTTACAGTTTGTAAAGAGATTCTGTATTAATAAAGTTATTATTTGTAGTTTTGAGGAAGCAGTGATGTTAGATTGGAAAGAGTCAATAATTAAAATATACAATTAATCAATAACCCTCTCTCTGTCTGTCTCTCTCT
>NW_023340095.1:1212646-1215289 GCF_004916995.1 Morone saxatilis | reverse complement strand
TGTCTGTCTGTCTGTCTGTAGGTTTCCAGTCGGAGGACATTGAATGTGCCTTCACTGACACCCTGCAGGGGGCGGAGCCTCATGACGGACCCGCCAATGAGCTGCGAGGAGTGGTGCGAGAAAACGGCACGGTTCGCTGCATCCGTGGCTCCCGCTGCTATGGATTGTGGGAAAAGAGACCAGACGGGGAAACACACCTGGTCAAACAAGGTGAGACACTCACACACACACACTCACACACACACACACTCGCTCGTGGTCTGAATCTGAACCGGATCAAACCTCGTCCTCTTCTGTCCTCCAGGTTGCTGGACTTACACCGGCAGCCAGCAGGAGTGTCGTGGCGACCGTTGCCTGGTAACAGCGACGCCGTCTCAGATCCAGAACGGCAGCTACCGCTTCTGCTGCTGCAGCCAAAACCTCTGCAACGCCAACTTCACCGAGCCCCCGCCCACCGCAGACACCCCCGCCCTGAGGCCGATGAAGACAGATGGGCGGGACGACGGACAGACAGGTGAGCGGGTCACTCTGTACCGACCAATCACAGGCCACAGTGCTGAGGTCATAGTGACAGGTTATCATTGTTTAGGTTATTGATCACCTTCTGATCGGCTCTTTAACGCTTCGTGCTGCTGAACAGCCGGTGGAGACGCCCACACAGTCTGAGACCGACACCTGCTGCTTTGTTTGTTTGTTTACATTAGCACCAGTAACAACAACAACAATAAACAGCTGAACGTACGGAGGAGGAGGAGGCAGTATGATGACAGTGATATTAACGATGGCATTATCCCACAGCTCACCCGGCGCTGCGGCGGGAGGAGACGGTGCTCATCGCCCTGGTAACCGTCGCCATAGCAGCCATTGTCATCATAGCGTTGTTCCTGGGATACCGCATGATGAGAGGTGCTCAGTAATAATAATAATAATAATGATAATAATGATAATAACCACAACAACAATAATAATAATGATAATAATCATTCATACCTTTGTTTGTGTTTTAAGGGAAGAAGCAGAAACACAGTCTGTCAGCTCTGGATGTTTTGGAGGCAGCAAACACAGACACTGCTGTCGACCTGGATAACCTGAAACTACTGGAGGTACACACGCACACACACACACACACACACACACACAAAGAAGACTTTATATAACAGATTTCACAACTTAAGTACGACCCAAATCAAAGGCAGGTAGATGGAGTCTGTGTGATATTGGTGGACTGTCCCTTTAAGAGGAGCCGGGACCATTAAAACCACGACAGTTAATTACAAAGTTAAATTCTCATTGTTAGAGCGTATAAACATAACAATGTTAGAGGATCTCAGGTTGAGCCCTGAGGAACGCCACGTGTCCATCTCTAACGACCCTCTCCTTCCTCCCGGCAGCTGATTGGTCGGGGTCGTTACGGCACGGTGTTTCGCGGCTGCCTTAACGAGCGCTGCGTTGCTGTCAAACTCTTCAGCTCGGCCAACCGGCAGAACTACGCCAACGAGCGCTCCATCTACTGTCTGCCACTGCTGCAGCAACACGACAACATCGCCCGCTTCCTGACCGCCGACGAGAGGACAACGGCGGACGGACGACCCGAGTTCCTGATCCTGATGGAGTTCTACCCTCATGTAAGAGACTGAAAGAACCAACCAGGGCTACGTGCATGTTAGCTGGTTAATGCTGTTTTTCCATTACATTACATGGTGTTAGCTGTTAGCTGTTAGCTGGCGGTCTTCACTGACGTATCTTTGCCGTCAGCATTTGACGTGACATCCCAAATATTATTATTAATAAAATTAGTAAGAAACAGTAATTTTGACATTTGACCCTTCCTAAGCCCCGCCCCTTTCTTGCTCTGTGCTCCAATAACAGTTGAGGAAGCCTCGCTCAACTTCCTCCTTTACTGTACTTAGATATGTGCTAGCCTTTGTCCATTTAGCTCAGAAAACCAACCTTTAGCCATTGTTAGCAATACCAGTTGATAACGACGCATTCGCTTTATTTTTCTCATACAAACATGAAGCGAATGAAGACAGAAGTCGGACAGTACTGTGTGAATATTAATACAGCTTGCAGCAGTTGACACTTGGATCCGCCATTTGGGATTTTGAGGTTGATGTTCTGTTCCGATTGAACGCACCATAAATATATATATACGTCTCTTTTATCTTTTAAACATCTTTTCAACATAGATTAGCTTAGCATGTAGCATATCTAAGTACAGAAAGGAGGAAGTTGGACGAGGTTCCAAAAAAGGCGGGAATTATCAAATGACGATGTAAACAGGAAGTTAGGATAACTTCCAAAAAGTTTTAGAGGTTAAATGTTTCTTGTTGCACACAGATAGCATCCATACAGTTTATAATGAGAGGGCAATGCTAATGCTAAGCTAACTATTCACTCATTTACTCAGATGTTAGCGTAAAGTAATTTGGGGCCTGTAGGGGGCACTAACAGCAGACTGTCTGTCGTCTGTCTGACATTACAACATTAATCTTGTTATTGTGCTGCAAGACGGCGCCTTCACTCCTACTTCCTGTCTGGAGCCACTGAACACACACACAGACACTCACAGACACACACACAGACACTCACACACACACAGACACACAGACACTCTGACACACACACAGACACTCACACACA
>NW_023340095.1:1198659-1212546 GCF_004916995.1 Morone saxatilis | reverse complement strand
CTCCCTCTCTCTCAAATACACACACACACACACACACACACACACACACACGCACAGACAAAACCACACTGACAGACACACACTGTCTGCTCAGTGCTGCATTCCTCTGTAGCGGTCAGACAGTAATTACCAGCTTAACTGTTTGTTCACACACACACATACACACACACACACATATTAAATATTCTTATGTTAAAATGTTTTTTATCATTTTTCTTCACATTAATGACTCCAGTGTCGGTCGTCGTTAAACAATCTGACAATAAAAACCATTAAAAGCAGAAACCAGCAGTTTGATGGACTTCCTGCTGGTTATTTAATGAAATCTCAGTCACATGTTCCAGTTTCTTTCTGACTTTAGTCAGAATTTATTTTAATTAATTCCCCAAATTACGGACCGTGGAACCGAGCCGGAGCCGACCTACTTCTGAACATCAAACATGTAAAATAGTTGAGTGAGTAAACTGACAGCGAACATAGAACAGCTGATAAACAATGAATCCAAACAGTGAATAACTGCAGGAAGGTTGATTATTTCCTGTGAATATTTTAGAGATTTTGTGATATTTTTAGGAACTTTTTACACAATCTTTTGTCTGTATTATATATTTTTAACTTTTAACAATCATACAGACCTAATAAGTTTTGTTTTTACCAATTCAGTTTTATTCTCCCTGATGCTTGATGCCATTGTTCTAATACAGTTTGTGTTCAGCTCATCAAACTTTAGATATTAAATAATAAACTGTAGAATGATGTACTACACTGAACATTATAAGTTAAAAAACATTCTTGATTCAGTAATTTTACTTTTTTTTTTAAACTAAACTATACAGGTCATTGTCACTTACAATTACTGAAGTTACTTGATCAAGAATGATTTTAACTTACAAAATTTACTTTTATTTAAAATGTTTGACGTAATCAAAAAAATAAAATTAAAATCAAGAAGGCCTCACGACCCCCCGCCCCCATGAACTTTAGATTAGACAGTCAGCGTTAGCCACATATTTCACTCTGTGACTGCAGCCGATCATAAAGCTGTATATGAAAATGTACTGGCTGATTGTGTCATGTGATCAAACATCAGTTGTGTTTAACTCGTCTTTCTGCCTCAGGGCTGCCTGTCTCGCTACCTGTCGCTCCACACAGTGGACTGGTCTACCTGCTGCAGGATGACTCACGGTGTCACCAGAGGACTCGCCTTCCTGCACACTGAACTGTACAGAGGAGGTATCTTCATCATCATCATCATCATCATCATAGTAACAATAATCCACCTGTCACTCAAAATACCCTTAATGATACATAACTTTAATATTTAATATGATTTAAAGGGTGAGTTGTATAAATGTACAGTTGTCATTAACGGGGAACTGCTGGAGCCTCTAGTGGCCGTTAGAGGAACTGCAGGTTTTGGTGCTTCAGTGTTGGATTCATTTGCAGCCACAGAAGTTTCTGCTTGAGCAAAATGCTAGCTAACTAGGCAGCTACATAGCCAGCTAACTGGCTAGCTAATGGTTGATGTACAGTCGATTAGCTGCTAGTTAGCACGAGTTTTGCTAACATTAGCTGTGACTGATCCCGACTGCTGTCCCCTCTGTCTCCACTCAGACCAGTATAAACCAGCGGTGGCCCACAGAGACGTGACCAGCAGGAACGTTTTGGTCCGAGCTGATCTGTCCTGCGTCCTCGCCGACTTCGGTCTGTCCATGAGGCTGACAGGAAGCCGGCCCTGTTGCCCTGGAGACGACGACACCATGGCCATATCTGAGGTGAGGTCATGTGACAGCGGCAGGTGGACGGAGAGATGATGATGAGGAGGAGGAGGCAGATGTGTTTATACATGTGTGTGTTTGCAGGTGGGCACGGTGCGGTACATGGCTCCAGAGGTTCTGGGTGGAGCTCTGAACCTCAGGGACTGTGAGTCGGCGCTGAAGCAGGTGGATGTTTACTCTCTGGGTCTGCTCTACTGGGAGAGCTTCAGGAGGTGCTCACACCTGTTCCCAGGTGAGACAACACAACACGATAATGTACATACAGGATGACATATATAACATGATATCGTGCTAACAGACTGTACAGGTGAGTGATAGCGACAGGTGCTAGCAGGTTATGTAATGTAGCTGATGTGTGTGTTTAGATGAAGCAGTGCCGGAGTTCCAGTTGGCGTTCCAGGCGGAGTTGGGGAATCACCCGAGCTTCGAGGACATGCAGATACTCGTCGCCAGAGAGAAATTCAGACCCAGATTCCCTGAAGCCTGGAAAGAGAACAGTCTGGTTGGTGTCTCTGTTCACACCTGTTCACACCTGTTCACACCTGAGTTGCAGCCGTTAAAAACACAGAACTTCTTAGCAGCTTCCTGTCGATGTTTTTAGGTGTTGCGTTCGCTGAAGGAGACGATGGAGGACTGCTGGGACCAGGACGCTGAAGCTCGACTAACCGCTCAGTGTGCAGAGGAGAGACTGTCTGAACTCACACTGCTGAGTTCACACACTGCGGTACACAACCACAGGTACACACTGCAGTACACAACCACAGGTACACACACTGTGGTACACAACGACAGGTACACACACTGCGGTAGCACACAACCACCAGGTACCCCCACAGCTACTGCGAGTACACCAACCACAGGTACCACACCCACTGCGGATACACAACCACAGGTACACACTGCAAGTACACACCACAGGTAACCACACCCACCAAGGTACACAAACAAACAGGTACCACCAACCAACAGTACACCAACAAACCAGGTACAACACACCAGACGATACCACAAATTACAGAGTAATAAGTTACCTGTTTCCTGATCTTTCTCTCTGTCTGTCTCTCAGGAACCTGTCTCACGGTTGCTGGCCTCCTCAGGCTGCCTCCACCTCCTCCTACATTGAGGATCTGCAGGTGGGCGTGGTCAAAAACCTCCAGGGAGATGGCCACCCAGTATTGGTCGTCAAGACGACCACGAGCGGAGCTGAAGGTGCAGAAAAGAATAGAAACTCCATCAACTATGAACGGCAGCAGGCACAGGTACCCACGTCAACCAGAGACACTGAAGTCCAACAGTTCCTGTTTGATACTGATTATTCTCTCTCTCTTTCTCTCTCTCTCTCTCTCTCTCTCTGTATGTCAGAGTCAGGCTCGATCGTCCAGTTCAGACAGCAGCGTGTCGACCGCCCGGACATCGGCCACCGTCCTCTGCAGCATCTCTGAGTCTGAACACAGTCAGTCACACACGCTCTCTTTATGTACCATGTACTGTTACACCATTACAACGCGATCACTGTACAAACACACAACTTTATCAGTGATTTTATGGGGAGAATATTGTCTGGTTTTCCCTCTGACGTCCGGCTGCTAACTGGAACCTATTTTTAACCAAATACTAAACTAATGCAGATGAAACCCTTGAACCTACACTGATTCACTTTAACCCATTCAGAAACACCACTACAGAGGGATTAGATTTGGCAAGGATATTTAGCATTTTGACATTTATGTGAAATGTTGTGGGCGTGTCCTCAGTGACTGTCCCTGCTGTCCACCAGGTGGCGCTGTGCCCAGGGTCCCGGTTCGCCTGCAGCTGACAGAAGAAGACCTGGAGGCCACCAAACTCGACCCCAAAGAGGTCTTTACTTTTAATTTGTTCTCCTTTTTGCTGTTGTCCTCTCATCAGAAAACTTCACATCAGTCTGTTTCTTTCTCCGCAGGTCGATAAGAACTTGAGGGAAAGTTCTGATGAAATCTTGATGGAACATTCACAGAAACAGTTTGGTACCACAGAGCAACAAACTACCAACCTGCTGTACCATCAGATACTTCACACTGCTGAGGTACTGTTACTGCACACTAATGAAGTATTACTGAGTACCTCACTGAATAGCTTGTGTGGCTGCTAACCGGAGATCTGTTTCTCGGTTCCTCTAGGCCAGTAATTCGGCGTGGACTCCTCAGGGTGAACTGGGGGCTGTTGGTGGGGTCGATATCCCTCCTTCCTCCTCCATCCACCCTCTCCCCAAACAGCAGAACTTGCCCCAGAGGCCAACCAGCCTCCACCTTCTCCCCAAAACCAAGGAGACCACCTCAGCCTCTTCTCGACTTAAGCTGGGAAAGCTCAAGTCAAACCACAGACAGGTACAGATGATCGAGTTAGATACTCAACTCAAAATCTAATTATCACTTTCTATAGACCTATTATCCAGAGGGGCATGGGTAGATTGTGGTAGCAAAGTCCTGTCTATGTTCTGGAGGTTATTTTGTGTAACTTGCAGCATCTATATAGCGATCACTGCAGGAAAGTGGATCTTTGGATCTTGTTTGTTTCTTTCCAGCTTGACTCAACTCATTTTGGTTTCTGCTTGTAGGAGCTAGGGAGGCTTAATCAGTCATTAGCTAGATAGTACGTTTGCTAGTTAACTAGTTTGCTAGCATTTTACCACAGAGGAAACCCATGGCTGTATAAAGGGAACTGGATACAGTGTTGGAGGCAGTGCTCCGTTCATTCCTATGAAAGCTGCTCAATGGCACATTAAGCCAAAAAAAACACTTCGCCACAAAGAAATTATCCAGATAACCGGAAGTCTTGGCACCAGAGACTTCTGCCGGCCAAGCCGCTAACTTCTGGTTTAGCCCTCCGTTAATTTAAATGAGGATTAATAATTTATTAATGCAGCTCTTCTAGACTTTCCAGATGTTATCGGACTGAATGGATCAAATTCTGATATTGAAACAAGTCATTTTGTGGGGGGCTGTGACCTTTTTACAGCCGCTTCTTTCACAATATAAGTCTTTCTGGGCCAGTGTGCATCACGTGACGGCAGCTGATTGTTTAAAAAATGTTGTTTTAAGTGCGTCACTAATCCAGAAAGTATTGTATTTCAGGTGGAAACAGGTGTTGCTAAAATGAACACGGTAACAGTCGCCACGGCTGTAGAGCCCCACCTGGTAACCACGGTGACTAACAACCCCAGCATGAGAGGTGGTGTCGCAACTGGGAACCGAGTCCAGCCGTTAATGGTGGTCGCCAATGGCTACAGCGCAGGTGTCCCCACCCTGGTGACAAATGGTATTGTGGGCGGAGGTCGAACCAATCCAGCAGGGCCGCAGCTGGAAGAGGAGGACAAGATGGCGGGAGGGATAATGGGAGGAGAGGAAAATTGTATGAACCTGCTCAACCCCAGCCCGGATGAACATGAACCACTGCTGAGCAGAGAACAACCGCCTGCTGAGAGCACACCCCTTCCTCATCTGCATCATCATCATCAGCCACGACCTGGAAACATCCTGTCGGGACGAGGCTCAAACTCCAACAACAACAACAACAGGATAGCGTTGGGATCTGATGTCAAGATCCAGAATGGTTCAGAGGTCAGTCGGGGAGGAGGCACTAAACCTGAGCCACCCCTGGCAAGTCAGCAGATCGGTGGATCCCCTTCTACTGGTCCAGTTTCAAATCTGGAAAATAAAATTCTGCTTTCTGGTCCAGCAGGAAGTACTACAACCAGCCAACCAGTATTGACCCCTCAATCCACCAGAAGCCCAAAGGCTCATCTGGTTCATTCTACTGCCACTGCAAACCCATCTTCACAAGCACAAGAACCCGCCACTAAAACCTCAACCTTGTCTTCAAAAGATGGCCTTACCGTTGCTCCAGAAATTCAAGATTCAGATACAGAAGCTCCAGAGCCAGAAGCTCCATTCATGAATCAAGAAGCTTCATCTTTAAACGTTCCATCCTCAGAAACAACAGCTCTTGCAGAAGCTTCAGCTATAAAAAGTCCAACCTTAGATCCACAAACTCTGGGTCTGTTGCGGCCCCAGATGGGACAGGCCAAAGCCAAGAGGCCTGAGCGTCCTTGTTCCCTGGACCTGTCTTCATCCTGCATCTCCTCAGGTTAGTCAAGATTAAATGTTTAAGAATTTATTATTTGAATTTGCATTACTTTTGTTTTTTAGCACAGAGCTGTTCCTTCAGTATATCAGAGGTCAAAATGCATGGTTCATATTTTTAATGTTGAACTTCGAGCCAAAGACTTCAGTCAAGGTCAAAGATGTTGTTCCTGGGAAAGACATGATCCTCTCTGCTGCCCTCACTGTTCCCTGCAGGATCTGTAAAACTATAGTTACTATACACGACAGTTACAGCTGGTGAAGACCCCTTTAGCAGTGCTCCAGTGTAAGGTGGTAAGGATGGAGGAGAGGAGGGTAGGTCATTTCTCAGGAAGTTTTCCCTTGAACCTGGTCTAGAGGAAGGGTCAGGGGGTCAAAATCATCAGTAATTATCCTCCCAGGACCATAAATATCTTATCCATTTTCTTGTCAAACTTGTGGCAGTGCCTAGATATCTTGCTCTGGACCAAATTGTATGGACAAACCAAAACATTTGTACTATTCTTTTGGGAATTATGCAACAAGGCCTTACTTATAGGGTCAATCGTTCTATAGAAACATAGCAGATTGTTGGAGTCTCATTCCCAGGTGGTCAAACACCAACACTGTGGGTTATAGTAAATGAGAAACAAACAAAGCTCAGAGCGTGAAACACTACTCAACAGGTGGCCTCATGCTACCAGGTCGCCAGATACTGATGACTTTCGGTTGCCAAAGTGTTGCTCTTTGATGACCTGGGAAGGAGACTCAGCTTTCAGAAGAAGTGGAGTTCACTTGGTCCAACAACCAACCAGGAAGCTCTCTCTTACTAGCTATCAGGTTAGTGGTTACCTTGCCAGCCACAGTCGTGCACCAACTATCACCACAAGTAGTCACCAAGATTCTGGTACCACCTGTTTTAGAAGAATGGCCTAGAAGGTCTACGGAAACAGTAAATGTACCTAAAAGTATGAACACATACCTAATACTAATAATGTTTCTTCCTCTCGTCCTCAGATGATGTTTCTGTGACAGAAAACGGCAGTTTGAGCGCTTCAGGAGAGAAAATAAAACGTCGTGTCAAGACTCCGTACACCCTGAAAAAATGGCGTCCAGCTTCATGGGTTGTTTCCACGGACACTGCCCTGGACCCGGACTTCGAGTTCAACTATTGTGGTAGCAGCAGCAGCCAGAACCATTTTTCTTCTGGTCCTCACAGAGCTGGAAGCATTGGCATGCCCAAAATCAATCAATCAAAATCCAGCATGGCTGTGTTTTGGGTCGGAGGTGGAGCCACGG
Source organism: Morone saxatilis (assembly GCF_004916995.1). Taxonomy (NCBI): domain Eukaryota; kingdom Metazoa; phylum Chordata; class Actinopteri; family Moronidae; genus Morone; species Morone saxatilis. The sequence continues at coordinate 1,205,372 of NW_023340095.1, read as the reverse complement.
CGACCACGACCTCCGAGCCGGATGGAATGACCTGCTTCTAGTTTGTTTCTTAAAGAAGAGCGGATTAAATTTTCACTTCTTTGTCTTCCTTCTCTTCTGTTGTGAAAATGGATTACTGTCTGCCGCACCATTCAGCACTAAACTGGACTTAACGCTAAAGGAAGTGACCCACAATGCAATGCTCCCAAGCTTAAAACTACAGGTAACTGTAGAAAGAAATTTCAAAAACATTGTGTTGGGGTTTGGATTTCTTGTTGCATCTACATTTTTTGATTCAGCTGGACACTTTTTGAAGGATTGTGCTGATTGGCCCAATTTGACCATCAACTTTGATCCTGCCTGTGTAGCGCAAATGCCCAAAAAATGTTTGCATGGGTGGTGAAGTGAGGGGACTCCTAACTTCTAGATGATTGGCTCCTGTTGTGATTAGCCTTGTGGTTGGTGGGTGTGGTTAGTCAGTGTATTCAGTTGCTACTGGGCGTAAAAATCTCTAGTGCTTTTCCAAGAACAGATTGGATCTGGTTTGCGCACCTAGTTTTGAAATGTTCTCAGCATTTCGGCCAAAATTAAAATGGTTCGGAACCTGAAAGGTCGGTTCCCAGGTGGAACCAAAAAATATCAGATTTTCCTTGGGAACTAAAGTGGGTGTGTCATATACTACAGGTCGCTTACAGTGGGACCACTGAAAACTGGTGGGAACATAGGTTGATTCGGTAGCACCAAGATTCCAAGAGTCTTGAATGGAAGCGGTTTAAGAACAAATGCTAATTTGGTGGAGAAACACTTGTGATTTAGTGATTTAGTTTGTTCCTAGTTGACTTTCTCCTGTGGCTGGTGAAGTGAGGGGAGTCCTTTACTTCTTGACGGCTCCTGTTAGGGTTAGGGGTTAGTTAGCGACTAGTCTTGTGGCTTATGGACATGGCCAGTTGCTTGTGAATATGGCCTTCATCCTACTTAATACCTACCTGAAATTAACCAAGACTTTAAAATCTTTTTAAAGGCATACTACGTGGGATTTCCCTAAAAAACAAAGTATAGACTCATACAAACATCAGTCATCACTACCACACACTAGAAATACTCACCAGTACTGAGTACCGACACTTCCGAGTTCGATCTACATGAATACCACCGGCATTGCACCCACCCTACTCTGCCTCTGATTGGCACGTTTGTTGGTTTGGTTGGTCAGGTTTAGGCAAGACGAGTGAGACGGTTAGACTTAGAAAAACCTGTTGGGATCAGAGACAATCAGAGGCAGGGCAAACCACTAACTCTAACTTCGCTCTATATAAACACATAGCTAGCTTAACGCTAAGAAAACTGCGTGGAAAATGGAGAAGGGGCCAACTTTTAATGGTGAATTTACGAACAGCAGTGGACAAATCCTGCGTGGTATGCTTTTAAATTAATAGTGACGTTAAGGAAGATCCTTTCTGGATATTTGCTGTAGATATAGAAACGTCGATATCAAGTTTTGGATTTGATGTCCGTCTGCACAGTCGCCATATTGGAGTGGTCAAGACCCGCTAGGTAACAATACTGAAAAATTCAGACTGAACTATATAATCGACTGTAACTAGCTTCATTCTGAACAGATTTTCATGAAATATTTTTAAAAAGTGAAAAAAAAATTGGTTACTGGTTGGAATTAATTCAGTTACTGGGGCCGGAGCTAATCAGCTCTATGCCAAGAGTCAAGAGTATTTGAAAAAAAAGGTATTTGGACGTGCAAACAGGGGAAACATTTAAAAGAGTCACTGCTAGTCAGAGCAGCACTTTGGCCAAAATCCAGAATGAAAAGTGTGTGTGTGTGAGCTGGAGCATATAAACAAGTATCAACACATGCTACAAAGTACTGTCTAACAGGAAACTGGCAAGAAGTGTTGTAAAAACAACTGATTTTTATGTTTTCCTGTTGACAAATTTTACATAAACAAAGCGGATTTATAACAATGTTATAGATAATTACAAATTTTTAGAGGAACCAACAAAAGCTAATATTGTAAATAATTGACATTGATGTTTCCTGTTCATAGATCGGAGCCTGCATGTCCTAGGGGAAGTTTTTCAGAAGTAAACTTTTTGCCAGTGATGATAACGAACCAAATTTCATGAAAATCTGTTCAGAATTAAGTTACAGTTGATTTATAATGTAGTCTGAATCTCTCAGTGTTATTAACTAATGGATCTTGACCTCACCAATATGGCAACCGTGCAGACGTATAGCGGCAGGCCAATGAGGTGTCTACGTATCTTTATCTATGGACATTCTGGCTCCTGCTACGATTCAGCTTGCGGCTCGTCCAGTGGCTAGTCAGTGTGACCAGAAAGGATTGAGTTATTAGTTTTTTAATGCACTTTAAGCAAAGTTAGTGTTATTTAGTGAATTAACAAACCATATAAAAGAGACCTTGTGCAATTTCAACAGTAACTGACAATTACCTAGTAAATATTGAGTAAATTCTTTGTGGTTTGTGTCTTTTTACAGTGTTTTGTCTGATTTAAAGAGCATTTTTTTGCTTTACTCTAGCTATGCAGTCAGCTCATGATGCCTCCTCCTGTTGACTATCAACAGATTACTGCTGGAGGATGTTTATTCTTCTAATTTGCACTTTCTTTTATGAAGTAGTCTCAACTGCCTTGTGAGGTCTGCTGTGACCGCCATGTTAGGGCTGGACGGGCAAAGGAGGTCCAAAAAGAAACAAGAACATTTTGGAGAAATTGCAGAGATAAGCCACGTTCCTGACGAGTTCGTCAAACTGTCAGCCTTGTGACCTGCGTGAGCTTGGCCACGTACAACCTCCTCAGGAACCTTTATGGCACTGATGAAGAGCGCAGTGCGATGACCCTCCGAGGAGGTCTCTCTCTCAGAAAAGCCTGGTGGGTGGGTGGCTTCACTACTCTTTTAGTTATGTAAAATGAACTTATTTTTAGCTACAACTCACGTGTTCTCCCCGTCTTTGTCCAGCCTTAAGACGGGTTGTGATAAATTGGGGGCTCGTCCGGGTCCACTCACACTTTTCTTCTTACAAGAGGAAGATGATGAAAGGCGAGAGGAAGATGAAGGATCCAACGGGACAAAATAGGCCTTCAAACAACTCCAAAGCTGTCTTATTTACATGTATTGTGTTAGTCACCAACCCATTGTACAGTGAGTGAGGAGTTCATCACATGGTACAATCTAAAGGTCTCAGTATGCGATAGAAAAGCTTCTACAATGTCTGAAAATGTCTTAGAAAGTAACTGAATTAAAGACGTTTGGACTTTAAACCTGCAGACATCTACTCGCACAGTTGGTCCATTAAATTAATCTTATATAAAAGATCCACAGCACTTTATTTAAACCACAGTATAAACTGCTCCTTGTGTTATAGACCCTAAATATGAGTTCTGTTTATTTTATGTTAAAAGTGGATGCTTACATTTTATATTTTTATGTTATTATGTACTAAGTATTTTCAGTTGGCACACACATTTTTTTGGAATAGTTTAGTGTGACATTTATAAACAATAGAAGATACACAAGAGGCTTCTTTTTTATTTTTATTCTTGTTTTTTATAACAAAGCGACTGTCAGTTTAAAGCTACATTCATTTTTGTTTTTAATGGCTGATTCTGTATGTGTGACAACAGCTCCTTTATCTGTGCAACTACAATAAGTTATTAATATGTATATGCACTTTAGTTGTTGTTATTTTGTTGTTTATTGTCCTAAATTTCAGATTAGCTTTCTCGTAAATTAAATTAAAAATAATGTGGATCCCTTCCTGATCCAAATCAACATATAATATGATTTTCCTTTTATTGATATTAAGATGCTTTCTGAAATGTATTTCTGTTTTGTTATTTTTGTATTTTCTACTGTTTCTACTGTTTTTAGAGATGCTAATGTGTATATATGGATGTGTCCTGAGGATTTTGGTTTTACATTCAGTTTGTGAAGGCAGATGTGTGAACTAGCCCAGAGCTAACTGTACAACCCGAATACTCTAGTAGCAGGATGCTAACTGTTTTTTGGAACTAAGGATAACACATATATAGTTTTATTCAACAGATAATAATTTCCCACACAAAGAACTTAGCCCTGGTTATTTGCAAGCCCTGGTTGTTAACTAGCTCAAACCCTGATATCAGAACCTTTTTGTTATTTTCCTCCAGTTTCTCGGAGTCACAGCTTTGGAAATGTGTAGTTTTAAGCTGAAACATTTTCAACTCATAACTTGAGATACAATCACATCTGATCTTAAGTTTGCTTTGAGTCTGAGCACACAGTTAGCGTTCTGCTAACAGCCTCAGAGTGAAAAGGGTCAAAATCAGTTCATGGTGATCTTTTATATCGGTGATAATGAACTGAAAATGTGCCAGAAAGTGAAGCACACTGGTGGGTTATCCCTTTAAAGTCATTTACTGCAGCTTATAGTTATCATACTGCTCATGTGTTAACGTCCTGCATGAAATATCTCCACTGAAACATTATTTCTGTTGTCTCTTTAGCTGTCAGACGCTCATAAACTGTAGTTAGTTTTTTACTCTGCCTGATCATATCCGAGTTACTGTATAGTATTTCCGACAGTACAGATGCAGTACAGATGCAGGATGAGGAGTTTCTGCTACGACTAACAGTGTATTATTGTAGATTAAAAAAAACAAAATATTTAACTCAAGTTTAACTGCTGTATCGCTCTGGTTCCTGATTATTCTGGGATATTTGAATTTCCCCGTCTGTTGTTGAATATATTGTGTACCTCTTTGTGTATTTATGTATGATAGTTTCCACTTTCCAGTAGTGTAAATACTACATTATTACACATTGTATACTTTCATATGGGACCAATTACCACTGCTGTATACTGTTAGTGTCGTATTCTGCCAAGATAACAATTCTCACTGTTCACACTCACACCGAGCATGTTGTACAATCCTACAGATTATAAATCAGTTCTGGTGGTTCGTACAGTTTCATCCCAACATGTTGTTAACCTATGTAATAAAAATATCACAAGTTTAAGTTCATCATTGAATAAAGTGCAGAGGATTCAGTGTGTCAAAGTGTTTTATTTATGACAATAAATGAAGTTTTCTGCTGTATCGTCTGTAATTGTTCATTTACTGCACATCAGACAGTAGTAGTAGTTTTATATAGTAATAAAATAAAAGTGTGGGACTGGTAGAAGACTGAGGCAGTAAAATGCGATAAAGTACTAACACATGCTTTAATTAATACTTTGAATTTCAGTTGTAGTTTTTTTAATGCAACCACACAGTGGATCTGTATTATTTATAATTTATTACACATTGTTATCTAGAAAGTGTGTTTTTTTTTACCTCTAGTTTAACTAACCCTGGTTATTAACTAGCCCTGGTTTAACTAGCTCTATTTTAACTAGCCCTGGATCCTTCCCTATAGGACTTTTTTCCCAATTATTATCTATGAGGTAAATAAATGAGACAAAATTAAAGTGTCAGATTATTAAATGGAGTTTGGTGTGACGTCTCATTATTGGAGTACTCAGCCGTTCCTATCCTCTTTTACAGTTTCACAACAAAGCGTGTTTACTTTTAAATGTCTTTAAAGGTTTTCTATAGTCATGTGTTATTGTGTATTTTATGATGATCTATTTTTCTTCTCAGTAAACCTCTGACCTGAATAACACTGAACACCAGTTGTATGATGCATTTAACCATGATGCTTTGCTGCTTATGAAACATTAGATAATATTCAACTGATCCTCCTTTTTCTCCCTTCCTGAGCTCAAGGTTGAGATGATGGTTAACATGAAAGATCACAAAAAGTGTCACAAGAAGTTTCTTTAAGTGGAACTGAAGATTGGATTATTCCACTTCATAAACATTTTATCTGCCTTGAGAAGGAAAACTGCCAAACATCACTGGATACGACCCCTGCTATCAATAACACATTTTAATCTCCAATATATGGCTTTATTATTTAAAATGTATTGATGTATATATTATTATTATTCCATTACATGTATCCATTTAATTATGAATTATCTATTATGTATCGATCACATTGTTTGTTTTTAATCAATTTCCTTCTTCAGTGTTATTATAGTAACTGTGCTTTGGAAACTCATGTTAAATGTCATACCAATAAAGCCTATTTAATTTAAATATTGTTGGCCGAATTGAAGAGTGGATGCGTTTCATGCGATAAATTTATTACATTATCATCTACAACATCTGTACATTTTGATAAAGGCAGTAAAATATTAAAACTGATGGATTTATAAACGGACTTTGGTGTGAGGCGAACACAACGATACCGTGTCCGTATTTAAAGCGACAACAGCGCCACTCAGCGGTACAAACTGTGTAATACAACTATCCCCGAATTACGGTGTCCTCAGAGGGTAAAAACAGTCGCCATTAAGCCCCTGTAGTAAAAACGCGAATGTGTTTGTTGAGAGCGGAAGCGGAGGGCGGCGGCAGACTGAAGACGAGGTCGAGTAGACTCGTTTTCATTTTCCTCGCTGATATAAAAGTTTCAGTTGATCACACAGAAGCTAACGCTAAGCTAACGGCGGCTAGCACAGCGCTAAGCTAACGGCGGCTAGCACAGCGCTAAGCTAACGGCACAGTGAACAGACGGCGATAGTTAGCTCACCGTTAGCTCAGCGTTAGCTTAGCGTTAGCTCACCGTTAGCTCACCGTTAGCTTAGCGTTAGTTTACTGTTAGCTCACCGTTAGCT
>NW_023340095.1:1197674-1198559 GCF_004916995.1 Morone saxatilis | reverse complement strand
CGTTAGCTCACCGTTAGCTCAATGCTAACACGTTAGCTCGTTATGGCAGAGAGAAAATGAACAGAAACATCTGAAATGTTCAGTTTGTTTCTCAGATTAAAAGAGTTTTAATTATTTAATTATTGACTGAAGATAATATAATATAATATATAAACTGATATAATACAGACTTCTACCATTAATCTGCTTTATTTTAAAGTTTTACAGTTCGTCACTTTAATATTAAACTATAATAAATCCATATTATTATACAGTTCTGATCAAATAGAAATAGAGACATTAATCAGTTTCTATAATCCAACACGAGTCAGCACATTATCATTAATCTGAATTACATTTTTACTATTACTATTTTTTTTACTTTTTTTTATTACTATTATTACCAACTATTATTGTATCCGGATTACTCAGCTACATGTACTCTGTTACTCTCTGAGCGTTGTTGTTATTGCCTTCTTGTTTGTGATCAATAATATTCAATATATGTTTTATAGAACATATAATATGTAAAAAGATTAAATACAAACTCATCAAACATAAATTCTGTCAGATATTTTCACAAGAATTCAAAATAAATCATAATAATAATAATTATTATGATTTATTGTTATATTTGTTGGTGTTTAAACAGTTTTGTATTTATATTATTTTCAGTAGAATGATTGTAAATAAATAGTTTCTCTGAATGTTGACGATCTGTTTGTTTGTTTGTTTGTTTGTTTGTGTGATGTTGTTGATGAAGGAGGCGGTGATGTCACTCAGGTGACTCTGGGGCTGTTGCCATGGAGACGAACACAGACTGTGAGGTCAGCAGTCCTGATCCTGAGCAGGTGAGACAGAAAGGAGGTTGAGGAGAAACACGCTAACAGTTTCCCTCTGTTTCCA
>NW_023340095.1:1195450-1197496 GCF_004916995.1 Morone saxatilis | reverse complement strand
TTTGTGCTAAGCTAGGCTAATCAGAGCCAGCGTTCCCTTAAAAATCTGTCACTTTCATTTAGTTTTGCTTTTTTTAGTGAAAACACGTTAAATGAAAATAAAAGTTGTCACATTTTTATGAAACAGTTTTGTGTTCTGGTGAATTCGGCTCATGTGACATCAGTAAATATTGATTATTATTTATTGATTATTTGTGACCTTCCTCCTCCTCTTTGTCAGCAGAAGTTGGGAGACTCCTACCGAGGGTTCTGCTGCTCGGAGGCCGAGCTGGAGGCCATCCTGTTGCTCCACAAGCAGCAGACCGGCTGCGTCTTCGGGACCCGTCAGTCTCCGTCTGTGGACAAACCAGCAACCAGGCTCATGTGGAAGTCTCAGTACGTCCCGTACGACGGCATCCCGTTCGTCAACGCGGGTCGGTACCGCCGCTTCAGATCAATAATCTGTTCTGTTTCAGACTGCGGTTGTATAAAACTCCAGCAGAGGGAAATGAACTCTTTCTTTCTTTCTGTAAATCTGTAAAGATTGTAAAATAATTACAAACTGAAAGCAACAAAAAATACAAGTAAAATATATAATATATAGTAAAAATTATTATTAGAAAGAAAATGAACCGGCCTTTCAGGGCTTCCGTAGGTTTTCAGTTCATTTTATCACAAAATTAAAATGTTGTAACGAACATCAGAAAGATGGTGTTTATGGAAGCCCTGAAAGCTTAGTGAATTATTTAAATTCATCTTTAAAAACAAATAAAAAAAGACATTTTCAAGATAAATTTTTAAGTTTAAAATTATTTTTCCCTTTTTAAAAGCAAGTGAAAAACATTTGTTTAACCTTAAATTAAAATTTAATGTAAGTTAAATCTTTAAACTTAGAAAAATGATCTTCAAAGAAAAACGTTTCACCTGTTCAAGAATAAACTTTATTAGATCAAAATTAACATCTGACACAAAGTTTAAAAACATGTAAATGAAAAATACTTTAACGTGTTTTCATAGACTTAATTTAGAAAAAAGTTCAAATATGGTTCTGATGTGAAGCCAGTTAAGAGTCATTCAACATGTTCCATTCTTTTCCGAACGATGCGTAAAATAAAATAAAATAAAATAAAACCTCACAGTAAAACTTTATTATTAAGAATAAAAACATACAAACATTAAATATAAATATAAAATGTGTTTTTCAGGCAGCAGAGCGATTGTGATGGAGTGTCAGTTCGGACCTCGCAGGAAAGGACTGAACAAGAGCTGTGAACACACTTACAGAGCTACCTGTCCCGCCAGGTAAACCCCACACACACACACACACACTCTCACACACACTTTCACTCACACACACACACACACACCACACACACTCACACACCACACTCTCACACAGCACTTTCAAACAGCACACACAGCCACCTCCTCACACAACACTACACACACAACACACTCACACACACACTCTCCACACCACTTTCATCACGACACACACTCTCTCACCACCAACACACACACACACACACACACACACACTCTCACACACACTTTCACTCACACCACCCACTCTCAACACACACACTTTTCACTCACACACACACACCTTTCACTCCACACACAACCCACTCACACCTCACACACCACTCACACACACTTTCACTCCACACACACACAACAACACACTCACACAGCACACTCACCACACACTTTCACTCACACACACACACACAAACACAGCATCACACACACACACACACAGCCTCAGCGACCCGTCGTCTGTTTTAGGATCTACATCAAGAGTCGGAATTTCGGAAGTTCGGCGTTCCCCCGGAGCCGACGTGGAGCAAGAGGACGGTGAAACGGAAGCAGGAGAAGGCGTCCAGACTCTGAAGAACCAGAACCTGGAGTCACGAGGAGTCATCAGGTACCTGGAACGTCTGATGGACTGGACCCGGGCCCCGAAATCATCACATTAACACGGTTTCTGCTGTGTAGGTTTTACCCTGCAGCTCCCCACAGAGAGAGCTCACTGTATCACACCGTGGACACGCCCCCCATCCCCCGC
>NW_023340095.1:1187715-1195350 GCF_004916995.1 Morone saxatilis | reverse complement strand
GAGCGATTCGTGGATGGAGTGTCAGTTCGGCGAGGCCTCGCGAGGAAAGGACTGAACAAGCAGCTGTGGAACAACAGCTTACAAAGAGCCTATCCTTGTCGCCGCCAGTAAACCCCACACACTCACACCACACCACTCTCACACACCGTGTACAGCAGACAGCACACACACACCCTCAGCACTAGCACACCTCTCACACACACTTTTTCACGTCACTCACACCACACTCTCACACACACACACCACACAACACACTCACACACACACTGCGTCGGGACACACCTTTCACAGCAAGCACACACGACTCTCACACCATCACTCTACACACACACACGACACTCACACCAGCACACTCGGTCAGCAGCGAGCACCTTTGCACGCCAACCACTGCTCTCACTGGACACAGCGACACACACACACGACACGACACACACACACCGCACCTCACACACACGTTCACTCACACACTGACACACTCCTCACACACAACACACGCTTTGTCACTCACACACACACTGACAGCTTTCATCGCACACACACACACCACACGGTCACACCACACTTCACAACATTTCACTCACACACGACACAGCACACCACCACACACGGACAGGCTGCACACACTACTTGTCGCTCACACACACACACACACACCACACTCGACACCACACACACACACAGTCATGCCGACTTTCCGTGTCTGTTTAGTGAGTCTTAATCAAGAAATCGAAGTTTCCGGAGTTCGTTCGTTCCCACGGAGCGGACGGTGACAACGTGAGGACGTGAAAAGCAGGAGCAGGAGGAAGGCCTTTCCGAGAGCTGCTGAAGAACCAGAAACCTGGAGTCGGAAGGGAGATCGATCAGCGTACCTGCCGGTCTGGCTGGACTGGACCCGGAGGCCCCGAAAATCATCACATAACCGGTTTCTGGTCTGTGGTTTAGGTTCTGTACTGCAGCTCCCCACAGGGGATGAGAGTCACCGTGCAGTCACACCTGGGAACGCCCGCGCCCGCATCCCCCCGCGGTGCCCTCCCCGACCCGCCCTCCACCCACCGCTGCTGGGAAGGAGGAGGAGGCGGATGAAAAGGAGGAGGCAGGACGAGCAGTTTAGAGAGGGGGGGGTCATAAAGGTGTAGTGGACCTTGGATCGGGAGCACGGTTCCTAAGTGGAAGGGTTCTGGTTGCTTCTTTTGGGAGTCTTTAAGGGGTCTTGAGAAAGACTCATTTGAGGTATTACATCTAGAATATTGGTATTAAGTATCGATTGATTTGATTATGATGCTGTTATTGTCCCTCGCTGTCATGGACGGAGTTCACATCCCGTCTCGGCTCCCCGCGGGTTGCGCAGAGAGGATCCGTACAGGCTGGGGGGTGGCGGCGGCCGTCACCATAGGTGTACAGCGTCCGCAGAGCAGCTCGGTATTGAAACCACCGCCATGTGCCCCGCCCCCCTGTCAGCTCACGCACACCTTCTCGGAGGGGCTTGTGTGTGTTGGGTGTGTGTGTATCTTATAAACGGGGGTGTGTATCGTATAAGGGGTGTTGTGTGTGTGCTATCTATAAGGTGTTGATTTATAACGGTGGTGGGTGTGTGGTGATTATAAGGTGTGTGTTTGTGTGTGTGTGTGTGTGTGGTGTGTATTATAATGGGTGTGTGTGGTGTGTGTGTGTGTGGGGTGTGGTATTATAAGGGTGTGTGTGCTGGTGTGTGTATGTATAAGGTGTGTATTATAAGGCTGTGTATTATAAGGTGTGTGTGTGTGTGTGTGTGTGTGTATTATAGGTGGGTGTGTGTGTGTGTCAGGGGCTTTGTTGAAAGGGAGCTGTGTCAGATGTTGACCGGTTCTCCAGCAGAGACACAACCTCAGATACTTTACCCCACGTCAACGACTCAAAACCACATCCACGAGTTCCCAGAAGGCCTTTGTTGACCGGCCTGCTGAGGTCTACACAACACCACACCCTCACACACACACACACACAAACACACGCACACAACACTACAACACTCTCCACACTCTCACACACACACACAAAGACTTCACACTCCACACCCACAACACCACAACACACGCACACACATACACACACACTCTCACACTCTCACAGCACAGCACACAAACACTCTACACTCTCACACACACACACAGAACACACACACACACACACCACACACTTCTCTCGTCACACACACACGCACAGCTCTCACACTCACACCACACTCTCATCACACAACACACACACACACCAACACACACCACTCTCACACTCTCACACAAACACACAAACACTCTCACACTCTCACACACACACACATGACAAACCCCACACTACACACACAACAACACACACACTCTCCACACACACACACACTCTCACACTCACCACAACACACTCTCACACACAGAACACACACAGACACTCTCTCACACTCAGCACACAGCACTCACACACACTCTGTCACACACAACACACACACTCACACACGACACGACACACCACACACACACACGCTGGATAGAAGTTAGGTTTACGAGCGGTTTCTGTGTGTCTCCCTCTTAGGTTGGACAGAAGGAGAGTACCTGACCCTCTGATTTGGAGGACGGTCACACTGACATCTGACTCCGTGACTGCTCAATCGGTAAACACACACACACACACACACAACCACACACACACCACACAACACACACACACACACACACAACACACACACACACACGACACACACACACAGTTTATCTCTCCCCAAAGGGCCATCCGCTGAACTGTTTATCCGACCGTTCAATTCAAACAACTGACAAAACAACCCTTTTAAAATGGTCTTTTAAATTTTTAGCCAGTCTAAATGTGTTGTTTAACGTATGTAATGTACTGTTTTATATTGTTTTACTGTATTGAGTCCTTAGTATTCTTCTTTTATTATAGTCGATACAGTGGTCTTTGACTATTCAGAAAGCGCTTTTTAAATAAGAATGTATTGTAAGTGTAATGAATGTAATATATTAATGAGCCACTAACTTATACAATTAATTAACATTAAACAGTGTTAAGAGCCTTACTGAGACAGTAATGGATGTAGGTAGCACAGACTGGAAACTGTCTCTCCCTCTTCCTGGTTCTGTCTGTCTGTCTCGTCTCTGTCTCTCTCTCTCTCTCTCTTTCATTCGTCTCTTCTCTCTTCTGTCCTGTCGCGTCTCTCTCTTCTCAGTGCCTCTCTCTCTCCTCGGGTCTCTCCGGTGTGTCTCTTCTCTCTCTGGTCTCGTCCTGTTCGTCTCAGTCTCGGTCTCTCTGGTCCTCTGGGATCTCTCTCTCTTCTCTCAGCGCTCTTCTCTCTCGGGTCGAGTCTTCTCATCTCTCTCTCTGGTGCTTCTCTCTCTCTCTACTGGTCTAACAATCTGTCTCTTCTGTCTCTCTCTCTCTCTGTCGCTCTGTCTCTTCGTTCTCTCTGGTGTTCTACCTCTCTGGGTCTCTCGTCTCTCTCGTCTCGCTCTCCTGCTGTCTGTCTCTCTCTCTTCTCTGTGCTTCGTCGTCCTGCGGCACTGGGATGTTCGTCTCTCTCTCTCTGTCTCTCTGCTCTCTCCTCTCTCTTCTCTGTCTGCTCTCTCTCTTCTCTGTCGTGTCCTTGGCTCTGTCGATGCTCTCTAGCTCTCAGGTGTCTTCTCTCGCTCTCTCTGTCTCTCTCTCTCTTCTCTCTCTCTGTCTCTCTCTCTGCTCGTCTGTTCTTCTCTTTCTCTGTCTCTCTCTCCTGGTCCTCTCTCTCCTCTCTCTCTGTCTCCTCCTCCTCTCTTCTGTCTCTCTCTCTCTCTGTCTCCTCTCTCTGTCTCTGTGTCTGTCTGCTCTGCTCTCTCTCTCTTTCTCTGCGCTTCTCTCTCTCTCTCTGTTCTCTCTCTATCTCCTCATCTTTCTCTCTGCTCTCTCTTCTCTCTCTTTCGTCTTTCTGTCTCTCTCTGTTCTCTCTCTCTTCTGTTTCTCTCTCTCTCTGTCTCTTCTCTCTCTGTCTCTCTTCTCTTCTCTCTCTCTTGTCTGTCTCTCTCTCTGTTCCTCTCTCTCTCTTCTCTCTGTTTCTCTCTCTCTCTGTCTGTCTTTCTCTCTGTCTCTCTGTCTCCAGTCGGCAGTGACTCTTTGTCTCCTGAAGCCGTTCAGCTCTTCACGTCTCTCTCGTCTCTGCAGCCAAAGATCTTCGCTCAGCTGCAGGTCAGAAAATCAATAATCAATAATCAGTCAGTTCCACTGCAGCTGGAGTTTATTAAAGGTTTAAATGTTTCTACTGACAGGGAATCCTCCTGCCCCTCCCTCCTCCTCCTCCTCCTCCTCTCTCCCCGCTCCCTCCATCCTCCCTCCTCCAGACTCCTGTGGGGGAGTCAGCGGGGGCGTCGGGCCCAGAGGAGGTGCTCTGTGAGGGGGAGCGGCTCAGTGGAGGAACACAGAAGGTGGTTCTACAGCACGGAGAGAACGTCCAGCTGCAGATCATTAACTCTGCTGCAGACAGCGAGGATGGTAATCAATAACCATATTGATATTCTTCCCTGTATATGCTACGAGCTAAGCTAATCTATCTTGAAAAGACAACCCCATTTTGAAGATATAAGAGATATTTATATATAAAGTTACATCTTAAGTTAGCTAATGTTAGCAAAACACTAGATTAGTGTAGATTAGCTTAGCATGTAGCATATCTAAGTACAGGAAAGGAGAAAGTTGATCAATTAGTGAAGGAAAGCAGAATCTGTGTCATAAAAGCACAGTCAGTTATTATAGTACAGTGTACAGTTGATAGTTTACAGTTTAATGAAGACAGACCAGTGTAGATATAAAAGTTGTAAATGTTGTTATTGTAAATAACTTCCTGTTTTTTGTACAGTTTTAATATTTAAGATGGAAAATGTTCTCAAGAGATTGTTTTTATTTTCTGTTAAAGCCTCCAAAGCTGATGCTGTTGTTTTTGTTGTGATTTATAATCAATATTAATTGTATGATTATATATTTCATTAGATTATTGCTGCAGACATTTTAAAAAAATGCTCAATTTCCTGTTTTAAGGTGATTATAGCATCAAAAATATCTTATAAAAATAAAGTCAAATGTTCTGGTCCTTTATCTTCTGTGACGACACAAAATATTACATTACACTACACTTACTACATTGTTCAAACAAGAAACATCATTCATTGTAACATAAAGAGGGTTTTTATTGTGTTAAAATATAATAGTGTACCTATAACTCACCTGTTAGAGCCCCATGTACTGAGGCCCGGGTTCGACACCTGCCACTGTCAGTTAAAGATTTAAAACATCTAAACTTTGATCAGTTTTATTCCAAGAACAACAGCCTGGGTATAAATAATAAATAATATAAATGGACAGAGCTGCTTCCTGTTGGTAGAACGTTGAATATTTACTCTCCATTACTAATATTTGCTTCCTAACAAAGAATTATATAAAATCATTCGCAGACATTCTTCCATAAACTCCACGATTTGCAAATATATTCCCGATATAAAAGACGAGTTCTTTTCCTGGGAGCATCTGATTGAAACATTAAACTAAACTAAACCCCAGAACCTCTGTTTAACATCTGTTGAACATCTGTTGAACCTAATGTTATCTTAAACACGTTCACATAAAGTGATTATCGATGAAAGCAGCAACGGCTCAGTTTGGTCAATAAAAGAAAATATAAAGAAAATATAAAAAGATATTAGAGATTTTTGTTTTGCTCTCCTTCCTGGCTGTGATCTATTAAAATTATCATATCTGTATTTTATTCTTTTATTCTGTGATGTGTTTGTTCACACTGGGGTTGTGTGTGTTTATTATACAGACAGGAGGTGATTCTCACTTTTTATAAGATTAATATTCAGCAAGAGGTTGGTGTCAGTTTAACAAATTAATTTTAAAAAGAACGTTAAAAAACAAATTAATTGATTAATGTTGTGGCCTGGATGAGTCTAACAGGTCAGCAGTATTAATCACACAACAGACAGAAATCTATTTATTTAAAAGGCCTTGTGTAAAAGAAATTAAAGATATAAATATATATATATATATAAAGTATAAGTTAAAAAAAAGTTTATGAGTTTCTTTACGTTCCTCGACTGTGGATCCTCTCCGGCTCCGTCCTCCCTCTCTGCCCCACAATCCCTCACTGCTGCACCGCGTCTGGAAACGACCAGAAATAACCGGTCGGACCTCGGTTCCTAATATCAGGCTCTGCTGCCCCCGCTGGTGGTTCTGTTGCTGGCAGCCGTTTCGAGGTGGAGGATCCTGGAGAACGACGAGTCGAACTGCTGGAGGATAAAACCCCTGTTCTGTAAACCAGTGAGGTTTGAGCAGTAACACAGTGTGGTTCCCAGGCCCCCCATTTATAATTAAATGTGAAATTTATTATAACAACCATCGATTTACATGATGATTACAGCTCAATACACATACATAGAAACATACATACAAACATACATGTGTGTTTGTATGTATGTGTGTGTGAAACATGCATAAAAACATACGTAGAAACATACAAACGTAGTTTATTTTCCACATCAGAAGAACTTAATGTACATAAATGTGTAGCGTACATATTAAACACAGATGAGAGTGTATTTAAGATTAAAGTTAAATTAAAGGCTTTTAACAAGACAACTGTGCTCTGTTATTGTTTTCAGCTGTCGTCACTATCACTTGAATATTTGCAATGCTGCTTAGTTATAACCCGTTAAATGCATCAGACCACATCTTCAAATGTTCGGTAACAATTACAAACAATAAGTGATACTCAAACACGAAACCTATAAGTTGTTTTCAGCTTCATCTCAAGCTGTTATGCACAGATTTTGGTGAAGATTAGTTGAAATATGTGCAAAAAGAAGCAAGAAATATCCCAAAATCCAAAATGGCCGAATGTTTTTAATGGTGTGAATAGGCATGGTTTATATCAGTACAATCGGCATCATCCAAGAAACCGACTGTACAAAAATTATTGTAATGTGTCTGCTTTTGTTCTGTGTTCATGAATTCTGAAATAAAGTTCATTTACGTGTCACAATTTTCTGAATCAAGTTTTGATCTGAACCACAGAGATAAAACAAACTGAGGCTGTGACTGAATATTCTTATAGTTTAATCAATATTTTGCACATTCCTCCCTCGTATTGAAGCACTATTCAGCTCCTCATTTTACACATTTTAACACAAGACAAACTTCCTTCTATGTGAAAACTCGATGCTAATCACACGCTACATGTATGAAGTATTTAAATCTAGTCGAGCCCATTGATTCCATTTTATTTGTACAGTGAATCATAATCCTAAGAGAAGTAATCTCAGGCACTTTTCAAATAGAGCAGGTCTATACGGTGCTCCTTATAAATGATAATAATGGCAGCTGATAGTGAGTTTTTAGAGCTGGAATGAAAATCGACATTTTCTGTGATCTGATTCTATGATGATTCTATGATTCTACAAAGATCCTCAAAAGGCATCTTTATTAAACTAATAACTTTATTAAAGTTTATGTAAACCTACAGTCTGTAATTTCTGCCACTAGGGGGCCGCTCACATCCAAACAATAACAAAATATGAAGTTTGATGAGGTGGTGAAGCAGTGTGGGATCATGGGAGTTGTTGTTTTCACCACCAT
>NW_023340095.1:1100240-1187615 GCF_004916995.1 Morone saxatilis | reverse complement strand
ACATATAGAATGTAGTTCTAGAGTTTATACACTGTTTGAGGAAATGTTACAGATTTTAGATTTAATCTAAGTTCTTGTTAAACTGGAGCAGCTCTCACTTGTTTATTCCCTGGACTTCATCTTCTCTCCATCCAAGTACACAACTCAACTACATATAGAACACAGCTCTACTGTTTATAGATAATAAGGAACTGTTACAGATTATAGATTTAAGTTCAATATTCTTTTACATGTTAAACACACGTCAACCAATTCTAGTCGACACTGCCTTTGTAGAGTAGCGTAGTTCTTTACCAATGTGTTGTCATACTGTAGATAAATATAGTGGAGAAGAACTTTAAAGTAACATTAAACAGAAATACTCAAGTACCTCCAAACTGTGCTTGAGTACAGTAATAAGTTCAAACATTAGAGAAGAAAGCAGAGACGCAATAAACAGGAGACAATGTGTGTATAGTGCTGAAATCATGCTTTATTAAATCAGTAATGCATCAAACTCAAGGAGGATGAAATAAAGTTCTAATCAACGATCAATAAATCAAAGTTCAGGGTTCAACCTCTCTCTCACAGGAGATGGAGTCGCTGTGCAGAGACCCCGACTAACTGACAAGGTGAAACGACTAAAAGCTACAAACACTCAAACACACAAACGCTAGCTATCCTCCGAGAGATGGCGCTGCTCCTGCACAGCAGAGCCGGCGTGGACTTCCTGTTTGTTTAAGGCCAGGAGATGTTATGTTTTTAAGAAGCCGGTCCGGCCGTCCTGTGCCAGAAGCAGCGCTCTTTATTAAAATGATCTAAACGCTGAGAGTGCAGGCCGCTCGCACTCACAGTCGGTCATCAAATCACGGTGGTGTGACGCAGTCAGTCTGAGCACAAGGCCGTTCACGCTGCTTACATGAGGGTGATGCAAACAGCGCTCAGGGTCTTACGCTCACGGTACAACTCATAGGAAACTGTAATATCTCACGCACAGACGCGTGTCCAAAACAATAACTTTGTCTTTCTGTTTGTGGTTCATAACGTCAGCGGGGAGCCTCTCTACCCGCTGAGGCAATCTTAAAGACTTCAACTTATCGTTGAGGCACAGAGTTTAGTTTCTCAGTTTAACAGGGTATTCGTTCCAGTGAAACTTTCTCCTGTGAAAACATTTGTTCTTTTGTTTCTGTTAATATTATTGTCATAAATAACAATGCATACATTTCCCATAACCGTTAAATTCGGCTATATACATTATGTACATGTCACAGAAAAGTGGTTCAAAAATCCTAAGTCATATTGTCCAATATGGCACATTTTATAACAACTTTAGACTTTAGTCTAGTTTGGCATAAATTAATGTCAAGTTTGGTACAAAAATAGTTCATATTTACAAGAACAGAAATCCAGATCTTTATCAAGTATTATTGTTGCTAATTCACTAAATAAAAAGGTTCTGGATGAGGGAACAGGGGGTATAAATTAACTTTTTTTTTTTTTTTTTACATGGACCGAATGTGAATGTTGACGGTTGCCACATCTGAGCCAAGCTCGTTGGACAGTCGGAGGGTGTACGCTCCGGCGTCGCTCTCCTTCACCGCAGAGATCATGAGGGTGGAGAGGTCGGCGCTGTTCTCCACGTGGAACCGCTCGTCCCCATTGGGGAGGGTCCTACCTGAGCGGACCCACTGAACGGAGGGCATGGGGTCTCCAGAGAACAGCCCTGCCACAGTCAAGGACTTGCCAGGCTCGGCACTGACGTTCTCCGGAAGAGCTTCGATCTTTGGTGGAGTGCCTGTTAGTGAAGAGAAGAACGAGGTCAGTAATGATATTGTCTCAGAAATAAGTCACAATGTTCAGACGGACATCAAATACGGTAGTTTTGACACTTTTTTCTTTTTTTCACAGTTTTTTTTAAACCGATCAGGGGAGGAGCAACGGAGGATATCGAAGTGATGGTGTTTAAAAAATCCTACATCAGAGCGCAGAAAAAACTTCTCTAAACTCAACCTCCCCTGGGTCAGAACCTCAGTCCACTTCTTCCTTTCCTGTACGTAGATATGCTATGTGCTAGGCTAATCTATGTTGGAAAGACAACCACATTTCGAACATGGTTCACTCCAGCTTTTAGTATCGGCTCAGCTCAAGAGTCGAGTCGTACCGAACAGTGGAAATTAGGTATAATGACCAACGAGTTAATCCTGCTGAGAGTATTTAAACAATCAACGTCTGACTGCAGACACAAGATTTGATGGTGCTACACGGCTATCTTCTGTAGTTTTTTACTCTCCGGGTCTCAGCAGGATGACTAGCAACTGAAGAAAAGTGTAACTCTGCATGAACAAATACACTCATCTCCATCGAAATGTATTTATCTTAGTCAGATTAGAGTGCCCTTCACGTCTCATCAAGCAAAATGAATTAAATAATCTACTTGACTGTTTTTTTCCCTCGTTTTGAGCAACAGAGTGTCGTCTTTAATCTCACATCACATTTATTCAAACAGATGCTCAGATCCTTCAAGGTGCACTTCCAGACAGGCAACTTGTAAAATGCATCTCACCTCTTTTAACCCCGGTGGTAAGGGCCCTCAGCGAGGAGGAGGACGAGGAGGAGGAGGACTTGACATGCGACTGAGCAGACATTTCCATCATTTGGCTGCTGGAGCTCATGGAAACCATTGACTCAGCCATCATGGCAGACATGCTAGTTGCAGACGTGCTCTCAAACGAATACTGGGCTGCGGCAGCAGCAGAGCGGGAGCTGCTGCTGAAACTGCCAGCCTCCATAAGAACTGATGAGGCAGATAAAGTCTTTAGCATGCTGGCAGCAGCGTCAGTAGAAGCTCTTTGCTCCACAATAATCATTTTTGTTGGTTCTTCAACAAGAGCTGCGAGAATGCAAATGACAAGCAGATGGCTCATATGACAATGTGCACAGGGACAGACATTGTATGCATACACTGAGTGGAAGCCTTGATTTCCATTTAAGGGTTTGAATGTTAAATTAGTTTGTTTTGGTGCAATCAGAGTTTTCATTTTTCATCACAAGCTTTAGGATCCAATTAAACACAATGAGGTGTGTTTAATTGTGTTTAGTTAAAAAACTGTTAGTGGAACTTACTGAGGACGTTGAGTGAGGATGTTGCAGAGCACTGTCCAAACTTGTTTTTGGCTTTTATTATGTATTTCCCGCTGTCTGCAACGGTGGCTTCACATATCTCCAGAGTGAACACATTCCTAGAGTGGCTCAGTCTGATGTTTGATGTGGCAGATATCTGCAAGAGACACAGTTTATTTAATGTACCTCCAGAGTAGTTTGAAGATAACTGGATCTCACATTCTGTCTTTATTAAGGAGAAAACTACTCACAGTGATGTTGTCTTTCAACCACTCCACTTCAGGGGACGACTCTCCCGCAATTTCACATGTGAATTTGACATTTTCTCCCTCATTCACATTCTGGGACCTGGGCTGCACCAGGAAGTGGGGTGCATCTGAGCCCTTGGCCCGCGGAGACTGGCCCTCAGTTATGGACATCTGGCTGTGGGAGGACTTGACCTCCATCACAGAGGACTGGACCTCTGCAGAGGTTAGAGCTTTTGTTTTGGAGCCTAAAACAGAGAAAAGAGTTTTTTCTGTTTGAATGTTTGTAGCTGGTGGTTATTGAAGGACTACGGACCCTTCCTAAGTCCCGCTCCTTTTTGTTCTGTGCTCCAAGTTGAGCAAACCTCTGTCAGAACCTCTGTGAACGTCCCCCTTTTCTGTACTTAGATATGCTTTATGCTAGGCTGTTGAAAAGACAACCACATTTTAAAGATTGTTAAAAGATTAAAGAGACATACATATACATAGAGTGAGCTAATGTTAGCAAAATGCTAGTTAACTAGCTAGCTAATATACATCAATCTTTACTTAGCTAGTTAGGTAGCATTTTGCTAATATTAGCTAACTTAAGATGTTTTCTGTTGCCTTTTCAACATAGATTAGCCTAGCACATAACATATCTAAGTGCAGGAAAGGAGGAAGTTGACTGAGGTTCTGACTGGGGCTTGCTCAACTGTTACAGAACAAAAAGGGGTGGGGCTTAGGAAAGGTAAGTTGCTTCCACATGCAGGTATTATCTTACCTTGCACAGTAAGCAAGTCACTTGGAGAAGTCACTCGTTGCTTCTCAGATGGAGTTGGGGATTTGGGAGTAGGTGACTTTGGTGTTGGGGATTTTGGTGTTGGGGATTTTGGTGTTGGGGATTTTGGTGAGACTGGAGACTTCACTCTCTGAGGTGACTTGACTGGCTCAGGGGATTTCACTCTCTGGGGAGATTTGACTGGTTCAGGGGACTTAGCAAGAGGGGACTTAGCTTCTGGAGAGGTGATTCTGGGAGGGGCAACTACTTTCTCCTTGGACTCAGACTTGCGGATTGTCAGAGTGAAATGGGCCTCTTGTTTGCCTCCAGCATTTTCCACCAGCACAGAGTAGCTGCCTTCGTCCGACATCTCAACAGCAGAGATCTCAAAGTGGGAGTTGAACTGAGTAGAGATGATGTGGTGACGGGCAGTGGAACCAATAACTGATCCTTCGTGCAGCCAGGTGATAGAAGGTGCTGGCTCGCCATCCACCTCACACTCAAATCTGACAAGATCTCCCTCCTCAACGCTCAGGGACAGTGGCTTGGTCAGGAACTTGGCAGGAACACCGGGCTTCTCCCTTGGCTTCTCAACAACAACAGTAGTACTGGACTCTGTCACAGTTTCTTTCACTGTTGTTTTAGAGGAGGAGGAGACATGATACTCCTCTGTTCTGGCCATATCTGGCAGATGGGAGGATGGAGGCTCCTCATCTTTGCGGAGTGAAGAGAAGGCAGCATATTCTGCTCCTGCTACATCCAATGTAGCATAGTCAGATGTCTCTCCCTTGGTGTTCCTGCAGACCACACGGTAAGTGCCGGAGTCCTCAGTCACACATTTGATGATCTGGAGAGTCAGAACCCCGCTGATGTTGGTCATGTAGTATTTGTTACTCTGATGAATCTCTTCTCCATTATGGAACCACTTGACCTCTGGCTCTGGTTTGGACTGGACATTTAGGGTGAACTTTGTGCTGGAGCCGTAGGGTACGCGATGAGATCGCAATCTGATGGTAATACGTGGGGCGTGGTCAAGGCTGAAGGGAGCTTGTGTCACCACCTCAACCTTCCTCTCCACTGATTTTCTCTCTGATCTCAGAGCCTGCTTTCTCTCCTCATACCTGGATGCAAAGTCAAATTTTGGGAGGGTCACATCTGTCTTGACAGCTTTTGCTGGGGCGGATGTCTTCTCGGGTTCAGGCATTGACACTTTCTTGATTGGTTTAGCAATATATTCTGAGGTGAAAGCTGTCAGGTGCTCAGATTCAACAGCTTCAGAGACTTTTGCAAAACTGACAGTTGTTTCCTTCTTTGTGGTTCGAGTCTTCTCCTCAAACTCAATGCGTTTGAGTTCACTCTTGTAAGAGGAGATTCTCTGAACAGTTTTGTGTGGACGCAGCAGCTCCTGATCTTCTCTGTCTTCGTACACCCTCTGCTTCTGTCTTGGAGCTCTGTATGTGGCTTTGTCGTGACGCTGGCGGAGGTCAACGAAACTTGGGCCAGCCTCGTATTTAGATGGAATTTTGTAGGAGTCATATCTGTGGATTTCTTCTCCCTCTTCATCCTCGCTGTAGACTCTTCTAGGAGATGAGGGACGCAGGGCAGACAGCTCAAAGCGGACTGGGCTGAGGCTAGGTGGAGAAGCAGAGTAGCCAAGCTCCAGCTCTTCCTCCAGACGGAGCCTCTCCTCCTCAGTTCTCTTCATGGACAGGTACTCATTCACCGGCAGCAACAGCTCTTCATCTGACAGGTCACCCAAGGACCTCCTCCTGATCCTGTGGTAGGCTTCCATCTCAGGAGAAGGAGTGCGGTGCCTTGCAGGCCTCACAGTCTCCAAGTCATCCTGAGTCATGGATGAGATGCGCCACTTAGGCTTATACTGGTCCTTGATCCTGATAGGCACCTCATAGAACTGCTCCCACCTGGAGAGGCGAATGCGCTTCATCCTCTTCTGCTTGATTTTCTCCATAGGCTCAGGGAACTCATACTGATCCCGCAGCTTCTTGTACCATTTCATGTCAGAGAGTGGCTTGAAATGTTTTATTTCCACATCCTCCTCAAGAACAGCTGGGTTAATGACACGAGGAGTAGGGACGTCATAGGGCATACGCAACCTCTTCTCATCTGCCCGCTTCTTCTTTTCCTCTTTTTCTTTCTGTATCTCAGCATCAGTCTTCTCACCCTTCTTAGTTGTCACAGCAGGTTTAAACATGGTGGCTGCTTCCCTGACAGCTTGTACTGCTGCAGGTGGTAGAGGTGTAACAACAGTGCCAGTCATAATCTGATAGAGCCTCACCTTTTTGTCTAATTTCTCCTGTCCAGCTAACTTTTGTTTCTCCTTTTCGCTGGGCTCATATTCCTTCTGTACATGGGTGACGCGTTCTACTTTAAGTGTGGCCTGACAACTGGCAGATCCAGCAGAGTTGGTTGCAGTAACTCTGTACACGCCAGAGTCCTCAGGGAGAGTGTCTCTCACATGAAGGATGAAGTAATCCAGACCTTCATGGACAACCTCAATAGATGGTCCAAAGGCTAATGGCGTGCCGTCCTTCTCCCACTTCAGTGTGGGGTGGCCGGATACTCTAATCTCAAAGCGCACATTCTGGCCCTCTCTGCACTCTACGTTTGCGAGTAGACGTTTGAACATGGGCCTCAGGGTGAGGTCTGCTGGTTTAGGTCGAGGAACAACGGTAAGACGAGCCTTGCAGCTGTCATCACCGTACCTGTTGCGGGCCACAACACTGTACTCAGCATCATCTTCCTTATCAAGGCTGTGGATAATCAGCTGGTACAGGCCCTTGTCACTGATGAAGGTGTATTTCCTATCATCCTGTCCAGGGATGAGCTTCTGTCCAGACTTGTGCCAGATGACACGAGGTTCAGGATGAACAGTGATGGTGACACCAAAGCGCACATCCTCACCAATGTAGGCTGTATGGTTGAACAGAGGAAGGGTGAACTCTGGTGGCTTCTGAAGCATTCTGGCAGTGTCAACTCTGCGCTTTGTTTTCTTGACCACACGGGTGGTGAAGAAGTCGCGGTAACATCTTACACCATGGATAAACAGCTCTGCGTAGGCACTGTCCTCACCATACTCATTCACAACCTTGCATCTGTAAGTGCCATCATCTGCTCTTGTGATCTTGTTGATGGTGATTACAGCCAGGCCATCCTCGTATTCAATTTCATATTTATCACCAGCTTCAAGTTGTCTGACGCCACAGTACCATGTCACTTCAGTAGTGCTATCATAGTTTTCAATGTTGCAGGTGAATTTCACACTGTCTCCCTCATTCACCACAGCATGGCCAATCTGTCCTCCAACAGGACCGTTTTCAAATGGAGCAATCTTTACCTTAGCAACAAAAACACCACGCTGGGACCTGATGGAGCCACCACTGGCCACACGGGCTACAGAGACGACAGTGTTCCACTCTTTCTTCACCATTGTTTGGTAGTATCTCTTGTGCCTGCCGGTTGGGATCGCTCTTGTGCTGATCTCCTCTGCAGGCTTGGTCAGCCAAGGATGTGCCAGAGCCTCAGCAGCAGTCATACGGTGCTTGCGTTCCTTTGTCATAAGGCGGTCTGTGAAGTCTAATGCCTCAACGCTGACCTGCTTGAAGGACTCATCATCGTAGCTGTAGACTGCATTGGAGATGTTGTCAATCATCTGTTGGTTGGTTTCTGCTGTGAATGGATTAAGTCCACTGAGGAGAACATAGGCAAGAACACCAACCGACCACATGTCAGTGACAGAGCTAACCATGTCACACTGGTGGATCTCAGGGGCAGCGTACTCTGCAGTGGTGTACTGAATCTTGATCTGTTCTCCAGGAGTCAGGTGTCTGGACTGGCCCAACTCAATAATCTTTACATTAGAGCTGGTTCTAGTTGTGTACACAATGTTCTCAGGTCTGATATCAAAGTGTCCATAGCTCTGTTCGTGCATGAACTCAATAGCTGAGCAGATCTGCCGGATGTAGTTGACAATCTCATGCTCATTAAGTTCAAACTCAGCTGTGTTGAGGCGCTCGAAGATGTCAGCACCAGAGATGAAGTCATAGATCATCACCAACTCCTCAGGACTCTCGAAAGACTCGTGGAGGAGGAGGTAGTTAGTGTGTTTGGCAAGATTTAGTGTTGCGATTTCCTTCTTAACTATTGCTTGATCAGCACCCCTCACTTTGATGAATTTAGCCATGTAAGTCTTCTCAGAGCTGAGGTCCATACAACGGTGGACAATGCCAAATTGACCTCTACCCAATTCCTCTGCAATGGCATATTTGTTGTGCAGATTCTTGGCATCGGAGTGTTGAGCCTTACCCCTGGGTACACGTCCAGTATCGTCAACCTCCCTATCATAGAGCAGAACTCTCGATTTGTCCTCCTTGGTCATAACAGGTCCGCTAGTCTCAGACGGAGCACTCTGTCCGAACTTGTTTTCAGCGATGACTCTGAACTGATAGCTGGTACCTCCAAACAGATTGGTAATGGTGTAACGGGTGTCACGGGACTGGGCAACACGCTGCCATCTCTCAGCAGTGGTGGGACACTTCTCAATGATATAGCTGATGACCCTGCTGCCGCCGTCATTTGCTGGGGCCACCCAGTTCAGTGTAACTGAGTCTCTGGAGACGTCACTGGCTTTGATTCCACGTGGAGGATCAGGCACGTCAGCAACATCCAGTTCAACTGTCTGCTGGTCAATTCCAAATCTGTTCTTGGCACAGACGATGTAGAAACCAGCATCCTTCTTCTCCACTCCATTGGGGAAAACTAAAGAAGTGAAAGATCTGGTGACGATGACCTGGTAATGGCCATTGCTGTCAATGAGATCTTGTCCCTTCTGCCATGTGATGACAGGATCTGGTTTGCCTCCGAAAGGAATCTTGATATTGACCATTTCTCCACGCAGGGCAGGGATGGCTTCCTTGTCCTTCAGGTTCTTTGGCAGGTGGATCTTGGCAGGGACTAGAAATGAGATAAATAGTTTAAGTGAGTTGTCATTTTTTTATTTGAATTTAAAAATTACAAATAATTCACATTATTTTGTCAGTGCTAGAAAACAGTGGTCTATTTGTAAAAAAGTGGATATCTGTAAACTTACTTTCAACATCCAGAGAGATTGTAGCACAGATGGAGCCTCCCTGGTTGGTGGCCCTGATCTGGTACACAGTGGAGTCTTCCTCATCAGCCTCAGTGATGACCAGCTGGTGGTAACCTCCCTTGAACTCCTGGATCTTGATCTTCTTTCCATCAGACTGGATTTCCTTTCCTCGTCTGAACCATTTGATCACAGGCTTGGGTTGTCCTGTGATCTTACAGACAAGGGTAGCATTGCTCTTGTACTTGACACTCATGTTCCTCAGCTCTTCCTTGAAGGCAGGAGCACGGACATCAACGGCAGTGGCTGGAATAATGGATGCAGTCTCCTCACTGTAGTCGCTCTGTCCTCCAAGGTTCTCGCACTTCACACGGAAGATGTACTCGACACCCTCGGTCAGACGCTTGACGGAGAAAACTGTCTGTTTGATCTCGTCTGTGGTCACTGGAGTCCAATCGGTCCATTCCTTCTTGTCCTTCTTATTTTTCTTCTCAAGGCAATAGCTCTTGATCTTGGAGCCGCCATCGCTGAGTGGAGGCCTCCAGGAAACCACGCAGGAGTCCTTGGTAATTCCAGAAACAACTGGGGACAGAGGTGGTGATGGTTTCTCTGTGGAAAAGAATATACAAATCAGAAACCGCTTTCGGTCCTTTTTCCCAGTGTACCTGGGTATTGATATGGTGTATTACAAATCTATGCTTTTACTGTTAGACATGAATTAATGAAGTACTTTAAACATCAATTGGTATTGGATTAATTTACCCAGTTGGCTCTTAATAAGGATAGGTGAAGCGAGCTCCAGTGGTTCGCTGTTGCCATAGCGATTCTGGGCGTATACACGGAAGAAGTATCCGGCACTGTCGATGAGGTTGGGTACACGGCAAGATGTGCCATTGATGGATGACGACACCAGTTCCCACTCAGTGCCTTCCTTGTCCTCACGCTTCTCTATGATGTAGTTGGTGATCATGCAGCCTCCGTCATCCTTGGGAGGCTTCCAGCTGATGATAACAGAGTTCTTCAGGAGGGCATCCAGTACAATGGGTCCCTGAGGCATGTCAGGTTTGTCTGTAAACAGAGGTATTAGATATTAATTATAAATATAATATCACCCTTAAACATGTATGCTTTGTTGCACTCACTGCAGTACATGTACATTAACATACCATAAATTTCAACATTGAATGCGGTGTCAACCCTGCCGAAGTGGTTGTGCAGTCTGATCCTGTATTTGCCTCCATGGACTCTGCGTTGCACGTTCTTGATGATCAGGTGTGTGTAGTGCTCAGTGGTCTCAATGCTAATATCCTCTGTGTTCTCCAGGGTC
Organism: Morone saxatilis; assembly: GCF_004916995.1. Classification (NCBI taxonomy): domain Eukaryota; kingdom Metazoa; phylum Chordata; class Actinopteri; family Moronidae; genus Morone; species Morone saxatilis. Next base: position 1,177,080 of record NW_023340095.1, on the reverse strand, counting down.
TTTGCTCCATGCAGCCACATGATCTTTGGCTCAGGACGGCCGATGTAGACAGCGTGGATACGCAAAGTGGTTCCCATGCCAGCATAGTATGTGTTTTTCAGTGGGTAGTCGGGGTGGAAGGATGCAGCAGCCTCCAACACTAGGACGCCTGTGGTCTCAGCTTCTCCGGCGTCGTTAATGGCCTTGCAGGTGTACTCTCCCTCATCCTCCTGCTGGTCAGTCATGATAGACAGGGAGTGGTTGCGGCCGTCAGAGCTCATCTCGTACTTGCGGGACTCAACAACCTCTTTACCAGCATGATACCACTTGATGTCAGGGACAGGTCTACCAATAATCTGGCACTTCATGACAGCAGGCTGACCAAGCTTAGCAGTGACTTCATCCATTTCCTTCCTCAGGCTTGGTTTAGTTTCAACTGTATGTACAAAACAGGTAGGAGGTATATTTAGGAAACATTTATTACGTTTAGTAATGTCTCTTGGTGAGGTCACTCTGGGCAAGCAAGTTGGGTAAATGCCTACAATTCATTTTCAAATAGTTTATTTTAATGTACTCACCACTCAGTTTGGTCTTGATGCACGTGGCAGTCCTACGAGGTCTACTCATTCCTGTCTCATTCTCAGCAAACACTCTAAACTCATACTCTGCAGCCTCAGACAGTCCACGCATGGTTAACTCCTTTTCCTTCAGCCTCTGCTTGTTGCACTTCTTCCAGGTGCTCTCGATGGACTTCCTGTACTCCACCCAGTAGCCCAGGACCTCCTTTCCACCATCACACTCTGGAGCTTGCCAGCGGATGGTGATGAAGTTGTTTGACACGTTCACTGTGTCAATCTCACCTGGTTGGCTTGGTTTGTCTGGAAACAAACAAACAAGTTACCTTAATTAACAGTTGCTTTTGTGACTTACTGAGGCTAAAAATGACCACTGCATGGCTTTTCTTATTCTGGTCTGTAAAAATGTGATCAATTGATGAGATTTCAAATCTGATTGCTCCGTGTCCATCAAAAACCCCTATAACAATTACGGTTCTATTGATCGGTAATTACATTTTATCTCAGACTCACCGAATGGATCCTTGCATGTGACTGGGTCAGATGCAGGACCAGCTTCGCTCTCGCCGATGCTGTTGACAGCAACAATGCGGAACTGATAGTCTGCATCGGGGGTGAGCCCAGGCAAAGTAAACATGGTGGAGGTGATCTTGGTTTCGTGGCGGGACCATGTCTCTGCGGACACCAGTTTGTACTCAATAAAGTAGCCAGTGATGGCAGAACCACCGTCGTCCTTTGGTCTGGACCAGGCCAATGCCACAGAGCTCTTTGTGACGTCCATGATCTCTGGTGGGGTGCTTGAAGGCTCAGGAGGACCTGGTTTGAAAAACACAAATTATTTTTTGAGTCATTACTGAATGGTCTCAGACCATTCAAAGACACTAAACACTGAAGAAGAGGAATACTTACAGATAGGAGTCGTGGGAACCAGTGGTTGCTCTGATTTCAGAGAGGAGCTGACACCGAAGGAGTTTTCAGCCGTGACCTTGAAGTGGTACTCTGTTCCCTCCTTCAGGCCCTTGACAACCAGTGTAGTGTCAGTCACTCTTGAGTCCACGGTGTACCAGGCGTTTCTGGCTGCCTCACGTCTTTCTACGATGTAACCCAGGATCTCTGAGCCACCATTGTCTGTGGGCGTCTTCCAGGACACCTTGACAGAGTTAGCCTGGATTTCCTCAAAGACTAATGGTCCCTCAGGAGCGCTTGGGCGGCCAATGACGTTCACCTTGATTTGGGCCTTTTTCTTGCCAACCCTATTCTCCAGCAAAAGGTCATACACGCCAGAGTCGCTCCTATCGGCTCCCTTGATCACCAGCTCGCTGGCGTCCTCGGTGGAGGCAATCATAGCCTTGGTGGAGATTGCACCAGTATCCTTCGACCACTTGCAGGTTGGTTGAGGTTTACCCTTGATGGGTACAGAGAGTCTAACCACTCCTCCCTGGCGAACCACATACACGGCTTTGTATTTGAGCTCCAGGTCATAGTCAGGAGATTCTGAAGAACAATGATAGTTACAAAAGTAATTTTCTAGCTTCTTTCTATTCTATTCTAGTTTTAAACATGCAAATGATGGTGTAGTTAATACAATTTCTGTGTCCTTACCAAGCATCTCAGTCACAGTAACAGTTCCAGGCACTTCAGCAGGCTCTCCAGAACCACCAGCATTGCAGGCCATCACACGGAATTTGAACTCCTCTCCTTGTGGCATGTTGGTCAGTGTGTACTCGCAGATTAGAGATGGTGTGGTGTTGCACTTGATCCAGGCCATGGTGCCCACCTTCTGCATCTCAATCAGATAACCATCCACCCTTGCGTCTCCCTCATCGTCAGGAGGACTCCAAGCCAGCGACACAGAGGATTTGGTGGTATCTGTGATTCTCGGGTTCTGAGGACAGCCAGGTGGATCTGAGAGGGGAAGAGGTGATATAATGAGTCTGTGCTTGCTCTTGTAAGGCTTTCAGTGCCACCCATTGTAACTTTGAGTTTTTATCTAAAGACATCTAAAAATATATAAAACAAAGCTTTTTTTATCAAACTGTCTCTTACCAATGGGATCTGTTGCCACTGCTGGTTTGGATGGCAAACTTGGTTTGCTCAGTCCTCTGGCATTGATGGCAGTGATTCTGTGTTCATACTCCAGGCCCTCAATCAGCTCAGTTGATCTGTATCTGGTCATGGTGATGGGGTTCTTGTTGGCACGCACCCATCTGTCAGACCTGACTTCTTTGCGCTCGATAATGTATCCAGAAACCTCAAGGCCACCGTCTTCATCTGGTGGGTTCCAGGCCACGGTCATGCCATCACGAGAAACATCAAAGATGGTTGGACGGCCAGGAGGTCCAGGCACATCTGTGGGGGAGGGGAAACATGTTACGATACTTCTGTTGACACATTGGCTAAATGTGTAACCTTAATTAAAAGCCCGAAGTCTTACCATTCAAGCTTTTGCAGGTGACGATCTCAGACTGCAAGAAGTCTCCGGTGCCGTAGCGATTGATGGCAGCTGCACGGAAGACATACTCATCTCTCTCAATCAGGTTCTCAAACTTGAAAGTTGGTCGGCTAACAGATTCACAGACTGGCACCCAGCCGGGTCTGTGAGCATCACGCTGCTCCACCACGTAGCCACTGATGGGAGCTCCGCCATCTCTGACTGGAGGATCCCAGCTGCAGGTGACGGTGGTGGCATCAATCTCATCAAACCTGATGGGTCCCTTTGGTTCATCAGGTTTAGCTGGTAAAAGGGATTAACAAAATTAATGGTTACAGTAGTATTGTCAATTTAGAAATAACTCAATCAACAATAAATAATAAAACAAAAATAACAAATGAGGGATGGTTTCTTACAGAGGATGACGACCTTGATGATCTCACTGATAACACCAACGACATTCTTCACCTCCAGGGTGTAGTCACCAGTGTCGTCGATGGTGGTGTCAGAGATGGTCAGTTTGGAGAATTTGCCAGTGCTCTTGATCTTGACACGGTCTGTGATTTTCAGCTTGTTATCACTGAAGTACCAGGAGCAGACGGGAGGAGGCCTGCCGACGATGGGCAGGTCAAGCTCCAGAGTCTTGCCGGCCAGGACATTGACAACCTTCTGAGGAATACTGGAGAAGTCCACCACAGGCATTACTGGGAGGTAAAGAGAAAGATACAATTCAATTCAGATACAATTAGTTGTTTACATCAACAGTTGAGGAATAGATTGTGAACTGAGCTAAATGTTACTGCCGGGCAGATTACCAAGTTTCATTTCAGAAAAGCAACCTAATTTTTTTCGTGAAAACCATGTACTTTAAAACAATGTACATGATTTTGCCTAAACTAATTTAAAGACATGTATGTTCGACTACAGGAAGCAACTTTTTTTATGTTACCTCTCTGTTCCTGTACCGTGACGGCTGCCACCATCTCTTTGGGCTCGCTGGCTCCTCTACTGTTGATTGCTTTGATTCTGAACAGGTACTGCTCCTTCTCATTCAGCTTCTCGATGGTGTGCTCAAAGTCTGTCATCTTCAGTGTAGCCACCTTCATCCACTTGTCCGTGCCGAACCTGCAGGCTTCGATGACGTAGCCCGTCAGCCTGCTGCCACCATCATGCTCTGGCTTCTCCCAGCCCAGGATGACAGTGCTCTTGGTGACATCGATCACTTCTAGCTTGTGCGGTGGCAAAGGTACCTCACAGACCAGGATGACGTCGGGAGTCTCGCAGGGCTCACCGATACCATAAATGTTCTCAGGGAGGACCCGGAAGTAGTACAGCATACCCTCCATCAGGCCGTCGATCTTGTACGATGTCTTACTGCACTTAGAGGTGACAGTCTTGTAAGCTCTCATGGAGGCCTCACGCCTCTCAATGATGTAGTTGTTGACAGGAGCACCTCCATCCACAGTTGGGGCATCCCAAGAGATGGTAACAGACTCCTTGGTCAGCTCTTTGATCTTTATTGGTCCAGTTGGTCCAGGAGTATCTAATAATGGAAATATATCAAAACAATAAATAGTAAAATAAGTTTAAAATGTGTCACTTTAGAAAATATATTAGTTTTGTCCTGTGTAATGCCCTGTGACATTGCCATCAACTTACCATAGACCTTGACCAAAATGTTGACTTCCTGTTTCCCAGCAGAGTTCTCAGCTACCAGTGTGTATTTGCCAGCGTCATAGCGATGGACCTTATCGATGATGAGCGTGGTGGATGTGTTAGTGACTTCAATGAATCCTCTGTTGTGGAGGTCAACACCAGGCTTACTCCAAGAGAGGGCGGGAGTGGGACGACCGCTGATTTTTACGAACAGGCGGAGTGAGCCACCAGCACGCAAACAAATGGTCTTCTTCAGGTCATCGTGGAGCTCAAAGTCGGGAGTTTCTGTGTGAGCAAAGGGGAGGATTATGGCTTGAAATGTTGGGAATTTAAACTTAAAAAAGACTAGAGCTAATAATATTTACTCAACTGACTTACAAGTGAAACCAAATTTTAACCTGCTGTGAATGTTGATTTTTAAGTTTTTTTATGTTGTGTTTTTTAATCACTGTATCAATGTATGTTTGTTGCTGTAGCTGTTCTAATATCTCCTCTCTTTCTCTAATAAATTAACTGAAACTTGGTTGCTCAGAAGTTGCAATCACTTAATGCTTTTTCAGATGACTTACCAATTCTTTCCACTGGCTCAGTCTCAGCACATGGTTCACTGAAGTCTCCTGTACCATTGATGTTGATGCCAGCCACTCTGAAGCAGTACTTCTTGCCTGCAGAAAGTCCTGTCACAACGTATTCTGTACCACGCAGGGTCTTTTCATGGGCCTTCTTCCATTCCTCTGCTCCAGCCTCCTGCATCTCCAGGATATAACCCATCACATCGGCTCCTCCGTCCTCCACAGGGTGGGACCAGGCCAGGCTGATGCTGTCAGCGTGGGTGTCAGTGATACGCGGGATAGAAGGAGGAGCAGGGGTGCCTGACAGGAGAGGATACAGGAATGAAGATCAATAGATCTGATGTGTTTATGGACATGGTCGCCCCCTAATCATGTTACAAAAGACAAATCTAAAAAGAAAAAAAATGTTTGAGATCTTCAGTTGCATTTAGGTATTTTGAGTTTAAAAAACAGACTTACATGTTGGCACTCTGCACACAACATACAGAGAAACCTCGCTGGCTTCACTCTCTCCGGCCTTGTTGATGGCTGTCACTCTGAACTGGTAGATGTTGCCTTCGGTCAGACCGCACACCTTCATCGTGGTGTCCAGATGAGATCCGTCTCTGTTCACCTTCACCCAGCGGGCACTCTTTCTCTCACGCCTCTCCACCAGGTAGTGGATCAATGGGCTGCCGCCATCGCTCTCTGGCTTCAGCCACTCGATAGTGGCAAAGTCCATTCCTGACACCAGGATCTCTGGAGCACCAGGAGGAGTTGGCACCGCTGGAGGAAAGTAAAGATAATTCAGGGTCAGAAATTATGAGGATTTAATTTGTTATTGCTCTGAGGGAAGATTTGACTCAGAGATATTTGGCATATTATACTTTTAAAGCAGTGTTTACTGGTGTTATTTCACAATGAGCTGACTGTTGCACTTACTGAAAGTGTTTCTGGCAACCATGGGTTCTGACTGGAGGCGGACTCCAGGTCCGTACTTGTTCACTCCACAGACTCTGAACAGGTACTCGGTATTCTTGAACAGCCTGGTGATGTTGCAGGTCAGCTCCTTGCACTCTGCGTCCATGATGACCCAGTTCAGTCTGTTGGTGTCACGCCTCTCTACAATGTAGTGGGAGATCTCATCACCGCCGTCCTCAAGAGGAGGCTTCCAGCTCAGTGTGCATGACTCTTCTGTGATCTTGCTAATCTCAATGATGCCTTCACATACCCCGGGGGTATCTGGAAAAAAACAGATGTATTCATTGTACTCTACTTTGCGTAACCAAGACAAATTAATACTTCAAGTATAAAATTGCCTGAAATGCTTGAAAAACAAAGCACTCTCACATACCAAGCACTTTGACGTTGACCTCAGCAGTCTTGGTTCCGCTTACGTTCCTGACTGTCAGGATGTACTTTCCTGTATCATCTCTGTCACATAACTTTATAATAGCCATGGCCCTGGTGGGGGTGTACTGCAGGTGGTACTTTTCACACAACTCCAGCTCCCTGTTGCCCTTGGACCAGGAAGCCTTGGGGTCAGGCCTGCCTCCCACTGCAGCATCCAGTACCAGATCTGAACCAGCTCTGACCATCACAGTTTCGGACAGCAGTTTACTATCCAGCTGTGCCTTTGGAGGCTCTGTTGGGTGGAAAAAAGGACATGGTTACAAAAAAAATAATGATAGGACTCCTTTGCTCAAAAGTCAAAAGTATTAAAGAGTGCTGCATTGGTGGTACTGTATCACGATTACAGAGGCAGATCTTACCAAAGTCCGTCTTGCACTGCACAGAGCCGGTAGACTCTGAGGGCCTGCTGAAGACCTGGTTGGCATTCTTGGCGATGACTCTGAACTCATAGGGCTCTCCCTCTCCCAAGGCAGTAACAGTGAAGAAAGTGTCTGTCACGTTGGTGTAGTTGCACTTGAGCCAGCGGCCCTCACCGGTCAAAGTGTACGGCTTACGCTCGATAATGTAGCCCACAATGGGACTGCCACCGTCGTTCAGTGGAGATGACCATTTGAGGGACACTGTGGTTCTTGTGACATTTGTGACTTCTGGCTTATTTGGTGGATCTACAAAAGCACAAACATTTTGTCAGACAGGTTGGACAATGGAGTATTAAGTAAAAAGCCACTGGATAGTGTGATCCTAAACTGTGTTAAAACTCACCAACTGGGTTTTGAGCAACTGCTCCCTTGGAGGCCTCACTGGCTTTGCTTAGTCCAGCACTGTTCATGGCATAAACCCTGAACTGGTATTCCAGGCCTTCAACCAGACCCTCCACCTTGTAGTAGCACTCAAAGCAGGGGATCTTGTTCTCTCTCACCCACAGAATGTTGTTCCTCTCCTTCTTCTCAATCCAGTAGCCAGTCACCTTGCTTCCACCATCATGGTAGGGCTCTTCCCATTTCAGGGTCATTGTGTTAGCAGAGACATTGAAGACTGTAGGCCTTGTTGGTGGGCCAGGAGGTGCTGTTTTAAAAAAAGATATTTTGTTGTTGAGTGCATTCCACTACATTCTAGCCTGAATCAGTAGAACACATTTTTTTGGCATTAATAGTCTAAGAAATGCAAAACTGTTATTTATCATTCATAAGTTAAAAGGCTGTAGTACTTACTGAAAGGATGCTCTGCAACAATAGTCTCAGACTCAGTGTGCTTGCTGACACCAAATCTATTCTCTGCAGAGACTCTGAATGTGTACTGCATGTACTTGGTCAGATGACTGACGTTGAGAGATGTGCGCTTTACGCTGGAGTTGATCAGCTGCCAGGCAGTGGAGCCAGACTCACGCTTCTCCACAATATAGTTGGTGATGTCCGTGCCACCGTCATCCTCTGGTGGTTGCCAGTCAATGACGCAGGACTCAGAGGTAATGGATGAGACTTCGATGGGTCCGGTTGGAGGACTAGGTCTACCTGTGACATTGACATCAATAGCAAAGGTCCTGGTTCCTGCCACGTTCTCCAGGGTCAGATAGTATTTACCACCATCTCCTCTCATGGCCTCCTTAACTGAGATACTGGTTCTGTTCTTAGTTACTTTGATAGTGACTCTGTCTGTGTTCTTCAACCTCATCTCTTCCAGCTTCCAAGTGACCTTAGGAGCAGGTCTACCACTAATAGGAACGTCAATAGTGAAGGTACTGCCTGACTTGCTTGTGATTAGCTGGTTGGGGATCTCGCTGAGGTCAGCAGCAGGTTCAATGTGAGGCTCTTTAACTAACGCAGCAACCAGAGTTTCCCTGGGCTTGCTGTAGCCGGATTCATTCTTAGCCTTCACACGGAAGTCATACTCATCACCCTTGTTGAGCTTTTCAACCATATAGGTGAGATTGGTGGTGTTTCCAACCACTACCCATTTGTCTGTACCCTTTGGCTTAGCCTCAAGGACATAACACTGGATGCGGCTACCGCCATCATGCTCTGGTTTCAGCCAGCCCAGTAGTACAGAGTTGTCTGTGGTGTCCAGGATGTCCATTCTCTTTGGAGATGCTGGCTCTGCAGTGGCAATGACAGGCTCAGTCAGCTCGAACGCCTCACCAATACCATGATGGTTCTCGGCTGAGACTCTGAAGAAGTATGGCACTCCTTCCAGCAGGTCCTGGATCTTTAGGACATGCTGGGTGCAGTTGCCACCAGACTGCTGCCAAGTGCGGCGGCTAGCCTCGCGTCTCTCAACAATGTAATGATGTATCCGGGCTCCACCGTCATTTAGAGGAGTTTCCCAGGCAAGTGTGACCGTGCCTCTGGACACCTCCTTGAAGACAACAGCCTGAGGAGGTCCAGGAGTGTCCATCACCTTTACAGTGAATGTAATGGCCTTGCTGCCACTACTGTTCTCCAGGTTAACAGTGTATTTGCCTGAATCGTTTCTTGAGCAGTTTTCAATGCTTAGAGAGCTGTAGCCATCTGTAGTTGTGATCTCTGACATGACACCCAGCTGTCCTTCTTCCTTCACCCAGGTGGCAGTCGGGATTGGCTTTCCTCTGAAGCAAATGCCCAGACACACTGAACCTCCAGCCTTGACAATGTGTGTCTGCTTGAACGTGGCGTCAATATCCACCAGTGGTGGTGTTAGCCTGTCTACAGCCTGAGTAGGCTCTGGAGTCTCCACTTCCTCACCTCTACCCACGTGATTGACAGCTGCAACACGGAACTTGTACTCAGCTCCTGTCTGTAGACCCGTTACCATGTAATTTGTTTCTGCCACCAGCTGCTCATTCATTCTCTTCCATTCTGTCTCTTCTCCCTTTACCATCTCAATAATGTAGCCCAGGATCTCCATGCCTCCGTCATCTGCAGGCCTGGTCCATTCCAGGCTAATGGAGTTGTTGGTGGAGTCTGACACACAGATCACAGATGGAGCACAAGGAATATCCTTTGGCTCGGCAGCTTTGATAGGAATAGAGATGTTGCTAGGAGCTCCAACACCAGCATCATTAACAGCCATCACGCGGAATTCGTATTCCATATCTTCTGTCAGGTGGAGCACCTTGTGAGCACATTCAACAATAGGCTTCTTGGTTATCACCTTGTAGAACCGCAGAGTCTTCTTTTCGCGTTTTTCCAGGATGTAATACTGAATGGGGTTTCCGCCATCAGATGTTGGAGGAGTCCAGGACAGGGTGATGCTCTCTCCTGTCACTTCAGTAGAGTCAGGAGTGCCTGGAGCCTCAGGAGTAGCTGAGGAAAACAATTTTAATAGGTAAGTGCAATGTCTACATTGACTAAATTAATAACATATAGAAATCTTATTTTTCTGTCTGAAATATTCAATAACACACTTTTTTTTTTTTACAATTCTCCACTTACTGTATTGCATCTGGGCAATGATGGGGCTGGATTCTAAAGGTCTGCCAACTCCAAACTTGTTAACAGCAGAGACCCTGAACTGGTACTCATTGGTCTTGATGAGCTTGGTTGCATTGAAAGTACACTCCGTACATTCATCTGACACCAAGGCCCAGGAGATTTTGGAGGTCTCGCGTTTCTCAATGATGAAATGTGAAATCTCAGAGCAGCCATCGTTCTCTGGTGGGTTCCAAGACAGAGTGCACTTCCCTTCTGAGATGTTGCTGAAAGTGATGGGTCCTACTGGCTCTCCAGGTGTGTCTGCATCACATAGGCGAACAAGATTGAAGTTAGACCATGAATAAATAAATACAATTGATGGTATAAACAACTGCACTGTAATATATAGTTAAAAACATCAAAGCTGCATACCTTGCACTTGAACAAGGATGTTCTCCTTCCTGCTTCCAGATCCATTGGTAGCCTCCACAGTGTAGAGGCCACTGTGTGTGCGATCAGCGTCCCTGACAAACAGGGTGCTGGATCCAGCTACGTTGATAATATCCAACATCTTTTTGGTAATCTCCACACCATCTCTGTGCCACACGACCTTGGGAACAGGGCGTCCAGTGATGGTCACCTTCAGCCGGATGTTGTCTCCAGCCTTGACTGTTAAACCCTCAAAGTATTCTGGGCCAAACTCAATATTTGGACACGCTGGTTTTGAGAAATAGGAGAAGCAATAGTTTACAGTTAGTATATTTACTGGGATTTAAAGATTTCATTTTACTTATGGTTTACAGAGCCTTTTACTTGTAGCCAGTTAGCAGTTACTAAAGGAAAACAAAAGCAGTGCTCACCAGCTACAATTTTTAGCCATTATTCCTGAGATTCATTATTACAACCCTCTAGGCTCATTACTCACCATTCTCACTTCTGACTACAATCAAGCCAGAAGAATTGGAGGGAGGACTGGTGACACCGATGGCATTTCTGGCAATCACTCTGAACTCGTAGCGTTCATTTGTTGCCAGTCCAGTGACAGTGTACATGCAGTCATGAACATCAGTCAAATTGGCTTTGAACCAGCGGCCATGTCCTTGGCGTTTCTCCACGTTGTAGCCGGTAATCTTGCTACCACCATCACGTTTGGGTGCATCCCATTTCAGTGTCACTGAGTCGCTAGTCACATCAGTGTAGTCAGGCTGGCCAGGAGGATCTGAAAGACATCATGTACAAATTTTAACTTATTTTTGACTGAACCTTTGTGGTTTCTAACTACACATTATTCAGGCTTTAGAGAAATAATGATTTTGTTAAAATCATTTTAGTTTCAATATGCAATGTAAACTTCCAAAAACAGCACTCACCAACAGGACTGACAGCCATGGTTGGCTTGCTCTCATCACTCATTCGGCTGAAGCCAGAATCATTCTGGGCATAGACCCTGAAGGAGTACTCCAGGCCTTCAATGAGTCCCAAGATCCTGTATTCTGTTTCTTTTATCAACATAGTGTTCACCTTTTGCCACATGATGCTGTTCTTTTCCTTCTTCTCCACATGGAAGCCCTGGATGGGGGTACCACCGTCATAGATGGGCTGTTCCCATTGGATGGTCATTCCATCATTGGTGACATTGTAAACAAATGGCTTGCCTGGTGGGCCTGGTGGCCTGAACTGGTGCTTGGCAATGACCATCTGTGAGACCAGAGGCTCACTGACACCATATCTGTTCTCAGCACACACTCTGAACTGGTACTGCACATTCTTGATCAGGTTGGGGACCTTGAACTGAGTATCCTGTACACTGGAGCAGGCCATCTTCCAGTCAGACTGGGAGGTGTCACGCTTTTCCACAGAGTAGCAGGTAATGTCTCCACCACCATCATCGTTAGGTTCATCCCAGGAGATTCTGATGCTCTCAGCTCTCACTTCATCCAGACGGATGGGTCCAACAGGCTTTGATGGTGGTCCAAGTGTGATGACATGGATGTGGAAGGATCTCCTGTTGACCTTATTGTCAAGGGTCAGGGTGTATTTACCCTCATTCTCCTTCTTCACATTCTTAATCATTAGAGTGGCTTTGTTTTCTGTCTTCTTGAAGCGGACTTGGTCACTCTCCTTCAATGGCAGGTTGTCTTTCAGCCACAGAATAGAAGGTTTGGGTTTGCCTTTGTATGGCAGCTCAATGTGCACATTGTGACCCAGGCGGACATTTAATCTGCCACCTGGGAACTCTGCAAGGCTTGCCTCAGGTGTTATAATGTAGTCAATGACCTTGATAGGCCCAATCTCTACAAAGTCACCCTGCCCCTTCTCATTTCTGGCGGCAACTCTAAAGAACACTTCTGAGTGCTCCTTGAGTTTCTTGACCTCAAACTCACACTGTCTGCTGGTTCCTCCCAATGACCATTCCTCATCCTTCAGTTTCTTCTCAATTACGTAGTCAGAGATGATGCTGCCACCATCATAACTAGGCTTTAGCCACTGCAGAGTGACAGAAGTCTTGGATGAATCCTTCATAGAGACCTCCTTGACTGGTCCGGGAGTCTCTGTAGCCTTCACAGGCTCATGTGTTTCACATGGATCACCAGCACCATTTTCATTCTCGGCTAACACACGGAAAAAGAAGGATGTCTTCTCGGAGAGATCTTCAATGGTGTATGTTGTTTCTGTGCATTTGCTTGTCACTGCAGAGTAGGATCTCTTAGAGGAGTCCCTCTTCTCAACAATGTAGTTTGTTATCTCAGCACCACCGTCATTGAGTGGAGGCTCCCAGCAGAGAGTGACCTTTCCACGGGTCACGTCCTTCAGGACCAGATTCCTGCACTGAGCTGGACTATCCTGGACCTTCACTGACAAGGTCAGGGTCTTGGGCTCTCCCACACCATTCTCTATCTTTACTGTGTACTTTCCAGTGTCAAGCCTGGTGACCTCACGCATAACAAGGACTGTTGTAGTGTCTGAGTGGTGGAACTCATATTTGGGGTCACGATCAATGCATTCTTCTCCCTTGCTCCAGGAAGCAGTGGGAGCAGGTCTGCCCTTCAGAGGAACTGACAGCTCCACATCTTTGCCAGCCTTCAAAATGTAGTGAGTTCTCATGGCTACGTCTGAGTCAATCTGGGCCTCCTCTGTGAAAATCATGAAAAATAATCATGGTCAAACAGGGACTTCTATATGTGAGCAGCGTAATAACAATACAAGACATACATGTGAATTGAACACACTGCATTTTTAGTATCAGTGAATAATTTACCAAGGATATCCTTAGCCTGCACAGGCTCAGTCATCTCCAGAGGTTCTCCCCGGCCAGCACAGTTGACAGCAGAGACTCTGAAGAAGTAATTGACATCTGGTTTTAAGTCGTGAACTGTGTACTCTGTTGTCTTGACCTCTCCCTTGGAGGTAATCATAGCCCATTCTTCCTCTCCTTCAACAAGCTTCTCCACCATGTAGCTGGTGACCTCACTGCCTCCATCCCATTCTGGCTTGGACCAGCCCAAGGTGATGGATGTCTTGGTGGAGTCCACCACCTTCAGCTTGCAAGGCTCATCCGGTTGATCTGCAAGGAAAATGTATTTGTTAGGTGGGAGTTGTTTAATTTTCATACATGTATATTTTGGCACAAACTCAAACCCTGGCTGCTGTGATAAGTACTCAGATGACACATGGTATGAGCTCTACCCGTGAGGTACCTTGGTGCCCATTCATTTTGTTTTTGTTGGATTGTTAGACAACTTACCAACTGGATCAGCAGCCTTGTAGTAGTCTGATGCATCAGAGAACGGTCCCTCTCCAGCCTTGTTAATGGCACAGACGCGATATTGGTACTCATTTCCTTCTGTCAGATGGTAGACGGTCTGTTTGACGTCAGTGACAGGATCTTTGTAAACCCTGATCCAACGCGAGCTCTTCTTGTCTCGTCTCTCCAGGTAGTAGCCCGTTACTGTGCTACCTCCGTCTACACCGGGTTTGTCCCATTCTACAACCATGGTGGACTTAGTGATGATATTCACCTCAGGAGTCTGAGGTTGCCCAGGAGTTACTGTAGAATTATACAACAAACAAGTTAAGAAAATGCAAATGACAACATAAGTAGCAATTTTGATGCATGCAAGAGTTTTGAAAAACGATAATAGAGATGAGGGATAATTACTGCAAGTTAGTGCAATTAATGTTACATAAACAGAAAAACTCAAACATTTGTAACTATAGAAGCTCAATAATAAAATCGAGAATGACTTATTTAAATTGACTATTATATTCAAAGCACTCTACAGTCAGAAAAACGTACCAAAGGCATTCTTAGCGATGACAGGCTCAGACTCCAGTGGCTCTCCAGCTCCGTACTTATTAACAGCCATTACACGGAACACATACTCGTTTCCACGCAACAGCTTGCTGACGGTGACGTGTGTCTTCTCATGCCTGTCTGAAACTGTCGACCATACCACTCGGCTGGTTTCCCTTCTCTCAACAATGTAGTGGGTCACCTTGGAACCTCCCTGGTCAGACTCGGGCACAGGTTCCCAGCTAAAGACGATCCTGTCTGCTGTAATGGAGTTGAAGTTAATGAGGCCGGCTGGGGGTCCAGGTTTGTCTAAAGGGAGGTAAAAAACATTGAATATAAACATTAAATACAAATATGATGGTGAGAGTATCTCAATTAAAATTGATTTCATTCAGATTGATGGAAATATGAAGAGGTGAGGCATATGAAGTTCAACATACCTAGAATTTCAATCCTGATAGTTGCAGATGCAGAACCCAGAACATTCTTGATCTTGACCTCATATGAGCCTGTGTGAATGCGAGCTGCATCCTTGATCAGAACAGCAGAAGAGTCAGTTGTGCTTTCAACGGACATGCAAGAGGTTGCTACCAGCACTTTTCCATCCTTGAGCCACTCAATAGTTGGCAGAGGCTTGGCGATGATTCCAACTTTAAGCTTAACTGAAACTCCAGCCTTGAACTGAACTACATCCAGATACTCTGGAGGAAGGTCAATGGCTGGGGCACCTGTGGGACATGAGATATTAATATCAGTAAGCTTTAATCAATACAAGTAAACAAAACATTTAAACATAGATATAAATTAAAACTCACCACATGCATCAACACAAGTGACAGGGCCAGCGATGAGAGATGGGTTGCTGACAGACCCAACAGCATTCTTGGCATACACTCTGAACTCATAAGACTCATCCTGGTTCAGTCCAGACACAGTGAAGCCCAGCTCAATGATGTTTGTAAAGTTGGCCTTCACCCATCTGCCATTGGGAGCGTCCCTCCTCTCCACACTGTAGCCAGTAATCTTGCTGCCACCATCATATGGAGGTCTCTGCCAGGCCAGGCTGACTGAGTTCTTGGTGACTTCAGTGATACGGACATTTGCTGGAGGCTCTGGAACATTCAAGTGAGAAAGATGCAATTTTAATTAAGCGCAGTAAAGAGTGTTTTCGTGTAAGCCCACTTTTTAAGGCTGTGGGTCCCTTTAAAACTGAAGATAACTGGAGGTAGAAATACTTACCGCAGGCATCAATAGCAAGCACTTCTTCAGAGGTCTTGCTCATCTTTCCAATGCCGGCTGCATTTTCAGCTGCCACCTTGAATTCATAGATGAGGCCAGGGCAGATGTTTGTGACTCGCCACTGGTTTCCTGCGATTGCTGTCTTATTGACCTTCTGCCAGAGGATGCTGCTTCTCTCCTTCATCTGGAGATGGTATCCAATAACAGGGTTTCCACCATCATTGACCGGTTCATTCCAGCAGACTGTCAGGCTTTCTCTAGATACAAAGCCGAACCATGGTGTGGATGGAGGTCCAGGGATGGCTGTAATGGACAACAGACATGTTAGTGTTCAGAAGGATTCATAATCCATAATACAAAAGTTGTTCTAGAACAGGAATATTATTTTTCCTTCACACACTGTGTCAGTTATCAACAAAAAAAGTAATCAAAGCTATGCTTATTCTTTCCAACTTGTATTCAAGTGTATTGACTTACTGTATGGAAGCTTTATCATGACTGGCTTGCTGTCAATATGGTCGCTGACACCGTAGCGATTCTCAGCCTTGATTCTGAACTGATACTCCTCTCCCTTGGTCAGCTTTGTCACCTTGATCGCGCTTCTGGCAATGCTAGTTGACACCTCTGCCCAGGAAGGAGTGCTGGTTTCACGTTTCAGAACAATGTAGTTGGTAACAGGACTGCCACCATCATACTCAGGAGGAGCCCATTTCAGACATACTGTGGTCTCTCCCACCTCCCCAATCTCTACTGGACCAACAGGATGTCCTGGTCTGTCCAGCACAACAAAAATAATGAAGGTCTTGGTGGTACCTCCCACATTTGAGGCAGTGACTTCATACTTGCCAGCATCACTTGAAATACTTTCATTTAGGGTGATGATTAAACTGTCTGGAGTAACTTCTGTTAGCAGCCTCTTGGATCCCTTGATGACAACATTGTTCTTGGACATAGTCACCTTAGGGATAGGCCTGCCGGTGAGAGGAATCTCAAAGGTTAGGTTGGATCCTGCTCTTACATAAACCTTATTCTTGGGGTAATTCTTCAGGTCAAACTCTGGAGCCACTGTTGAAAAAACAAGACAGGAATGGGATAAGTAATGTCACTTTAAAACCAATAACCCCATTAAATTGCATTTTCCACAAGTTGCATGTCTTTTCAAAAGGTAGTAGCAAAGCTAGAGATAATACCATGTATTTCCTTGACAATAACTGGTACGATCATCTCCTTCGGTTCACTGAGTCCGGCATGGTTCTCAGCACGGACTCTGAAGAAGTACTCAGCACACTCCCTCAGGCTCTTGATGGTGTGGGTCATGGTCTTCACGGTGGCACACTTCACCCACTTTGTCTGTCCCTTCTCCAGGGCATCAATAAGGTAACCAGTGACTCTGCTACCTCCATCATATTCTGGTCTTGTCCAGGCAATTGTAATACTGTCCTTGGTAACATTTGCAACTCCAAGTTTCATGGGTGGACTTGGTACCTCTGTAACAGAAAAGTGAGACATTTTATTATTGCCATTTTGTCAAAATAATAACAGTAGTATAAAATAAACTTAACAGCTACTACATTTAAACTGTAAGTTAATATGTTACCTGTAATCTTTGTTCCAGCCTTGGCTTCTTGAGGGACACCCACTCCATGTTCATTTTCTCCAATAATTCTGAAGTAATACATGGCTCCCTCCTGCAAGTCTTCCACCTTGTAAGTCATTGCATGGCAGTTGCTGGTCACAGACACCCAGGCCTTCTTACTGGCCTCACGTTTTTCAACATGGTAGGCCTTCACTGCATCACCACCATCATTCTCTGGAGCTTCCCAAGTGAGGGTTGCAGAATCCCTGGTCACTGCTGAAACTTTAACATTAACAGGGGGTCCAGGAGAGTCAAGCACCTTGACAACCATGGGCAATGTTGCTTTTCCCAATGGTGATTCAATTGTGACAGAGTATTCCCCAGAGTCATTTCTAGTTGCCTTCTCAATTGTCAATGAAGTGCTGGATTCTGTTGATTCAATAGTTCCTCTGACATTGAGATCAACACCCTCCTTGGCCCATACCACTGATGGCACAGGTTTGCCCTTGAATGGTACATTGAGAGTAAATGCTGTGCCATGCTTAACACTTTGTACTTTACGCATCTCAATGTCAACGTCAAATGATGGCTCTGAAGTTCTGTCCATTGCTGCAGCTCCATCTGAATATGGGCTACGTGCACTGCTGCCAATTTTGTTTATTGCCTTGACACAGAATTCATATTCTGCATCTGCCTTCAGTCCAGTGACTGTAAACTCCAAGCTCTTGGTAAGAGGGATAGCCTCAACCCATCTTGCTAGCTCTTCAGGTGATTCAGGTTCCTCTTCTTCCTCCTCCTCATATTCATATTCGTCCTCTTCTTCCTCAACCTCTGGCTCTGGTTTACGGATATAGTCTCTGTATTCTACACTGTATCCAAGGATGGGGGCACCGCCATCATTTGTTGGTGGTTTCCAGACAATGGACACACTGTCTTTAGTTGAACTGACAATCTTTGGCTTGGTTGGGCGAGAAGCAACAACCAGAGGATCTGCTGTTCTGAATGATGCAGATGGTTCACTTGGAGGACTTAGACCAGCAGAGTTTTCAGCATAGACTCTGAAGTCATACTCACAACCCTTACGCAGTTTGGTTGCTACTGCGGTGCATTCCAAAATTGCATCTCTGTTCACACGGACCCAGCGCATACCTGTCTTCTCACGGCGCTCAATCACATATCCAGTGATGGGGCTGCCTCCATCACTGGCTGGCTTGCACCAGGTAAGGGTCATTGAATCTCCAGTTATGGTAGTGACATCAACACTAGCTGGAGCAGTGGCAAAAGTGTATGGATCTGTAATCTTTACAGCATCACTCTCCAGAGCCTCACCAAGTCCATGCTTGTTGACAGCCAAAACCCTGAAGATATATTCATTGCCCTTTAGCAATCCTGTGACTTTGAAATATGTTTTTGTGATATCTCCCTTCACCAATGTCCATGCCAAGCGGCTGGTCTCACGCTTCTCAACAACGTAATGTGTGATCTCAGTCCCACCGATCTCCTGAGGAGGACCCCATGACAGAGTGCATGCCTCAGCTGTGAGACCTGTGATCTGCAGAGGTCCTGCTGAAGGTCCTGGCTTATCTAGAATCACACAGTTTATTGGCATGGTAACTGTTCCGCCAATATTCTGTAGAGTCAGGGCATACTGTCCAGAATCTCTTCTGATGCAGTCCTTCACAATAACAGAAGTGCTGGTATCTGTTGAAACAATCTGGATTCTGGCTCTCAGCTCAATATCTTTCCCATCCTTGGTCCAGGAAATAACGGGGGCAGGACGTCCAGCAAAGTCAGCATTTATTTTCAAAGTTTCTCCCGCTTTCACAAACACTGTTTCTCTGAACTTAACATCCATCATGATACGTGGTGGATCCACATCATCCTTGACAGTGATGGGGCCAGTGTTCCAAGATGGATGACTGAACAATCCAGCTGCATTCTTAGCAATGACACGGAAGTCATACTGGCTGTTTTCTGTAAGACCTGTCACATCATAGTGGGTCTCTGGCACGTTGGTGAAGTTGCACCTTGTCCAGCGTCCTTCAGGGAGGTCTCTGCGCTCAACAACATAGCCAGAAACCTTGGCTCCACCATCATACTCTGGTTTATCCCAAGACAAGGAAACAGATGTTCTGGTAATAGCAGTAACCACAGGTGTGCCTGGAGGGTCACATGGATCTCTGGCTGCTACGCCTTCACAGGCCTTGCTACATTTACCGATACCAGCAATATTTTCTGCATAGACACGGTATTCATACACCATACCCTCTTCAATTCCATTGACTTTGTATTCTGTATCTTTGATCATTCCTCTGTTCATCTTTGTCCAAAGAATGCTAGTACGCTCCTTTCTCTCCAGATGGTAGCCCAAAACATGACTACCACCATCACTTACAGGCTCATTCCAAGTCACCAACATGTAAGACTTTGTAGCCAACTTCACAATAGGTGTGGAAGGAGGTCCAGGTTGTTTGAAGTTATACTTAGCAGTAATTCCAGTTGAATCCAGAGATGTACTCTTTCCATAACGGTTGACTGCATAGATGCGGAATTGGTACTCTGAGCCATGTGTTAGGCGGCCAGCCTTGAAAGATGTTCTGGCAACATTACTTGCTGCCATCTGCCACTCCTGTGTGTTTGTGTCTCTTTTCTCCACAATATAGTTACTGATGGAGCAACCACCAGTATAATCTGGCGGGGACCAGGACAGTGTGATGCTGTCTGAGGTCACAGCATCCACCTTGATACCTTTAGGTGGACCTGGTTTATCAAGGACAACAACTCCAATATCTGCTGTGACAGTTCCTCCTGCGTTTGCCAGAGTGATTTCATACTTGCCAACATGTTCTCTGCTAGCCTCTTTGATCATAATTTTGGATGATGTTGCAGTGTTTAAGATGGTGACTGATGATGTTTGCTTCAAAGGAAGGCCATCCTTCTTCCAGGATACAACAGGCTTTGGCCTACCTCTTACTGGAACCTCAAGAGTAAGGTCATCTCCAGCCTTCACACTGTATGTGGTAAACAGTAAGTTGGTAGATGGCTCAATTGAAACATCCTTTGCAACCACAGGCAAACCAAGATCCTTTGGCTCACTCTTTCCCTTCTCATTGATTGCAACAACTCTGAATAAATAGGTTTCATTAGGGGTCAGATTAGGAATAGTTGCTTCAGGCACCTTGACTGTGCATGCTGTGCCCCATTTATCTCCACTTTTAGGCTTAAACTCTACATTGTAGCACATTATCTTGCTTCCACCATCATGAGCAGGTTTTTCCCATGCCAATGACACACTGGTCTTCGTCAAATCTATAAGTGTTACTTTGCTTGGAGGCAGAGGTACCTCAGACACTTTGATTTCTTTGGTTTCAACCATCTGTCCTTGGCCATATTCATTAACAGCACAAACTCTGAAGTAGAAAATGCCACCCTCAGGCAGCTCTTCAATCTTGAATGAGTTGGCTGTGCAGTTGCTAGTGACAGTAGTATAGGCCTTCCGGACAGACTCTCTCTTCTCCACAATGTAGTTTGTTATTTTAGAACCACCATCAGTGAGTGGAGTATCCCAGCCAAGAGTCACTGAATCCTTCTTGAGCTCCTTTACAGAAAAGTTTTGTGGTGCACTAGGTGTATCCAAAATTCTCACTGCAACAGTAGCAGATTTTGCACCACTACTATTCTCCAGTGTTAGTGAATATTTGCCACTGTCAAAGCGATTAACGTTGTCAATGACAAGCATGGTGTATGAACTGGTGGTGTCAATTGCAGCATTATCTGTGAGAGTACCGTCTACTTTCTCCCATTTCACAGTAGGTTCAGGCCTTCCTCTGATGGTAACAAACAGACGCAAAGTTCCACCAGCACGAACAGATACCACCTTTCTGAGCTCAGCATCCAACTCAATCTCTGGTGCTTCTACCCTGTCAGATGTGACCACAGTGCTGTGAACATTAGCAGCCTCCCCCACACCCTCAGAATTGATAGCACAGACACGGAACTGGTATTCTCCACCCTCTTTCAGGTCTGTGATAGTGAGTTTAGTGGCTTGAATGCCAGTGGGTGGAGTGCACATGGTCCATTCTTTTTCAACTGGTGCCTCTACTGTTGGTGCTACTTCTAACTCCTCTGTCACTTCAGGCACTGGTGTATACTCCCTCATTTCAACAATGTAGCCCTTAATGTAGGCACCACCATCAAAGTCAGGTTTTCCCCAGGACAGAGACACAGAGGACTTTGTGTAGTCTGTCACCTTAGGATGGTGTGGAGGTCCAGGTGGTGTTGTGGTATCACATGCTCTGTAGAATAGGGACAGTTCACTTAGGTCTCCCATTCCAGCCTCATTCTCAGCAGAAACACGGAACTCATAGAAGTGGTCTGTCATCAGACCTGTGACCCTGAAGTGAGTGTCCGTCAGTTTCTGTCTGTTGCATTTTGTCCATCTTACACTATCTTTGTCACGTTTTTCAAGGTGGTAACTGTCAATGTCCGCTCCACCAGTTTGTTCTGGAGCAGTCCATGAAAGAACCATAGAGTCCTTTGTGATCTGACTTGCTTCTGGGGTTCCAGGAGGACTAGGGGGCTTATAAGGATTGCGTGCAATGATGGGTTCACTCTCAAGATAATCACCAACACCATATTTGCTGACTGCCCTGACTCTGAAAATGTATTCATTTCCAGGGAGCAGATTTTTTAGTTTATAGAACAGACCCTTGATATTTGGTGCAGCCACGGTCCAGGACAATCTGCTGGTCTCTCTCTTCTGTAAGACATAGTGAGTGATACTAGCTCCACCATCCAGAGTTGGCTCAGACCAGGAAAGGATGCACCTGTCAGCCATGATCCCTGTCACCTTCATGGGTCCAGTGGGTGGACCTGGTTTATCAAGGACTTTGACAGTGATAGGGAAGGTTTTTGTACCACCCAGATTTTTTAGGACAAGGTCATAGTGGCCACTGTCAACTTTGGTTACATCCTTGATGGTTATGGCTGCACGTTTCTGTGTAGTTTTCACTTCAATTCGCAGTGCTTTGTCCATTTCCTTGCCCTCTTTTAGCCAAACAACATCAGGAATTGGTTTTCCATAAATGTCTGCATCAAGAAGTAAGCTTTCTCCAGCATTAACAACAATGACATCCTTGTATTTGGGATCCATTGAGGCCCTTGGTGGTTCAATTTCATCAGTAGCAGTTATAGGTCCAGAGCTGTCAGATGGCCCGCTGAAAACACCAGCTGCATTTCTCGCAATAACTCTGAATTCATATTGCTCATTCTCTGTCAGACCAGTGACGGTATACTCAGTTTCAATTATATTAGTGAAGTTAGCTCTGACCCAGCGCCCTTCAGGGGAGGAAAGATCTTTCCTTTCCACAATATATCCATTCACTTTGCTGCCACCGTCATACTGAGGTTTTGTCCACTGAATCTTGATAAGGTTCTTAGAAATAGATACAGCTTCAGGAGTACCAGGAGGGTCACATGGATCACGAGCAACAAAGGACTCAGACACTTTACTGCATCTGCCAATGCCGACAATATTTTCAGCATAGACTCGGAATTCATATCCAATACCCTCCTCAAGATTGGCGATCTTGAACTGAGTATCAGTGATGAGAGTCTTGTTCAGTTTGTTCCACATGATGCTGCTTCTCTCCTTGCTTTCCAGATGGTAACCAATAACTGTACTTCCACCATCATTGACTGGCTCATTCCATTCAATGATCATCATTTCTTTTGTAGCATATTTTATATATGGAGTTCCTGGGGGCCCTGGTGGTTTGTATGGATATTGCACAACAATGGCCTTGGAGTCCAGAGGCACACCCTTTCCATACCTGTTTTCAGCTATGATTCTGAACTGGTATTCAGCACCAGTCTTCAGCTTAGTGACCTTGAAAGCAGTTCTAGCAAGCTGTGTGGTGACTGACTGCCATGTTTGGGTAGTGGTGTCTCTCTTTTCCACTATATAGTTCTTTATCTGGCATCCACCTGTGTACTCTGGAGGCTCCCAGGAGAGATGGACAAATGTGTTGCTCACTTCAACAACCTTGATTGGGCCTGTTGATGGACCAGGCTTGTCAAGGATAATGACAGCCACATCCTCGGTAATTGTGCCGGCAGTATTGGTTGCTGTAATGGAATATTTACCCAAATCTTCCTTGCATGCCTCAGTAATTAGAATTCCAGTTGTTAACGGAGTGTTTACCAAATTGACTCTGGATGTCACCTTAAAAGACTGACCATCCTTGGTCCAAGTGATTTTAGGTTTGGGCCTGCCAAGCACAGGGAACTCCAACTTGAGATCTTTTCCAGCTAATACACTGTACGTGTTAAATTGCATCTTAATACTTGGCTCTATGGTCATGTCACTGGCAACGACAGGTGCAGCAAGTGCCTTAGGTTCACTCTTGCCCTTCTCATTGTAAGCAATAATACGGAATAGGTATTCTGTTCCAGCTGTGAGGCCTGTGACAGTGCCCTCACATGTCTTTGTATTTGTTGCCACTCCCCACTTATCTGTACCCTTTGGCTGCATCTCTATTAGGTAACCACCAATTCTACTGCCTCCATCATGCTGAGGTTTTTCCCAGGCCAGTGAGGCACTGGCTTTGGTGACATCAGTGAGGGAGACTTTTCCAACAGGGAGTGGTACCTCAGAGGCCTTTGAAGCTGTCTTTGTTTCAACAGCCTGGCCTATTCCATAGTCATTCTCAGCCATGACTCTGAAGTAGTACATAGCACCTTCAATCAAGTTCTCAACTTTGAATGTTGTCTTGGTACATTTTGTGGACACATTTGCATAAGCCTTTCTGGTTGATTCACGTTTGTCAATGACATAGTTCTTGATTTTGGATCCTCCATCAATTAGTGGGGCATCCCATACAAGAGTGACAGAATCCTTTTTGACTTCTTTAACCATGAGGTTCTGTGGGGATCCAGGTGTATCCAGAATTTTAACAGCAACAAACTCAGACACAGAGCCACTGCTGTTTGTCAGGTCTAGGGTATATTTTCCTGAGTCACTCCTGTCACATGAGTCAATGGACAGCTGAGTGAAGTTGAGAGCTTTTTCAACCACCACCTTTTCAGTCAGATCTCCCTCATCCTTAGTCCACTTAATCTCAGGTGTTGGCCTACCCTTGAATGGAATATGGATTCTAACAGATCCACCAGCTTTCACAATGATACCCTTTCTCAACTCAGAGTCAAGGTGGATCTGTGGTGGATCCACCCTTTCCTCTGGCTTAGCTGTACCAGAGAGAGTTGCTGGTTCACCAACTCCCAGTTTGTTCAGAGCACACACCTGGATCTTATACTCCGTACCCTCGGTAAGTTTGGTAATTTCATATTTGTTGACACGCAGTCCAGTGGGGGGAGTAACCATAGTCCATTCCTCCTCTTCAGCCTTGCAGATTTCAACAATGTATCCTTGAATGGCAGTGCCACCGTCCAACAGAGGCTTACCCCATGACACTGTAATAGAACTTTTTGTGGAGTCAATCACATTCACATATGCTGGAGCACCAGGTTTGTACTTGGGATCACAGGCCTTGTAGTATGAACTTGGAAGGCTTGGCTCTCCCACTCCAACTACGTTCTCAGCAGCCACTCTGAACTCATATTCATGGTCAGTTGTTAGGCCTGTAACTCTAAAAGAGAGGTCAGTGACTTTCTGTCTGTTGCATCTGGTCCATTTGATTCCATTTCTGTCCTTCTTTTCAATGTTGTAATTGGTAATCTCACTGCCACCATCACTCTCAGGGGCTGACCAAGTGATTGTCATGCCATCATGAGCAATGTTGGATACATCATCAATATGAGGTGGACCAGGAGGAACAAATGGAGTCTTCATGATAACTCCGTGAGACTCCAGTGGCTCACTGATACCGTAACTGTTAACTGCCATGACACGGAACATATACTCATTGCCTTCCAGTAATTTGGTGACTTTGTAACGTGTGGTGTCACAGCTGTTAGAAACAACAGTCCAAGCAAGACGGCTGGTCTCTCTTCTCTCAATGACGTAGTGCTTAATAGGACTGCCTCCATCATGTAGAGGGGCACGCCATACCAGTATGCATCTATCTTCAGCTACGCCAGTGATGTGGAGGGGTCCTTCACACTGGCTGGGCCTGTCCAAGACCACAACTTTGAATGGAACAGTTTCACTGCCAGCCTCATTTGTCAGCTGGAGTGTGTAAATTCCACCATCAATTCTAACAGAGTCCTTAATGACAATCATTGCCTGGTGTTCTGAGTTTTTAATCTCTAGTCTGAGTGTATTCTCGATTGGTTTTTCATCCTTGAACCACTTGATTGTAGGCAGTGGCTTGCCACGGACATCGGCATCTAGCTTGAATGTCTCTCCAGCATTGATGATAATGGTCTTGGTGAATGCAGGGTCAATGGAGAATTTGGGTGCCTCCACCTTATCACTTGCAGTGATTGGTCCACTGTTGTAGGATGGCTTGCTGATGGTGCCAACAGCATTTTTAGCAATGACTCTAAAGTCATACTGTGCATTTTCAGTCAAACCAGTGACCGTGAACTGGGTCTCAATCACATTGGTGAAGTTTGCCCTTACCCACCTGCCCTCTGGCAGATCACGCTTCTCCACAGTATAGCCAGTTATATTACTGCCGCCATCATATTCTGGTTTAGTCCACTGAATGACAATGGTATCTTTGGTCACATGGATGGCCTCTGGTGTTCCCGGAGAATCACATGGGTCACGGGCAACACAGCCCTCTGAGATCTTACTGCATCTGCCAATGCCAACAATATTTTCAGCATAAACCCTGTATTCATACTCAATACCCTCATCCAAGGGGTAACTCTTGAAAGTAGTTTCGTGAATAAGTGTTTTGTTGATTTTGACCCAGAGAATACTATTCCTCTCTTTCCTTTCAAGATGGTAGCCAAGAACAGCGCTGCCTCCATCAGAGACAGGCTCATGCCACTCAACAATTTGGTGGTCCCTAGAGAGAGAGGAGATGAAAGGCGTGCCTGGTGGGCCTGGCTCTCTGTATGGGTATTGAGCGACCACAGCAGATGAATCCAGACCATGACTCTTGCCATAGCGGTTCTGAGCAATGATCTTGAACTGGTACTCAGCTCCAGTCTTCAGTCTTGGCACTTTGATGGTGGTTCTGGCGCAGTTGATGCTGACATTTTCCCATGTTGTTGAAGTAGTATCTCTCTTCTGCACAATGTAGTTTGAAATCTGGCAGCCACCATTGTGTTTTGGTGGGTCCCATGAAATAGTGACACTCTGTGTTGTGATTTCATCAAACCTCACAGGGCCGGATGGAGGGCCAGGCTTGTCAAGTACAATGATTTCAACAGTTGTATCTTTCTTTCCAGCTGAGTTAGCAACATGTATACTATACATACCACCATCATCACCTGCTGCCTCCTTAATGCTCAGTGTTGTCTGTGTTGGTGTGTTGAGGATGTTAACTCTGGTAGTGAACTTCAAAGAAGCTCCATCTTTAGTCCATGAAACTGTTGGTTTAGGACGTCCAAAGATGGGAATGTGAACATTCAGGTCCTTTCCCACATGGACACTGTAGTTGCTGAATGCTGGTCGAACATCTGGCTCAAAGACTAAGTCCTTGGTCATCACTGGACCAGAAAGGACTTTGGGGTCACTCTTTCCCTTATCATTGATTGCTGTAACTCTAAACAGATACTCTTCTCCTGGGTTCAAATTGGAAACAGTAGCCTCCATTGTCTTAAATGTGTTAACACCAGACCACTTATCCTGACCCTTGAGCTGCACCTCCAGCAGGTACTGCATGACTCTGCTACCACCATCATACTCAGGCCTCTCCCAAGCCAAAGAGATGCTTGTTTTAGTTTGGTCTGTAACAGTCAGGTTCTTTGGAGACTGTGGTACCTCTGAGACCTTCAGAGGGTCAACAGTTGCTGCAGGCAGGCCAACACCATGTGCATTCTCAGCAAGCACCCGGAAGTAGTAACTGCAGCCTTCCTGGAGTGATTCAATCTTCCATGAAAGAGCATGACAATTTGTTACAACAGCTGCATATGTTTTGCGTGTGCTTTCTCTCTTTTCAACAACGTAGTTCTTGATCTTGGACGCTCCATCCAACAGAGGTGGTTCCCATGCCAGTGTCACTGATTGGTTTGTAATTTCTTTGACTTTGAGGTTAACAGGAGCACTAGGTGTGTCAAGGACACGGACAACAACAAATGCAGATTTGGTTCCACTAGAATTCTCTGCAGTGACAGTGTATTTTCCACTGTCATTCCTGCCCATCTTGTCAATTACAAGGGATGTGTAACTACTGGTCACTTCAACCTGAGCAGTCTCTTTAAGTGCAGCCTCATCTTTGTCCCACTTGATGGTAGGACTAGGCCTTCCTTTGATGGGAATAAAGAGTCTAAGGGATGCTCCAGCTTTAATGGTTACAATCTTTCTCAATTCTGGATCAATGTCAAGGTCTGGCTCTTCTGCCTTGTCCTGGACAACAACAGCTCCAGAGACATCAGCATGCTCGCCAACTCCCACTTTGTTCACAGCACATACTCTAAACTTGTATGCCTGGTTTTCCTTCAGGTTTGAAACTTCAAACTTGGTCTTTTTGATCCCTGTTGGTGGCGTGCACATGATCCATTCCTCAGCAGGTGCATCTGTGGCAGGGGCTTCAGCAGGGGCTTCAGCAGGGGCTTCAGCAGGGGCCTCAGCAGGGGCTTCAGCTGGTGCTGCTGGTTCTGTGGTAGTGCAACACTCAACAATGTATCCCTGAATCTCACAGCCTCCATCACAGACAGGTTTGCCCCATGACAGGAATACAGATGTTTTAGTTGTGTCGGTAACTCTAGGATTGTGTGGTGGGCCAGGCCTGAAGATTGGATCAAGAGCTTTGTAAAATACAGTTGGGGAGCTTGGCTCACCAACACCGACAGCATTCTCAGCTGCAACTCTGAATTCGTAGATATGGCTGTCCAGGAGGCCAGTGACCTTGAAAGTCAAGTCAGTAACTGCTTGCCTATTGCTTCTGATCCATCTTACGCCCTCTTTGTCATGTCTCTCAATTATGTAGCCAGTAATAGGACTTCCTCCATCTTCAGAAGGAGCCTCCCAGGTGAGTACCATTGAATCCTTTTTGATATCTGAAACTTCCAAGCTCTTGGGTGTTCCAGGGGGCAAATATGGATCTTTGATTACTGCAGCAGCAGACTCAAGTCCTGCACCCACTCCAAATTGGTTGACAGCATGGACTTTAAAAATATACTCATTTCCTTCTAATAGCTTACTAATCTTTAAACAAGTATTTACGACTTTAGGGTCAACAACAGTCCAGACTAGTCTGCTTGTCTCTCTCCTCTCCACAATGTAGTGAGAGATCTTGCTGCCACCATCCTGTAGTGGTGGTTTCCATGCAAGGCAGCATCGGTCTTTGGTTATTCCTGTAACAACAAGAGGTCCCTGTGGTTCTCCAGGTTTATCTAGAACAACCACATTTACCTGTACAGCCTTTTCTCCTCCTGGATTTTTCAACAGCAGAGTGTATTGGCCTCCATCGGAAAGCTTAGCTTCCTTGACAAATATGCAGGCTTTTGTGGGTGTGTTCTTAATCTCTCTATGAATAGTGTTGCCCAGTTCCTGCTCTCCCATCATCCAGTGGATAGTGGGCAATGGTTTGCCATGGACATCTCCGTCTATCTTGAAGTTGTCTCCAGCATTAACCACAATAGTCTGTGTGTACTCTGGGTCAATGCTGATGCGTGGTGGTTCAATCTCATCCTTGGCAGTGATAGGACCAGTGCTGTAAGATGGGAGACTGAAAACACCTGCTGCATTTCTGGCAATGACACGGAACTCATACTGATTGTCCTGAACAAGTCCAGTTGCAACATATTCTGTCTCAATGACGTTAGTGAAGTTAGCCTTCAGCCAACGACCTTCAGGAAGCTCCTTCTTTTCCACAATGTAGCCTGTAACCTTTGCACCACCATCATACTCTGGCTTGGTCCAAACAATGGTCACAGAGTCCTTAGCGATCTTTGTTGCCTCTGGGGTTCCAGGAGGATCACAAGGATCTCTAGCGACATGTCCCTCAGACACTTTGCTCACTTTGCCTATTCCAACAATGTTTTCAGCATAAACTCTGTATTCATACTCCATTCCTGGTTCAAGACTAGTGGTCTTGAAGGTTTGGTCAGTAATAAGAGATTTGTTAAGTTTAACCCAAAGGATGCTGTTTCTCTCTTTACGTTCAAGATGGTAGCCCAAGACAGTGCTTCCACCATCATTCACAGGTTCATTCCAGGCAATAACCATGCTATCCTTGGTGCAGGCTGCAATGGATGGGGTTCCTGGGGGTCCTGGGAGCTTGTATGGGTATTGAGCCACAATACACTCTGATTGAAGAGCTGGGCCTTTTCCATATCTGTTTTCTGCTGTGATTCTAAACTGATACTCCGAGCCAGTCTTCAACCTGCCTGCCTTGATTTTGGTCCTTGCAAGGTTAGGAGATACAACCATCCAGTTAGTTGTGGATGTGTCTCTCTTTTCCACAATATAGTGTTTGATGGTGCACCCTCCATCATATTCTGGTCGGTTCCAGGAAATGGTTACACTGTCAGATGTGACCTCCTCCACCTTAACTGGACCATCCGGCTGGCCAGGTTTGTCAAGAACAACGATGCCAATTTCTGCTGTTGTCTCTCCTGCTGTGTTGGTAAGAGTTATGTGGTACTGTCCAACATCATCTTTAGTAGCCTCTTTTATGTTGAGGGTCAGCATTTTGTCTGTTGCAGAAAAGTTTACTCTCGTAGTTCTCTTCAGGGGCTGACCATCTTTTTTCCAGGAGACAGCTGCTTTGGGACGTGCAACATATGGAACCTCCACTGTCAGGTCTTCTCCTGCCAACACGCTGAATGTGTTAAACAAAAGTTTGGCAACAGGTGCAATCACTAGATCTTTAACAATCACAGGCACACCGATTTGACGTGGGTCGCTAGTTCCTTTTTCATTTCTTGCTGCAACACGGAACATGTATTCTTCACCTGCATTGAGTCCACTAATAGTAGCTTCTGTTTCCTTGACAATCACAGCCTGTGACCACTTATCAACACCCTTAGGCTGAATCTCAACAACATAACAGCCCACTCTGCTGCCACCATCATGCACTGGCTTCTCCCAGGAGAGGGTGACACTGTTCTTAGTAACGTCCTTAAGAGTGATTTTGCCAGGTGGCTGTGGTTTCATAGACACTTTAACTGATTCACCAGTCTCAATGGGCAGGCCAATGCCATATTCATTCTCAGCCAAAACTCTGAAGTAATAGTTGCATCCTTCCAGGAGCTGGTCGACTGTGAATGTGGTGTGATGGCAGTTAGCTTTTACTGTGGCATATGCTTTCCTTGTGGACTCCCGTTTTTCAACAATATAGTTCTTAACCTTAACTCCTCCATCATTCACTGGTGGATCCCAAGTCAGAGTGACAGCTTCATTTGTTACAGCAGTAATCTTCAGATTCTGTGGGGCACTTGGTGTATCAAGTACCTTGACTTGGACTGTAACTGTCTTGGAGCCAGAGCTGTTTTCAATTGTAAGATTATACTTTCCACTATCAAATCTGTTGACATTCTCAATTACAAGTGATGTGTATGATGTTGTGCTGTCAATGGTTGCCCTTTCAATAGGTTCACCATCTCCCTTGGTCCATTTAGCCTGAGGAGTTGGTCTGCCTCTTATAGGCACAAACAGCCTAAGTGAGCAGCAAGCCCTTAGACTGACAACCTTGCGGAGCTCAGCATCCAAATCCATCTCAGGCGGGAGGAGCCTGTCCTCTGCCTTGGGATTGCCAGGTACCAATGCAGCCTCTCCAACTCCTTCACTGTTGACAGCAGAGATGTTAATCTTGTACTCCTGGTTCTCCTTCAGGTTAATAATAGTGAATGAGGTGGCAAGGAGTCCTTCTTTGGGTGTCACAATGGTCCATTCCTCATCTTCTTCCTTTTCAGATGGGATGCAGGTCTCAACAATGTAGCCAGTGATGTCAGAGCCACCATCATATACAGGTTTGTTCCAGGCTACAGTAATTGAGGACTTTGTTGTATCCAAAATTCTTGGGTTGCATGGAGCCCCTGGCTTGTACAGTCCATCAGTAGCCCTGTAGAATGGACTCGCGACACTTGGTGCACTTACTCCAGCAGCATTCTCAGCAATTATTCTGAATTCATATTCATGTCCGACAAGAAGCCCTGTTGCCTTGAATTGTAGATCTTTGACCTTCCTCTTATTGCATTTGACCCAGCGGAGGCCTATTCTGTCTTTCCTTTCAATATTGTAGTTGGTGATGGGAGTTCCACCATCACTCTTAGGTGCTTGCCACATAAGAACCATTGAATCTTTGCTGATAGCTGTCACCTCAGGATTCTCTGGAGGATCTGGAACCACATATGGATTGTCTGCAATAGTGGGTTCAGAATCAAGAGCTTCGCCAAGTCCATATTTGTTTACTGCCATAACTCTGAAGATGTATTCATTTCCTTTGAGCAGCTTGGTCACCTTGTATTGTGTAACTTGCAGGTCTGAAACCACATTGGTCCAAACCAGTCTGCTTGACTCGCGCTTCTCAATCACATATCCTTCAATCTTGGCACCACCATCATCTGCAGGTGGAGCCCAGGTGAGTACACAGTTGTCAGCTGTTACGTTAGAGACCTCAAGAGGTCCAACTGGTGGTCCAGGTCTGTCAAGCACTTTAACATTAAAGACGTGCTTAGCAAATCCACCAACATTAGTGGCAGTCAAAATAAATTCTCCTCCATCTGATCTGATAGAGTCCTTGTTGGTCAGAGTTGTTGTTAATTCTGTGAACCTAACCTCCAGTTTCATTGTGTTCTCAACCTCCTTTCCATTCTTGGTCCAAACCATAGATGGGGTTGGTTGACCAGCAATGTCAGCATCAAGTTTGAAGGACTCTCCTGCCTTCAGTAGAACAACATCCTTGAAGATGGCATCAACCATAATGCGTGGCTCGATAATGTCATCTTTGCAAATAATTGGGTCTGAGGGCTCAGAGGGTATGCTCACTGCACCTGCTGAGTTTCTGGCTATGACACGGAACTCATATGAGGCATCTTGAGTCAGTCCACTGATAGTGAATGTTGTCTCAATGATGTTGGTGAAGTTGGCTCTCATCCATCGACCAGTAGGCAGTTCTCTCTTCTCCACAGTGTAGCCAGTGATTTTGAAACCACCATCGTACTCAGGCTTGGTCCACTGAATAGTGATGACATTCTTGTTGACAAATATTGGTTCAGGCTGACCTGGTGGATCTACAGGGTCCAAGGCCAGTATTGCTTCTGAGGCCTTGCTGGGCTTACCAACTCCAGCCATGTTTTCAGCCGAGACACGGAACTCATAGGCAACTCCATCTTCAAGACCACTTGATTTAAAGATATTTCCTTTCACAATACCCTTGCTGATCTTATACCACATGATGCTGCTTCTTTCTTTCCTCTCAACATGATAACCAATTACTTCATTTCCACCATCAGACACAGGCTCATTCCAGCCAATTGTTATTGAGTCCTTGGTAAATGCAACAACTCCAGGAGTACCAGGAGGTCCAGGGACTTTAAATGGATAGGCAGCCACCACTGCCTCTGATGTGATAGGTGGTCCAACACCATATCTGTTCTTAGCTTTTACTCTGAACTGGTACTCAGACCCGGTGGTTAAACGAATGGCTTTGAACATGGTACGAATGACAGTGGAGGATAGCTCTGTCCATGTTTGGGAAGTTGTGTCTCTAATCTCAACCACATAATTGTTGATTGGAACACCTCCGTCATTCTCAGGAGTGTCCCATGCAAAGATGCAATAGGTACGAGAAATCTCCACAATCTTGACTGGTCCCTTGGGTGGCCCAGGTACATCATGTACTTTGACAATAATGTTGTCTGTCACAGATCCAACAATGTTCTTAGCTGTCATGGTGTATACACCACTGTCACCTCTGGTACATTCATTGATGCTCAGGATAACAGTAGCAGAAGTAGTTTCCACATTGGTTCTCTGTGTGAGCTTCAGAGCTGCGGCATCCTTTTGCCAAGAGACGGTTGGTCTAGGACGTCCCATAACTGGAATTTCAACCTTAATGTCATCTCCTGCCTTGGCAATAACAGTCTTCTGACATACGCCACGGAGGTCAAACTCAGGCAGGGAAGTAGAATCCTTGACAACAATAGGTTTGCTCTCACGTGGAGCGCTTCTACCTGAGTGATTGACAGCCATTACACGGAAAATGTATTCCTCATTCTCATTGAGATTTTTCACTGTGAAATCCATGCTCTTGACTGTTGTTACATGTGCCCACTGGTCAGTTCCCTTCTTCTGGGCTTCAAGAACATATCCTGTAACTCTGCTCCCACCATCATGCTTGGGTTTGGTCCAAGCCAGGCTCACAGAGTTCTTGGTTATATCAGTAGGAATAATACTCTCTGGAGGAGTTGGTGCCTGGGATGCACGAATTGGATCAGCAGTTTCAACCGCCTCACCAATTCCATACTCATTCTCGGCAGACACTCTGAAGTAGTACTCACAGCCTTCACCCAGCTCACCGATCCTGACTGAAGTGGTCATGCATTTTGTAATAGCAGTAGCAAAAGCTTTGCGTGTTGATTCTCTCTTCTCAATGATGTAGTTTGTGATCTTGGCTCCACCATCGATGAGAGGCATCTCCCACTGAAGAGTAATGCTTTCCTTGTCAATCTTGACTGGTTTGAGGTTAAGAGGAGGCCCAGGTGAATCCAAAACTCTCACATTTATAGGGGCACTCTTCTTTCCAGCAGAGTTTTCAAGGGTAAGCTCATACTTGCCTGCATCAATCCTAGAACTCTCAGGGATGATCAGCATTGTAAATGACTCAGTGCTGTCAATGACTGCGCGTAGGACAGGTCCACCCTCCTTGGTCCAGGTGACTGTAGGTGTAGGACGTCCCTTGATTGGCACAAAGAGGCGAATGGAGCAGCCAGCCCTAACAACAAGGGTTCTTCTCAGCTCAACATCCAGCTCCAAATCAGGTTCAGCTGCTCTTTCCACAATCTCAACCAGCTCCTGAGTTTCAGCAGGTTCACCTGCTCCCTTAGCATTAACTGCACTAATTCTGAAATGGTATTTTGCACCCGTTTCCAGCTTGGGAACAACAAACTCTGTGATCCTGAGTGGCGATGAAGGGGTGTCCTTAACCCATTCTTCTGTTCCTTCTTTCTTGTGCTCAATCAAATATCCAGTAACTTCAAGCCCACCATTATCAAGAGGTTTTCCCCAGTTTAGAGTGGCAGTGGTCTTAGTTGTGTCTGTGACTCTTGGATTTACTGGAGGTCCAGGCACATCTGTCAGACATAAAATA
Organism: Morone saxatilis; assembly: GCF_004916995.1. Lineage (NCBI taxonomy): Eukaryota > Metazoa > Chordata > Actinopteri > Moronidae > Morone > Morone saxatilis. The sequence continues at coordinate 1,142,590 of NW_023340095.1, read as the reverse complement.
AGTGGTTAGTGTAGTGCAAATATAACATTCTGTGTCTTAACATAAGAAATAATGTAACACTTCTTTCTTCTTTTTTACTTACAGGCAACAACTATTGTTCTGACAGGCATAGATGGTTCACTTGGATCTCCAAATCCAGCTCTGTTCTCAGCAAGAACACGGAACTCATACTCGATGCCCTCTGTGAGACCGGTAACTTCAAAGCTGAGCTCAGCAATGGATTTCTTGGAGGCCCTTATCCATCTCATACCCTTTTTCTCCTTCTTCTCAACACAATAACCTGTGATGTCACTTCCTCCATCCTCAGTTGGTCTCCTCCAGATCACAGTGGCTGAATGTCCATCGACTTTCTCAACCTCTGGTTTAGACGGTGGACCAGGAGGACCTGTACAAATAGACAGAAGAAACACATTCATGAATCTGCATAGTCTGTATTCTTTGTTCAGAGTAATTTGCAAAAATGTAGGATGTAAGATGCATTGAGGAGCATAAACTAACTGCACATACCAAATCTATCAACCATCTTGACTGCTTCAGACTGAGATGGCTCACTGGCGCCGTACTGGTTAACAGCAGAGACTCTGAAGAAGTACTCATTGCCCTGGATGAGCTTGTTGGCCACATAGTGACAGTCGATGACCTTCTCTTCCAGGATAGTCCATAGCAGGCGGCTGGTCTCTCTCTTCTCTAGGGTGTAATACTTGATAGGAGAGCCTCCATCCTCAGTAGGAGCTGTCCAGGTAAGATTGACCTTTTCAGAGGAGACACCACTGCATTCAATGGGTCCAGGAGCACTAGGAACATCCAGAACTGTGACCTTGACGGTTTCCTCCTTCACACCAAAGGGGTTACTGGCAGTGATGATATACTCGCCACTGTCCTTCCTGCCAGCATACTTGATGGACAGGGTGGAGGAAGTTGTAGTGGTCTCAATTTGAACAAGATCAGAGGGTTTAAAATACTTCCCTCCCTTTGACCAGCATGAAGTTGGTGCAGGTTTGCCTAAAATGCTTGTGGCAGTGATGACAATAGTATCACCAGCTCGGACAGTCAGTCCCTCCTTCACCTGAGTATCGATAATAATGGTCGGTGCAGCTGTGGAATAAAACAGGAAAAATATATTATGCCAGGATGATCACAGATCACAAGTATACTGCAACATGAGTGAGACAATATATTATTGATATTATCGGTTGTTTTTACCATATTCATCTCTGCAGATAATGGTATCTGTCTGCTCTGAGGGCGGGCTGAGAGCGCCAGCAGCATTCTTTGCCCTGATTCTGAATTCGTATTTGCAGCCCTCCTGAAGATCATTTACAGTGAATGCAGGCTCCACAACATTCACATTGTTGGCTTTTACCCAGATCTTAGAAGGCAGATCACGCTTCTCAACAATGTAGCCAGTCAGTCTGTGGCCACCATCAAACTGTGGCTCGGTCCATTGGAGGGTCACAGTGCTTCTGGTAATGCTGATGACATCAGGTTTACCAGGGGCATCTAATGATATGGATTTAACAAAAAGAAATGCATTGTTTCATATTTTATTTCATATTGTACTTTTTCATACTCATTGCTAAACTTTGTACACTCACCAATGGGATCCAGTGCCACCCGTGGATCAGTGGGAGTGCTCGGCCTGCCGATGCCAGCCAGGTTGATTGCCATGACTCTGAACTCATACTCCAGACCTTCAGTCAGCCCAGTTACCTTGTGCTCCTTCATCCTCAAGGCAGCCGGGCTCGCCCTCTTCCACAACATACTGTTCCTCTCCTTGAACTCAACATGGTAGCCTGAATGTAGTACCAAACAGGAAAAACAAAATCTACATTGAGCTCACATGCACACCATATAGATAAAGAGCTAAAAGCAGCAAAGCAGTCAAATAATATAAGACAAAATAACATTGATGTTTGTCAGTAGGCAGGCCAAGTATCCAAGCTAACGGTACCTGTGATGGGAGATCCTCCAGTTTTCCTGGGGTCAGACCAGGCCAGGTAAGCGGAGTCGTGGCGCATGCTCATGATCTGAGGTGGAGGAGGAGCATCGGGAACATCTGAAGAAAAACAGTGATATTGTACAGTGAGGAGAAGCTTAATTTTTAAGTTAAACACTTGACATTCAGCCTTTAAAATATATGAGTTACAGTCACTTACTGAATGGATGTTTAGCAACGATGGGCTCAGACTTGAGTCCCTCTCCAACGCCGTACTTGTTCTCAGCACAAACTCTGAAGATATACTCTGTGCCCTCATGGAGACCAGTTACCCTCATGGTGTTGTCCTCCACAGTTGAGGAAACAGTCACCCACATGTTGGTGATGGAGTCCCTCTTTTCCAGGATGTAGTTTGTGATCTCTGAACCACCATCATCCTTAGGAGCACCCCACTTCAGTGTAGCACCATCGGCAGCAACATCTTTGAACTTAATGGGTCCAACAGGGATGCCGGGTTTACCCACCACCCTGAAAGGAGATGGTTCAATTGTCACTTATTTAAACATAGCAAGTAATGCATGGATATGATTGAACTAGTATAGCTTGACCCATTCTGAGGAAAATATTATCTTCATGTTGTATTACATACTCTGACATTGAAAACCCTGGTAAAGCATGATTCCCACCTGATGAAAATGGTGGACTCCTTGGTTCCAGCACTGTTCCTTAGGGTGATGGTGTATTTGGAAGCATCACTCCTCTGGCAGTCCCTAATAAAGAGCGTAGTGTTGACTGAAGAGGACTCTGCACATACTCTGCCGGTGTCTGTCAGGTCTTCGTCATCTCCCTTTTTCCAGGAGACCTTGGGAATAGGTTTGCCGATGATCGGGATCTTCAGACGGACAGTGCTGCCCTCCTTGGCGATGTAGCACATGTTGGGCAGCTCCCTCAAGTCACAGCTAGGAGAGACTACAGAGAGAAAGAATGCGAATTTAAAAATGTTACTTTGAATACTCCTTAAATAGTTCTTTGTTGGTAAGTTTTATAAACATGGACAGTCGCTTACTGATCTGGTCCTTGGCGACAACTGCGAGTTCCTTGACAGCGCCCTCTCCTGAGTCATTCACAGCCTTGACTCTGTAGTTGTACTCTTTGCCCACCACCAGATCCTTGGCACTGTATTGCATGTTTTTAGACCTCATTAGCTCCTTGTACTTGTCATCACCATTGAGAACTTCCAGCACATAGCAGATGATACGGCTGCCACCATCAGTGAGGGGTTTCTTCCAGCTTAGAGTGCAAGAGTCCTTGGTAACCAGTAGGGTCTTGAAGTCCATGACAGGCCCTGGCTCCTCTGGAAAAGTAAAAATGAGGGTGGTGAGTATGATATTTGCAAAAACAAAAAACAAAAGAAGCACAAAATCTGTCATCAAACCTACCAGATGCTCTGACTGAGTCGGCTGTCTCACAACATTCTCCAGCACCAAGCTGGTTAACTGCTGACACTCTGAAGCAGTAGGACCGTCCAGCATCCAGGTCCGGCACCTTGAATGATGTCTTGTTGCAGTTGTTGGAGACGACGGACCAGGCCTTCCTCTCAGTGTCACGCTTCTCCACAATGTAGTGTGTGACTTCATAGCCACCGTCAATAAGTGGGGCATCCCAGTACATGGAAGCACTGTCCTTGGATGTTTCCTTCACCATCAGGTTGACTGGTGGTCCGGGAGAATCTGGAGAGTTACAACAACACTTATAATGGTGTCTGCAGAGTACAACCAATGCAAACAAACTGTTAATATTTATTAACTGAGCAAATGCAATAATCTCAGTCCTTCACTCACCAAAAACCTTGACAATGATGGTGTACATCTTCATGCCAGCCAAGCCCTCCAGGTTCAGAATGTATTTGCCAGCGTCATATCTGTTGACATGCTCCACCACCACCATGGTGTCAGTGTTGGTGGATTTAATGACAATGCCCTGGCGGTCCTTGATGTTGGTGTTCATCTTTGCCCAGGTGATCCTGGGAATGGGACGGCCCTTGATGGTGGCCTGCAGCCTCATGGTGGTTCCAGCCTGCAACTCCAGGACCTCCTTCAGCTCCGCACTCAGCTCTGCTTCGGGAGCAACTGCATGAACACACACAGAGGAAAGTTTTATGAGTGTGTGGAAAGACTTATTATTGAAATGGCAATACACAAGGGCCCTTTTATCAAAGCAGCTGTAAATGTGTGAAGTGTAAGGTAAAAATGTAAAATTGTATTGTATGTATGGAATGGAATATTTAGGTGAAAATAACATATGAGTTCCAACTTGGACTCCCTATCAAAATAGTGTTGAATAAAATCAAAATCATACTTACCGATGATGTCCTTGGCAACATGCTTGCCAGGTACTTCAACAGGCTCGCTGAAGCCAACCTTGTTGACAGCACTGACGCGGCACTGGTACTCAGACTTGTCAATAAGGTTCTGTATGACGTAGTTGGTCTCCTGCAGGTTCCTGGGGACATTGCAGCGGATCCAGTCTGTGGTGTCAGTCCTCTTGCACTCCACCAAGTATCCAATAATAGGGCATCCACCATCATTGGCGGGAGCAGTCCAGGTGAGGCTGATGGTGCTGTGGGTGGTGTCCGTCACACTGGGGTTCACAACGGGGCCAGGAGGAGCTGGGGAACAGCACATTGACGCAGGTTAGATTAAATACTGACAATATACATATTATTTCATTAAAAAAAGAACTTTGCATAGTTTTTAGAGGTCATAGAACTCACTGATGGGATTCTGTGCGGTGGTGCCAGCGGAGGGCTCGCTGGGTTTGCCAAGCCCTGCCACGTTGACAGCAATGACTCTGAACTCGTACTCGACTCCCTCTGTGAGGCCTGTAACTTCGAGAGTCCTCTCCGTCATGGGCTTCCTGTTCACCTTGGTCCAGTTCATCTCCTTGGTCTCTTTCTTTTCCAGCATGTAACCCAGGATGGTGGACTTTCCATCATCGGCAGGCTCCTTCCAGCTCACAGTCATATGATCTTTGGTCATATTGGTAATCACTGGGGCCTCACAAGGGCCAGGCACAGCTAGAAGTGACACCAGAGTTTTTGGTTTTAGTTTAGGTATTAAAGTAGAGTTTTAAATAAGCAAACAAATGAAAGCACATTGTGATAAGAAGCTTTAGTTGTTGACAGAATATGCAATGTCACAGTACGCTGGATAGAGTAGTGTAGATGCTGCCTGTTGTATCTCAAAGTTTTTGACTAGAGTATTTTAAATTGTAGTACTGACTGCTAAAGTTCTTCACTACCATTATTGCTATGTGTGTGCATGAACTCAGAGGAAATGCTGGCGATGACTCACAGAATGGGTTCTTGGCGACGACAGGGTTGGTAATGAGGGCATCTCCAACTCCCCAAGTGTTCTCAGCACGGATTCGGAACTGGTACTCATGACCCTCGATCAGCTTCTCCACGTTAAGCTCAAGGACCTCACCCTTGATCTTGGCGGAGACCTGGGCCCAGTTGGCCCTGCTGGTTTCACGCTTGTCCACAATATAGTTGCTGACAGAGGCTCCGCCGTCCTGCAGAGGTGGCTCCCAGGACATCTTGATACGGGTGGCAAACACCTCTATGTATTTGGCACTGGCAGGAGGGCCAGGCACATCTGACATGACACAAAACAATAAAATATCAGTCAATTGTGCACAGCATGTTGCTTGCTGAAGCCTTGTACATATTATGCAGAATTTAAGGTCCAGTGTGTTACATTTAGGAGGATCTATTTTCAGACATGGAATATAATATTCATGTTTTCATTAGTATATAATCACCTGACAATAAGAATCGTGTTTTTGTTATCTTAAAATTAGCTGTTTTATCTACAGAGTAAGCTGGTCCTCTTCTACAGAGTCCTCCATGTTTCTACAGTAGCCCAAAATGGGCAAACCAAACAATGGATCTTGATAGGGGTGTTCGCATTTTTTGCAAGTTGCACAGCCATTATAGTTTCTCCTACACACTTGCAAGGCAAGCAGTATTCAGTTTGTCGAAATTTGTAACTTCACCTCTAGATACCACTAAATCCTACACACTGGTCCTTTAATGTGAATACAGCTTTTAGATTGTGACACCCCTAAAAGAAGAGACTAAAGTACTCACCCAGGACGTTGACCTGGATTTCGGCGGTCTTGGAACCACTGGCATTCTCAGCAGATATGGTGTAGGTTCCTGTGTGCTCCTTGGTGACTGCCATTATCTCCAGCTGGAAGTGATTCCTTTGCTGGGTAATGACCTGGCCTTCACCTGACTTTAGGCTATCGTCACCTCTCTTCCAGGTCACTCTGGGCATAGGCTTACCGAACACCTCAGCCTCTAGGAGGATTGTGGATCCCGCCTTCACCTTCAAACCCTTCTGCATTCTGGCATTAAGCTCCACCCTTGGAGGGACTGTGTTTGTAAAGGTGAGATAAAGCAGTGTTACTGTCAGTGAGAGTCAGAGACTGCAGTTGCTTTGTTATTTTAGTGACTGGTTTATCAGCCTGGTCACAAGTGTGTTAGATCAAAACCTCTCACCATTCTCGGCACAGACCAGGACAGGGTCTGTGGGCTCGGAGGGTTTGCTCAAGTTGACAGCAGTTTTGGCAATGACTCTGAACTGGTACTGCAGGTCTCTCTCCAGGCCAGTCACTGTATACTCCTCCCTTGGGACGTTCTGGCTGCTAGTGTTGCAGCGGATCCAGATGTCTCCAGGCACCCGCATGGCCTCAACGTAGTAGCCAATGATCTTGCTGCCACCGTCGTTCTTGGGACGGGTCCAAACAAGAGTGACAGAGTTCTTGGTCACGTCCAGGACCTCAGGTTTACCTGGAGTGTCTGTGAAAAAGGGAAAAATGAGCAAAGGTAAGGAAACAAGATTAAATGAATAGAATAAAGCTTTTTGTGTAGATGTTATTTCCGAGGTGGCAAACCTACCAATAGGCGTTCTGGCAGTGACAAAGTCAGTCTTCTTGCTTGCTTTGCCCTGGCCAGCACGGTTAATGGCGGACACTCTGAAAGTGTATTCCAGGCCCTCAATGAGGCCGGCACATGGGTACTCAGTGGTGCGGACAACAGTGTCATTGGCCTTCACCCACAGCAGGCTGTTCCTCTCCTTACGCTCAATATAGTAACCTGTGATAGGACTGCCACCATCACTTTCAGGCTTATCCCAGGCCACGAACATACAGTCTTTGTTGGTCTTGTTGATGCGGCAGTTGAGGGGTTCACTAGGAACATCTGGTGACCAAAAAAACCAAAATTAATATTGCCTGTAATGATAAAACCAACTTAAATCTAAAGCTAATGAAAGACTGCCCAGGGAAATATTTCAGTTATCTTACCGAAGGGGAACTTGGCAACCATCCTGTCAGACTGAATAGGGTCTGACACGCCATAACGGTTCTCAGCACGGATACGGAACGCATACTCCTTTCCGGGGATGAGCTTCCCAAGCCTGCAACTTGTCTTCAGACCAGAAGAGACCGCCATCACCCAGTCGCCTCTACTCACATCGCATTTTTCCACCACATAGTTGGTGATATTACTGCCTCCGTCCTCCAGTGGTTTGTTCCAGGACAAAGAACAGGCATCAGAGTCAATGTCACTGATCACCACAGGGCCCTCGGGAGGACCGGGGATGTCTGAAACACGTGGGAATAAATAGCTATAAACATATCCATCACACCAGGTAAATCTGTTCTTCCCAAAATCTTCAAAATACTTTTAATTTCTTCAAATTATCTTATGGTGGGTTATACTGACCTCTAATGATGATCTTCAGGGTCTCGACCACCTTTGCAGAGCTGTTCTCAGCCACCAGGCTGTACTCTCCACTATCAGTCCTTGACACATCTTTGATGATCAAGACACACATGTTGCCGGACTGGTGCACGGCCAGACGGCTGGACGGGACAACTGCATTCTCACCACGCATCCACTTGCAGGTTGGGGCAGGTTTTCCAGAAACCAGTGCTTCCACTCTGAGCTTGGCTCCAGCTCTGGCGCTTGCTGTCTCTGGCATGACAATCTTTGGCTCCACTGCAGGTGAGAACATGAGAATTTGATTTGATTATCCAGGAAAGCTAAAAAGCAGCCCAGAGATAAAAAATGTTGGTCTAATTCAGTGCTATCTCTAGATCTTACTTTACTATGTTACCATCACCAATATTTCTTATTTCAAAATATGTCCTAATCAAGAGATATTTGAACATAAGACAATTTAACTGGCCTGAATAAATGATAAACTATTTTTTAATAATCTCTTAATAATCTGACGTGACAACTTACACATCTGTTCCTTGATCTCGATCGGCTGCCTAGTCTCGGTGAACGAGCTCATGCCCATGATGTTCTTGGCAGCCACTCTGAACTTGTACCTCTTGCCCTCCTTGAGGCCGCTGATGCTGATCATCAAACCTTTCACTGTAGTGTAGGCGTTCCAGACTTCCTTTTCAGGTTCTTCTTCTTCCTCTACCACTGGAGGTGGTGGGGGTGGTGGTGGAGCTTCCTCTCCCTCTGGAACCTGTGGCAAATTGAGGTTTGTAGATTAGCACATACAGCTTAATTTGATTTACTACAATCTTATGGTGATATCAATGGATCAAAGCAGTCAGAGAAGAATCATTGATCATATGACAAACCTCCACAGGTGCTGGAGGCTCGGGAGGAGGTTTGACCTCAATGTATTCAATTACGTAACCATCTATCTTGGCACCACCATCCCTTGCAGGCTTCACCCAGCCGACTGTGGCACTGTTCTTAGTGATCTCCAGAACCTCAATCTTCTCACAGGGATCGGGCTTGCCTGTAGAAGATAATCAGAAAGGTATGTTCAGATGTTCCTAATCATTGAGAAAAGAGAACCGAGCAGTGCGTGTGTGAGTTCTTAGTTCTGCTGTCACATTGTGGGACTAAGAGACAATACGTACTGACAGGATCAGAGGCCAGGTAGGAAGTGGGTGACACTTTGGGAACTCCAGACCCGTACTCATTGACAGCTGTGACTCTGAAGTAGTACTCAGTGCCTGGCATCAGGCCACTGACTTTGAATGGAATCTTATCCTTCTCAACTTCGCCCTTGACAGTTGCCCACGTCTTGCGGTCGATCGCACGCTTCTCGACAATGTAGTGAGTGACCTCACTGCCACCATCAATCTCTGGAGGACTCCAGGACAAGTTTGCTGATGTCTGTTTGATGTCAGTAGCTTCCAGATTCAGCACAGGTCCCGGAGTGTCTGTCATTAAAAATATTAGAATATTATATTGTTTTTTTTCTTGATTCAACTGAAAGATGGCATTTTGATGTGAGCAACCTTTTGTGATTGTCAAATGCAACAACTTGTGTGTAGTATTAAAAGAAAACCAGAACTTACCCAGAACCTTAACATTGACAAACACAGCCTTCTCTCCGGCAGGACTCTGTAGAGTCAGACAGTATTTGCCAGAATCGTTACGGGTGCTATCAGGGATGACCAGGAAGGTCATGGTGTCAATGATGTCGACTTTTCCCTTCCTGACCACGTTGTCAATGCCCATCCTCCTCCAAGTGACTTTAGGAGGTGGTCTACCTCTGATGGTAGCACATAGTCTGATGGGACAGCCGGCTCTCACTGTCAGTCCCTGCTTCAGGCTGGCGTCCAAGTCAATCTCTGGTGCCTCTGTCAGAAGGAACAGTGCAGGTATCAGCTTGGTGTTGCAAGTATGGATCACAGTTTGCACATTCTAGTTCCGCCCCCATGTTATCATGTGAAACTCATATTAGCCTAGTTAACATAAAAGCAACTAAAATTTAATTAAGTTCTCACCTAGAATCTCCTTGGGGATCACAGCACCTTCCAGGTTGCAGGGCAGGCTCATGCCCACTTGGTTCTGAGCAGACACTCTGAATTCATACACAAGTGTCTCATCCAGACTTGAGACTGTGAACTCACATACGACCAGCTGAGCTGCCACATTGCACCTCTTCCAACTATCGTCTCCTTTCTTGGCGCTTCCCTGTGCCCTCATCTCCACAACATAGCCAATGATAGGAGCTCCACCATCGGATACAGGCTTGGTCCAGCCCAGGGTGACAGTGGACTTGGTGCTGTCCAGGACCTTCAAGTTGCTAGGTGGTGCTGGAGGCTCTGTATAAAGACATAGGGGTGTGTGAAAATGTCTATAGTAATCCCAACACAAGGTAAATTTTTTAGTAAATATATATTAGACACAATGAAAACATTATAACTGGTTACATACCAACTGTGTCCTTGGCAGTGATGGCACGTGAAGGCTTGCTTGGGTTGCCAATGCCAACTTCATTGACAGCCTTTACTCTGTACTGGTAGTCATGGAGGGGCAGTAGTCCAGTGACTGTGAAACGAGTTCCAGGCAATGGATCCTTGTTGACAGGAGACCACCTAACAGCATGCTCCTCCCTCTTTTCCAACAGATAACCTGTGATTGGCTTTCCGCCATCTTTCTCTGGCTCTGACCACTCCACAGCCATTTCTTCTTTAGCAATCTTGGTGACCTCTGGTGCCTCAGGTGCATCAGGCACACTGAACTGGGTGCCAGCGACAATGGCCTCACTCTGCACTGCAGGGCCAGGACCCATCTTATTCTCAGCACGAACTCTGAAGATATACTCATTGCCCTCAATCAGACGGGTGACCTTAGCTTTATTGGTGATGACAGCATTGGAGTGGACAGACCAGACGCCTCTCTTTGTCTCACATTTCTCAATAATGTAGTTGTAAATATCACAGCCGCCATCATCCTCTGGGACTTCCCAGGCCAGATTACACCTGTCAATGGTGATACCAGACACCTTGAGTTCCCTGATGGGGCCAGGTCTATCCAGGACATTGACCTTTGCATGAGCAGAGCAGGTTCCTGCACTGTTGGAGGCAGAAACAACATATTTGCCACTGTCAGTGCGCCTGGCGCCAGTAAGCAGCAGCTTTGAGAAGTCAGTGCCAGTTTCAATCTGAAGCCTGGGGGTCTTCTTTATCTCCTCTGTGCTTTCATCCTTGGTCCATTTGACATCAGGCTGAGGTTTACCCTTTACTGTTGCCTCAATAGGAATTGAGTCTCCTGCCTTGACCACGAGTGTTCCATCCAGTTTAATCTTGATTTCGGGCTCCACCAGCTGTTCCTTAACCAGGACTTCAGCTGTGGTCACCCAGTTGCTCTCACCTCCCTCATTCTTTGTCTGAACTCTGAACTGGTAGATCTGGTTTTCAATGCACCTGTCAGCCATGAAGTAAGTCTCCTTGATGGCACCCTTGTGAAGCCTCTCCCACTCCTCAGCCTCTTTTGGCTTCTTCTCAACATGATAAGCGATGTTACGGCTACCGCCATCATAGTCTGGCTTCTTCCACTTGAGGAAGCAGAAGGTTTTGCCAATTTCAGCGATGTGGAAGTCAATGGGTTCACCAGGCTTCTCAATGGGATCAACTGCCAGAACAGGTGTCTTGGTCTCAGTGGATGGGCCAGCGCCGATCTTGTTCTCTGCGCTGACACGGAAGAAGTACTCGCAGCCCTCAGTAAGAGGGGCCTTTATCAGGCGCTTGGTGCAGTCATTGGAGACCATGGTCCATCCTCTCTGGCTGGGCTGACGGCACTCAATAATGTACTGAGTGATCTCAGTGCCTCCATTGTCTTCAGGGTTCTCCCAGGACACCATGCAGGAGTTCTTGGTTATGTACGCTACTTTCAGGTTTTGGCAAGCTCCTGGTGTGTCAAGAACATTGACAATAATGGTGGCCTGTGCCTGTCCACTACTGTTTTTGGCGACAATGGCATATTTACCGTAGTCTGACCTGACTGCATCATTGATGACCAGTTCACACAGAGGGTAGTTGTTGTTAATATCAGTGCGCTTGTCCCGAGACAAGGCTCTGGCATCTTTGGTCCATGTGATCTCTGGGTCTGGTCTGCCCTTCACCCTGGTAATCAAACTTATGATCTGACCTGCCCTGACCGTCAGAGAGTCACGGCAGGACACATCAACAACAACCTCTGGGGGCACAAGGATGTCCTTTGCTAGGACAGTTTCAGTAAGTTCCCTGGGTTCACTGTCTCCAACCTTGTTGGTGGCTCTGATGCGGAATCTGTACTCCATTCCTTCAATGAGACCTGGTACTCTGTAGGCACACATTTTGATAAGGTCCTTGTTGATTCTATCCCACTGGGCAGTTCCTGACTTCTGAGCCTCAACCAAATAGCCCAGGATGGGACTGCCTCCGTCTCTTGTAGGCTTGGTCCAGCAGATGTCAGCATATGACTTGCTCCAGTCTTTCAGTTTAGGATTGCCTGGAGGTCCTGGTTTGGTGATGGCACGTGTGGCTTTCACAGGGTCAGAGGTGGGAGAAGGCTCGCTGATACCAGCAATGTTCTCAGCGAATACTCTGAACTCATAGCTGTTACCTTCAAACAGGCCTGAGACTCTGTATCTGAGGTCCAGCACAGGAGTTTTGTTGACACGGATCCACTTTCCTGTCATTTCTCTGCGTTCAATTACATAACCACTAATAGGGCTTCCTCCATCATAGTCAGGCAGGGTCCATTCCACTGTCACAGCATTCTCTGTAATATCAGAGCACATAGGCAGGCCTGGTGGTCCAGGAGGGTTGAACATGTGCTTGGCAATAGTGGGAGGACTTTCAAGTCCTGCGCCAATACCAAGCTTGTTCTCTGCACGGACACGGACAATGTACTCACGACCCTTCTCCAGCCTGGGCACTTTGGCCTTGGTGCCGGTGCCGCTGGAGCTAACTACAGACCAGGGCTCCCATGGCTTCTTTACATCCTTCTTTTCCACCACATAGTTGGTGATAGGCGTGCCACCATCATCCTTAGGTGCCCTCCATTGGATCATCATGTAATCAGGGGTGACCTCCAAGATGTTAATGGGTCCAGTGGGTGCACCTGGGAGATCCAACACGGTGACATGCAGGGCAACTGTCTTGCTACCTGCAGGATTAGCCACAGTGAGGATGTACTCTCCAGTGTCTCCTCTCTGGCATTCAGGGATAGTGAGGATAGTGGAGGATCCAGCACACTCAATGTTATAGCGGCCCTCAGATACAATATCTTTGCCATCTGTCATCCATTTGGCGGTAGGAATGGGGATGCCTGTCATCTTGGCTGGAAGTACAATGATACTGCCAGCTTTGACAACAAGACCTTCAATAAGCTTCACATCAACTTCAATAGTTGGTGGCACTGAAAGAGAAGTAAACGGCAATAATATTAGGATGATTTTCAGGCTCAGAACATACAGTAATTCCCATAAAGGAAAACAAGTCCATAACAATCATGTATCTTACATGTCTTCTCCTGGCAGGTGATGGGAATGCTGGTGTCAGGACGGCTAATGCCGATGGCATTCTGAGACTTGACCCTGAAGCGGTAAGTCTTCCCCTCCACCAGACCAGTGACATGAGCATGGTTGTTGCTGACTGTCTTGAAGGTTACCCAGTCAGTCTGGCCCTCTTCCTGGTGCTCCACAATGAAGCCGGTAATTTCACTTCCACCGGTGCGGTCAGGCCACTCCCATTCCAACCAAACTTCTGTCTTGTCTGCATCAGTGTGGTGCAGGTTCTTAGGTGGGCCAGGAGGATCTGAAAGATGTCCAGGAAGGAACAATTAATTGCTAATTATTGGTAGATTTTAATTTATTATTTAAATTTGCTGATGATCTTTGATGAGATGGTATGCTCATAAGGATCGGGCTGGCACTGCTGCCATAAGCATATTGATTTACAAAATGATGAAAAATCTATTATTTTAATTGTAAAATTTTAATAGGTAAAATGATACAACAAAACATAATTATGACTTTTACTCACAGAGAGGGTCGAGAGCCTTGATGGGTGTCTTGGTCATCACGTAGTCACTCCTGCCGAACTGGTTCTCGGCAGCCACTCTGAACAGGTACTGGATTCCTTCCATCAGGTACATGGCCATCAGACTCAGCTTCTTATTGGCTGCAGAGACGGGCACCCACTGCTCAGCAGCCACATCCTTCTTCTCCACAATGTAGTGGGAGATGACAGCGCCGCCATTGTCCTCAGGAGCCTTCCACGTCAGGTAGGCAGACTCGCTGGTCACCTCAGAAACCACGAGATCTCTGGGAGGAGTGGGTTTGTCTGGTGGAAACCAGGGTAAAATAAATGAAGATATATTGTTTTTCTTCATGGCATGACAAAAAATCAATTATCAAATTATCAAATTAATTATTTTGTTTAAGAATGTTTCACTTACTCAGCACAAGCACAGCAACGGTTGCTGATTTCTTTCCAGCAGCATTCTCCGCAGTGATGGTGTAGTTGCCAGAGTCTGCACGGACCGACTTGGGGATGAAGACTTTGCTGCCGGTGGCGGTGACAGCGACAGTGATGTGAGTGGGAACGTCACCATCGTTCTTCTTCCAGCTGACGGTGGGTGTCGGTACGCCTTTAATAGTGGCGCTCAAGGTAATGTCAGTGCCCAGCATGGCCAGGTGGTCACGTGCCATGTTGGCGTCAAGCAGCAACTCTGGCTCCTCTGTGGAGGGAAATGGGAATATATTACTTGAATTTATAGAAAATGTATAGCTAAGGCCAAAATAAACTCAAACACAAGATTGTTGTCTACCTGCTAATTCATTGCTGACAGACTGAAACTAAATTATATGACGTCATATTCACAAACAGTAGTAATGCAATAATGTGCATGTAGTAATGTACATGTAGTAAACGTGGTATAGTTAATGTTAGTTACTACTTTTAAGGATGTTTTGGATTTTTGGATAGAAGAAGAGTTATAAATGAGTCCCTTACCCAGTCTGTCGTGGACTTTGATGGGTTGTTTAACCAAGGCAGGGTCAGATTTGCCGGCTGCATTAACAGTGAAGATCCTAAAGATGTACTCCTGTCCATCGGTTAGGCCTGTCACCACATAGTGGAGGTCGGGGCACTGCTCCGGAGTCTCATTGGCAGGAGTCCACTCCACAGCACCGGGCTTTTGGTACTCGACAAGGTAACCCAAGATCCGGCCTTTTCCATCATGGCGGGGCATCTTCCACTTCAGGCTGACTGAGTCCTTGGTCTTATCATAGGCCTCGGGGGTCACTGGAGGGCTGGGACGCACTGTGACGAGAAAATGTCAAAGAAGATTGTCAACTATGGTCCTGTATTAACCCTGGTAGAAAGAAATGTTTTGCTTTTTGTATAGTGATATAGATGTTAAAAATAGATAATTTGTAAATACTACATAGAATTTAAGAAAAAAATAAATAAAATAAAATAAAATAAAATAAAATAAAATAAAAAATAAAATAAATATGAATATAGAATATAGTCTTGAAAGATAATAGAAATATGGATAATATGTACATCTATAACAACGTTTTCCATGAGTTTGTGTTGCACTAACCGATGGGATCTTTGGCAAGGATGGGTTTGGAGGGTTCACTGGGGTCTCCAGTTCCCAGCTCGTTCTCGGCCATCACCCTGAACTCATACTCGCAGCCCTCCACCAGGTCCTGGACTCGGTACTGAGTGGCCGGGTACAGCGGATCTCTGGTGGCTCTTGACCACCTCTTGGCTGTGGGCTCCTTCTTTTCTAGGATGTAGTTGGTGATGGGTTTTCCGCCGTCGCGAGGACGGTTCCACAGCACCAGAGCATTGGTGGCGTACACCTCTCTGACCGTTGGCATATCAGGGGCCTCTGGGACTCCTGTGGGGAGGAGGGGGGAGCAGAAGAAAAACTAGGCTATCAAAGCTTTTTTTTTAGAATCCATTTCCATTGCAGAAAGAACATTTATAGGATGGTGTAGTTTTTCCACACCTTTATTTTATATGGGCAAAATTGATTTTATTCTGTAGTTCAGGGGTTCAAGTTCTGTCCAATGTGATGTTCCTTATTGATTAAAACTGTATATCACTGGCTTCTGCTCATTCATAATTATCTCAGGAATTTGTTGTTATCCATTGAGTGCCGCAATGTTACACATTACGTTAACACATGAAAATATGGTAAAAACAGAAAATATGTAAAAAGAAATAGCTGCAAATGGTTTAAAAAGGGTATATAAGGTACTGAGCAAACATGCTCCAATATTTTCCTTTTAGCAGTATTTAATACTACAAATAGTATCCATGACTTATAAAAGGAAGTGATATAACTCAGTATTTTGTGGGAGTTTGAGTGCAACACTATCAGGGGAATTTTGCAACTGAAAAAACAAAACAAAAAACAGACAAATTCTAAAATAAAATAAATTCCTCTTGTGAAGACGACTGAATGCTTGGGGCTTCCTTTTGATTTAGGCTACTTTCATATTTTCAAGGGAGTTTTGGTACCATCAAAAAATGAATTTCCTCAAATAAATTTTGTAAAACTGAAATGTGAAAACAGTAAATGTATGTCGGCAGGGTTTAAGCAGAACGTACTGAAGAGATCTTTGGCTCTCATCTCCTCGGACTCCAGAGGGTCACTGATGCCGTACATGTTCTCAGCAGAGATCCTCATGATGTATTCCCTGCCCTCAGTTAGCTTAGGGATCTGAGAGAAGAAAAGAACCACCAAAGTATAACAACCTCGTCCACTGGCACATCGCAATTTTTAAAATGACAGCTGACAGAATTTTTGTCAACAGCCAAATTGGACCCACCTTGCATGTAGTCTTGGTGGTGGCAGACGTCACTGTGGTCCACATGTCTCTGTTGGTGTCTCTCTTCTCAATGATGTAATTGGAGACATCAATGCCACCGCTGTCCAGAGGAGGTTTCCAGGAGATTACCATGTACTCTCTGTGAACCTCATCAAACACCACTGGGCCAACAGGAGGGGTCGGGCGGTCTGCAGGGAGGAAAGAAACAACGGTCTTGGGTGGTGCTATTACTTCTGGTGTCCCACAGGGTTCTATTCTTTCCATTCTCTATTCTGGTTTATTTCACATAAAAACCTTTTTTATGTATGTTTACATTTTAATAGGTCTAGATTTTTCAGTGGAAAATGATACTCAAAAAGTATCATTCCGGCAGAGATACTGAAATTGAGCTGTTTAAACTGGTATCTAAACATAAATCAGTTGAAAGCTTTGACTAGGGGGGCCCCTTTAAATCTAAATCAAGAATTTAGTTGCTACATTATTTATCATCATCTTCATCTATATTTCCAGCTCTTTTTGTTGATGATACTAGCTTATGTCATATTCTCTACATGAGTTTTGCCCACTTACCGACAACCGTGATGTTGCAGACTCCCTTCCTAGATCCGGTACTGTTCTCAACCACTACCACATATCTGCCGCTGTGCTCGCGCTGCGCCTTCATTAGGCCGAGCGACATGGTGGTCAGCGTGTTCTTGAACATAATGTGTTTGTCGGCCTTCAGCTCATCATCATCTCGGTACCACGCAATGGATGGAGAAGGTTTACCGGTGTAGCGGCCCTGCAGCAGGCAGCTCTCACCCACACGGATTATTATCTTATCACGGAAGTCCAGCTCGATGGTTGGCGGCTCTGTAAAAGATTAAACAAAGACAGATGAAGTGATATGCGGATATTCAATTATTCCCTTTCTATTCCTTATTCAAAGCTGTGATTTGTTTTTTTCATCTTTATCTACCTTTGTCTTAATTTTTGCTGATGATACTGGCAGGTTTGTTTAAAAAAACAAAACTAAAACAGTATATATTTCTCAGCCATTTTTCAAGGTGACTTATTTGATAACTCTTTAACTACCTTTAGACAACAGCTAATGTTAGCCCTCAACCGCGTCCTACCTAACAATACTGTTCAATAGCCCTACACAATATGATAGAAAAGGCTTTCCACCCTTTGAGCTTTCCACCCTGAGCACAATGTAAAAAATGGCAACTGTGCGAATATGGCGAATTGTTGCCAATATTACAAAAGTCAGATTAAAACATACAAAGCTGGTCCTGTTAATAATAAGTCCTTACCCAGTTCGTCCTTGCAGGTGATGGGTTTGGTGCTGAATGACGGCTTGCTCGGGCCGACCTCGTTGACAGCCATGACCCTAAACTGATAGGTGTCACCCTCCCTCAGGCCATCGTAGGTATACTTCCTTTCCATCAGCTTCTCCTTTGTCAGTCTGGTATACTTGTCTTTGCCGATCATACGCGCCTCCAGGATGTACATGGTGATCTCTGAACCACCGTCAAACTTTGGTGCCTTCCAGGTGACGCTGATCAAATCCTTGGTTACCTTGGTGACTTCAAGCTCCTCTGGGCGGTCAGGCACACCTGAGGGGAGCACAAACACATTTGGTTGGTTATTTATATATGAAGATGGGAACTCATTTATGGGTTTGTGTTGTTTTCGGTTCAGTTTTAATTTATCCATTGGATAATGTTTACATTCAGAGACAAGCAGAGACAATGATTGTAAACTCACTGATTGGTTCCTTGACGATAATCTCGGCTGAGGTCTCCATGAAGGGTCCAATGCCGATGGCGTTCTCTGCAGCCACTCTGAAGAAGTAGGACTTTCCAGTGGTGAGCCCTTGAGCCACGGCGTTCTGTCTGCTGGCGGTGAAGGACAGTGAGGTCCAGGCCTTACGCTCAGCCTCACGCTTCTCGATGATGTAGTTACTGATGGGAGAACCACCGTCGTTCTCTGGGAAGTACCAGTTGAGCTTGCAGGATTCACTGCTCAGGTTCTCGGCGGTGAAGGGGATGCCAACGGGTCCAGGAACATCTGAGGTAGGACACAACCGGGGTTTAATAAATATATAACCTCGGGGGAATAAATATAATGAAGAGTCATAAGATGTCTAAGAAAATAGTATTTTACCCAGAACTTCAACAGTGATGTTCTTCGTTTTCTCCCCGCCAGCATTCTTGGCGGTCAGCGTGTAGACGCCGAGGTGTCTCCTGGTGCAGGGTTTGATCACCAGTGATGAGCTGATCGCTGTTGTCTCCACTTTAGCCTCAGGAGGCAGTGCAGCTCCATCTCTGCTCCAGGTGATGTCAGGGGACGGCTGGCCTGACACGTAAGCAATGATACGAATCACGCCCCCAGCATGGACCACCATCCTCTCCTTTACCGAGGCGTCCAGGTCGACCTCAGGAGCAACTGCGGGAAAAAAACTCAATATTACTCTGCTTTTTACAACCAAACTGGATAAATACTGTACTACCTTAGAGGTCATATTGTTGAGGGAACCATGGTTTGAAATGTGTAACCCTCTTAGACTTTCAGATGGACTCACTGGTTCTGTCGTTGACCTCGAGCACCTCTGGGACTTCTCCTGGCTCGCCGTTACCGGCAACATTGAAGGCAATCACCCTGAACTTGTACTTACCACCAGTCTTCAGACCGGTAATAACAAGTCGGGTGCCGCGGATTTCGGTCTCCTTGGCCTGTAAAACAAAAAAAGAGTCAAAGGCTGCTTTTTAACTTAGCTCTATCTCTAAAACTAGGTCCTTGATCAGTGGTGTTATAAAAATGTGGTGACTGATTCCCTCTCACCTTAACCCAGGCCTCAGTGCCCTCCTCCTTATACTCCACCCAGTATCCAATGATCTTGGAGCCTCCGTCCTTCAGAGGAGGAATCCACACCAGATCCACTGTGGACTTCGTCCAATCAGAAATCTTCGGGGTTGGAGGAGAGGGCGGGGCTACAGGGAGACATAGAAAGTTAATATCCTGTGTTTATTTAAATTAGAAACTTGTGTGATTTAAGTGTCTGACTCTTACAGATGGGGTCTCTGGCAAAGATAGGGTCTGTGGGAGGGCTGGCGAGTCCTGGTCCTGCAGTGTTAATGGCAGAGACTCTGAAGAGGTACTGGGAGCCCTCAATGAGTCCGCTCACGACGAATGACTCGCCCATTCCCATGGGACGGATGGGGTCGCGGGTGACACGTGTCCAGCGCTTGCCTGTTGTCTCTTTGCGCTCCAGCCAGTAGCCGGTGATCGGGGTGCCACCGTCATCCTCCGGCTCCTCCCAGTTGACGGTCATAGAGTCCAAGGTGACGTTGGTGACCGTTGGCTTCTCACACTGACCGGGAACAGCTGCAGTAGGAAGTATTTAACTTATATTAGTGACCAATCTAGTATTTCTGCATCAATGAGACAGTTACAGACTGTTTGAAGTATTTGTTGTTCTAGTCTAAAAATTTAATTTTTTTTTAAAACTCTGACTTACAGAAGAGGTTTCGTGCGACCTCTGGCTCGCTGTCCAGTGGCTCTCCAACTCCGTACTTGTTCTGGGCCATGATGCGGAACACATATTCGTGTCCTGCCATCAGGTTCTCCACCGTCCAGATCCGTTCTTTGGGCTCATTGGTGACGGGCACCCAGGTCTTCCTGTTGGCCACGCGCCTCCAGATGACGTAGTTTGTGACTTTGGAGCCACCGTCATCCTTTGGCGGCAACCAGGAGAGTGTTATCCTCTCGGCTCCGATCTCCTCAAATTTAATGGGAGCGGAGGGAGGACCAGGCCGGCCTAAAAAATAACAAAAAACTGGTTCAGACAACAGAAATCATTCAGGTGAATCACACCTGCAGTTCACTGCAATCAAGGGTTTTTTGTTCATGTTTTCAGAATTGTTTATTATTGTTTAGTTCTGATTTTCTCTAAATCATTGTTGACTCAGAGTTATTGATGCTTTGATGATCCAGGAGGTTATTGAGGCTTTCAGTGTGAAAAAACATAAAAAATAAAACTAATAGTGTAATAAAAATAAGTGTAACAGGTTTGTACCGAGCACGTTGAGCCTCATTTCCTTGGAGGCCTTGCCAAGGCTGTTGGAGGCCACCAGTGTGTACAGGCCGGTGTCGAGACGTTTGCCCTGTTGGATGAGCAGCGTGCAGCTCTCATCGGACACAATCTTGTTGATGTGCTCATCGTACTGGACTTCCACCTTGTCGTCAGACTTGTGGGGCGGAGCCTTATACCAGGTGAGCGTGGGGAACGGACAGCCGCGGATCTTGGCTACAATGCTGATGTCGGAGCCCTGCTCAACCTCCATGAACTCCTTCAGCTCGATGGATGGAGCGCCTGCAGAAGAAAAGGAGATAATGACACATTTTAAATTTGTTTCTCCTTTTGAAGACTTTTCTGTGTTTTTCTAGAAAACAGAGGTTGAAATTAATTGGGGAGAGCAAATGTTGGGGTTTAACAAATCAAGAACTTTGATCAGAATTTGAACCCATTGATTAAATTTGAGCTAGCCAAGATGTGTAGTTTCATCATTGTTATAATATGCAGTAACTACAGCTTAAATCCCCATAGGTCCTGGTCTTACAGGTCTGGTCCTGGATGACAATGGGTCCGGCTGTGGATGAAGGTCGGCTTGCTCCAGCCTGGTTGTACGCCACCACTCTGAACTCATACTCGTCTCCCTCAGTCAGGTCCTCCACCTCGAACCTGGTGGTGTCTACGTCTCTCCTATTACACCTGAAGGTCACAGCATAGACAGACGTTCAAGTTTTTTTTAAGTTTTTTTATTTAAAACTATACATCAGAAGGACCACATTTTTGAGTGTAAACCACAGATTGTATATGCTTTTTTCACAGAAGAAATTCTTCAAAAAGAATGAATAGTACTAATTGAATTGCAGGAAAACATTGAAAAATTATATATATAATATCGAAATATTAGGAATTGTCAACAAACATCAAAATGTCGTTGCCATGATTGATTGAGGAACATTTTTGACCTATCAGTGACTAGAAATCAATCACCTCGGTAACTAAGAGGTGACAGGTAAAGTACAGCTTTAGGGACCTGAGGCCCAGGTACAAAATTAGTCGGTTCCCAGGTTGGGTCTTAATTAGTATGAACCAAGTGGACCCTTTGGGTGATGATTTACCTCCTCCAGGACTCCTTCTGGGTGCCGCTGGCGTCCCAGCAGAGCAGATCAACGCTGTAGTGTGTGACAGGTGAACCGCCGTCGTTCTTTGGAGCCTTCCAGGTCAAAGTCACGGTGCCCTTCCTCACGCTCTGGATCTTCAACCTTGTTGGAGGATCAGGAGGATCTGCAACATAAAGATCACATTCTGGTGAGTACTGAGATGAAGCAAGGTCATTATTTAAAAAAAAAAGTAAATGTATTTCCTGGGTTTTTTGTGGTGCAGGAAATATTCAGATGATCATTTACCTAACTAAGAGTAGCAAGAGCACTGTGGTAAAATGCTATTAAGTAAAAGTCCATAAGTAAAAGTACAGAAGTGTTAAATTGTATAAATTAGTTTAAGTAGCATTAATTGAAATACAAGTACCTAAAACCTGTACCTAATTGAAGTACTAATTTAAATATACATATTTTTTCTCTCTGAGCAGCAGAAAACAGGTAATGAAAGAGATCAGACATACGGATTGGATCTCTGGCTTTGGTTCCCTCAACAGTCTCAGTGTACGGGCCGAAGCCAAAGCGATTTTCAGCCCGGATACGGAACAGGTACTCCTGACCATTGATCAGGTCTGGAACCACCAGAGACTGAGCAGCACAGGCCGGGTTCACCTTGAAGAACAAGATCAGAGTTGTGTTATTTTTTAATATCCGCACTGATTTTCCCGCTGCAGGTTCGGGGTCCTACCTTGGTCCAGGCTTTTCCATCCACTGTCTTCTTCTCGATGAAATAGCTCTTTACTCTTTCTCCTCCATCGCACTCTGGAGCTTTCCAGGTGAGTCGGCAGGTTCCCCTTGTCACGTCACTGACCTTCAGGTCTCTTGGAGGTCCAGGCAGGTCTGCGGATCAACAAACCAATAAATTAAAATCTAAAAGCATCACCCAAGTGATACTGTAAGATCAGAGGTAAACGCAACCTTGCATTTTACTGTACATGTTAAATGAGAATATGATAAATAAAATCCGTGAATCTTTACATACCGAGCACGTTGACTCTGACTTTGACCACCTTGTGTCCAGCGGGGCTCTCTGCATTGATGATGTATCGGCCGCTGTGGTTCAGTTTGCTCTCTGGGATCGTGACCACCGAGGTTGTGTCGGTGGAGTGGATCTGAAATGAAACACAAGTCACAATTTATGTATTTTCAATGTTCTTAAAGTTGATGTCCTAAAAGCTCAATGTTTTGGTGATGACTCAATTGAAGTTGGGATATTTTAACAATAATTAAAATATTTTACTCTGAGTGGTCTAACCTCTGAGTCAACGGGCAGTGTGTGGAGTTCGTTCTTCTTCTCGGACTCTGCGGTTCCATCGAAGGTCCAGGTGACTTTGGGAACAGGGCGTCCTGTGATGGTGGCGGGAATCCTGATGGGTGTTCCAGCTCTGCAGTTCAGCAGGTCATGAGCACTCACATCCAGAGTCACCGTCGGCTCGACTGGAGAACAAACAGACAAAAACAAACAGCTTATTTATTTGTATTCTGGTAAACAATCCATGCTAAATTTCATTGAGATCAACAATTGTTTTACAAGAGAAAATGTTAATGTTGAGCGATATTTTATGTGAAATTGTAAAGAAACTCTGCTAACTAACTTATTATTCTGTGCTGAATCTTATTAAGAGTATGGATCTGATTAGGAACAGGATGTGTGTCGCTCTTACTCAGGATATCCTGAACCAGGATATCGGCTGTCTTGGCAGGCTCTGAGTTTCCGGCAGCGTTCACGGCGTAGATCCTGAACTTGCACTTCTTGCCCTCTTTCAGGTCGGGCACAGTGATTTCCGTGGATGGGTGGAGCTTGTCGGCAGGATTCACCCTCCTCCAATCGGGAGAGCCCTCCTCGTGGACCTCAATGATGTAACCCTTGATGGGGCTGCCACCGTCTTTGTCAGGTGGGCTCCACTTGAGCGTGATGCTGCTCTTGGTTTTGTCTTTAACCTCGGGGGAAGCAGGTGGGCTGGGACGGTCTGGGAGAGGAGCAGAGAGGTGGTGAAAGGTCAGTGTTTATAATCAGTCTTTATGGTGCAAACATTTTAGCATTAAGGCTCTGTGTACTCTGGTTTTTACCCTAATACTCTAAACCTATTTTAGGTGGTAAGAGGGTTAACACTCACTGCATGGATCCACAGCAAAGCGGCATTCAGAGGCCTCGCTGGGTGGTCCGACTCCCGCAGCGTTGGAGGCTGCAATCCTGAACTGGTACTCGGTTCCTTCGATGAGCCTGAGTACGGTGTACTGCAGACCCTTCACTGCGGGTTTGGTGACTGGAGCTCGGTTGACACGACCCCAGTATACGGCGCCGCGCTCTCTCTTCTCCAGCCAGTATCCCTGGATGGTGGAGCCGCCGTTGTCGAGGGGAGGATCCCAGGTCAGGGTCATGGTGGTTGCTGTAGCGGCAATTATTTTAGGATTACGTGGAGGTCCGGGGAGGCCGAATGGATCCCTGAGTTGGACTTTCTCTGAATCGCAGCCGTCGCTGACGCCATACTTGTTCTCAGCTTTGATCCTAAACTGGTAGGTACCGTTCAAGTTCAGTTTGTAGACCTGAAGGAGCAGAACAGGAACATTAATCAATAATTTATTTAATGTTCTCCCATTCCTCTGTTATCAAACTCAGAAAGTATTTAAATGAAGCAGTCTATTAGGTTTTGAATGATATATAATCAACACCAATGGATCAAAACATCCCAGTTTACTTTTCACTTCAGCCAGGACTCACCCCAAATCTCCTGTCGATGAGGTTGATAGTCAAAACCTCGAAGTCAGACTTTTTCTTGCTGGCGTCCCTACGCTCCACAATGTAGTTGGTGATCTCACTGCCTCCATTGTCATCCGGGGCGTCCCAGGTCAGGTAGCACGAGTCTGCCTTGATGTCTGAGACTACAACGTTCCTCGGAGGAAGAGGGCGGTCTGAAAACACATGGTTTGGTTAACATATGGTTCATTGTGTTTGTACAGTATATTTAACTCCACTAGATGACAGAAACTAAACCTGATGTGGAAAATGACACGTGTAAGATTCCGTTTTTTTGAGACATTATCTTACCGAGGATCTCGACTCGGATGACATGCTGTGCTTTGCCGTAGCAGTTTTCAGCCACCAGCTTGTAGTTGCCCTTGTCCTGTCTGATTGTGACTGGCATGGCAATCTTAGTCTTCAGAGTCGTCCGGTCCACCTGAAGATGAGAATGAAAATTATGTATGAAGCACAATATCATACACAAGGCAGTTTCAATATGCTTTATAAATATTGAAACATCCACTGGTGCTGAGCTTAGGGTTCTGGTTAGGCATATAGAGGTGTGGTTAAGTTAGGTGTTACAGGTAGAGTTAGGGGAGGTTAAAGGATTTAATAATTATGAGCTTTAAGCGCTCATTCTCAGATCTTGAATGCAGCTAACATGAGAAACTAAGCAAAAATTGCTGGACGCACAGTTTGAGTGAAATCCATGAACATATATCAGTTTTTACCTCCTCAGTCTCCATCGTCATCTTCTCTTCATCAGGCTTCTCGATCACCACATCGTCCTTCATCCATTGGAGCGTTGGCAGAGGAAGTCCCTTCACCTCTGCTGGGATGTCGATGGCCGAGCCTTTTTTCACAATGATGGCGTTGCTCTTGAAGAACTTCAGGATGGTGATAACTGGTGCGACTATGGACATAAATATTTGTAAATTTCATGCTGTTGCTTACATCAGCCTAAATAGCCTGATAAAATCAAATATCTTTAAAGATTTTAAAAGTGAATTTCTTACTTTCATCGTCCTGGATCCTGGCAGTGATGGGCTTGGAGGGATCTCCGTCCCCAACCTCGTTCACAGCTTTGACACGGAACAGGTAGTCCTGGTTCTCAGACAGGTTCTCAATGGTCCCGCAACACTCTGTGAAGATCTTGCGGTTTGCCACATCGTATTCATTGCTGTCCGACCTCATCTTCTCAACGTAGTAGCCTCTGATTGGGCTGCCACCATCGGTGCGAGGCGGCTGCCAAGCCAGGGTGATGGTGGTCTTGCTCCTGTCGGTGTAGTGCAGTTTCTCGGGAGCAGATGGAGTACCTAAAACATTGTGAATGAGTTTGGTCAACACAGATCTTCTATGCTATTTCTTTGATATATTTTAGAAAAATTGTCATCTGATATCCAAAGTCGGACAAACTTTGATGGATTTACCTTTTGGATCCTCGGCCAGGATGGGTCCAATGTCAGATGGAGCTCCGTCACCGTACTTGTTCCTGGCAACAACCCTGAAGTCGTACTCCTCACCGGACAGCAGGCCCTGGATGTCACACTTGCAGGATGCCGTCTCAATGGGCTGGCGGAAGAGTTTCATCTTGGCGTCCTTCCTCAGGATCTCGTAGCCGATGATGTCACTGCCGCCGTTGTCCACAGGGTCAGACCAGGTGAGGGTGATGTTCTTCTTGGTCACCACAACAGTCTTCAAGTCGACCACTGGTCCGGGCACATCTATGGAGACAGACCAGAAAAAAATTCTCATATGGGATCTATTAGGGGTACCTTGGGTCTCTTACTATATAAAAGTTTGTATAAATTCAGTACTGTAAGGTACAAGAAAGTAATTTTTATAAAAATAAAACCTTGATATTGTTTTATATTTATTCAACACTGACCCATAACGTCCACTCTGGTCTCTGCGGTCTTGGTGCCACTGCTGTTGGTGCCGGTGATCTGGTACTTTCCGTGATCTGACCTTACAGCCTTCTTGATGAACAGAGTGCTGTTCCTGCCCTCCGTTTCCACGATCATTCGCTCCTTGTCAGGTTCGGCTTCATCTTTAGCCCATTTGACTTCGGGCTGGGGACGGCCGATCACCAAGGCAGGAAGCTTCAGGGGCTCTCCGGCCTTGATGATGACGCCATTCTTCACAGAGACATCAAAGTCCACATTGGGAGTTTCTAAAGGACATATAGATGAGTCAGTCTTTGAGAACAGTCTTTGAACAGAACATGTTTCTTTTAGTTGTCAGACTTCCTCTGCAGCTCACAAAAAACAATAAATTATTCTCTTGACTTGAGAGCATTTACTGCGAAGCAGCAGCAGGAAGCACTGAATTGTCTTTGTCTGAAAGTCTTTTTTTGTTAATGCCAAAAACAATAAGTTCAAGTAAAGTAGCATCTTCTTGTTCCCTTACAAAACTGTCCATACCTTGAGGCTCTGTGACGGTGACAGGTTCGGTCACACCGGGAGCTCCAGGACCAGCGTCATTGACGGCTAAGACTCGGATGTAATAATCTGCTCCCTCAGTCAGACCCGTCACAGTGTAAGTCAGCTCTTTACACCTGAACTCTGTGCTGCGAGTCCACTCCTTCTCTCCAGCCAAAACCTGTGATCAGAAGACAATAGTTTAACATCACAGGTCCAGAAGAAGAGACCTGTAAATACATCATTGTTACTAGAAATCCAAGAGTCCGGTGAGGTTACTGTACCTTCTCAACATGGTATCCCAGGATGTCTCCTCCACCGTTGTACAGAGGGGGCTTCCATGCCACGATGATAGAGTCCTTCCCAGTGTCCACAATCCATGGTGTGGGGGGACCAGGAGGCACTGCATGGGGGGAAACAGATTAGTTTTCTGAGGAAATTATCAGACTTAACTCAACAGGACAATGTTTGATTGTGCATTTTGTCTGTAACTTTCAGTTGCCTTCAAAGGAATGTAATACCATAAAACACCATAAAAATGGAAGAGGAAGCAATGGCAGCAGATTGGCTGAGGAGTGCTACTACACAGCCGCAGGTTAAACTTGTACTTGGCTTTGTGATCAACAACTCAAAATTGTTTTAAAGCAAAGCAGTGTGTCTTGTTATGTTTTGGTTTCTTTTGTTTATTTTATCTCTGCTGTTGCTTGCTGTCGACCTCTAGTCTGGTCTAGGATTGGCAAACTTACGGATGGCGTCCATGGCAATGGTGCGGTCGCTGGGCTCGCTGAATGGTCCGGGGCCGGCCAGGTTCTCGGCACACACCCTGAAGATGTAGGTGAGTCCCTCCATCAGGCCAGTGATCTTCACCTCCAGAGAATTGAGGAGGGCACGGTTGACTCGAGTCCAGTGTTTGCTATTCACCTCCTTTCTCTCGATCCAGTAGCCCAGGATCGGGCTGCCGTTATCCTTTGGCTCATGCCAGGAGATGTGGGCACTGTTTGCCGTCACCTCGTGGACTCTGGGAGTGTTGGGAGCATCAGGAGGATCTGAGGGGGGAGGAGACAGGACGAGTAACTTTTGTGGGAAGGTGGCAGAAAATGTCAATGTGTTTGTTTTTAGAATCCCAATTTGCACCAGCATAAGAATTATTTTGTGTTGTGTCTTGATACAACCACCAGGGACTGACAAAGTAAAAAAAAAGTTTTATGTATAAAACGTACATTTAAAGAATTGTTTTAAACACTTTTATTATTTGTGATTGTGTTTTAAAAAGTGATGGTAATTCTGATTTATTATTAAACAATATGTACATTTAAAATTACAAAAGATTTTGTGCGTAATTTATTTGTTTTACTATACAAAAGTACAAATAAAGTAAGTATGTAGGTATCATAAAAAGGGAATCGTTAATTAAAAACTATAAATATTTATTTGAGAGTTCTGTTTATTACATGGAATTTTATGTGTATATTGTGTATTGTTCAGCCAGTCAGATTACACTGTAACTCAGTCTGAGGTCATAGGTTTAGCAGTATTTGTTAATATTTCGGATTTTTTGATCTATAAAAGGTGACCTGAGATTTTGTTTATTTTATTTTACTTACCAAACTGGTTCTTGGCGACCAGTGGCTCAGAGATACACGGTGGCCCACAGCCGAACTTGTTCTCAGCGGTGACTCTGAAGATGTACTCCTTCCCCTCGATGAGTTTGGTGATGGGGCAGCTAGTGCCCTTCAGGGTTGAGGTGATGGTGATCCAACCGATCTCATCGTTCTTGTTGTCCTTCTTCTCCAGGATGTAGTTCAGGATCTCGCTGCCACCATCGTCCTCAGGAGGCTCCCAGTTACAGATGACAGAGGTGTTCCTGATCTCATCAAAGGTGAAGTTGATTGGAGCGCCGGGTTTGTCTGCAGCAAAACAGAGTCAACGTTGAAGGGTTTTTATGGATCTGACTCAACAAACCAAACACATTTAAACAAACTATGTACCTTTAGTCACAGTCATTTTCTTTCTTTTTAATTTTGGTAAATTTTTTAAATCAAAATTCAACAATTATGAGACAAAATTGTAAATCCATTGAATAAAATTGCAATAATTTGAGTGCCACTTGTTATAAAACAGAAATTTGTTATGAGTTTCTGATTTCCATTTTTTGAAAATATAAATGTAATATTTTTATAACTAAGGACCAATTTTAACCATAACTCAACTGATTAAAAGGTTAGGTCTATTAGGAGGCCTCATGACCTGCAGGTTCAGGTATCAGGATGGATATAAGAAAACTACAGTCTTACCAAGGACGTTGACGAAGCAGGAGGCATTGGCAACACCGTGAGTGTTCTCGACCTGGATGGTGAAGGTGCCATGATCGGTTCTGACAGCATCGCGGATCATCACCACAGACTGACCCTTCTTGGTCTGATCCATACCCAGACGCTCACGCAGTGGAGTCGCGAACTCCTCAACTGGTTCAGGAACCTGAAGGTAATGAAGGCGGAAGTGAAGTTTTTTCCTTAGAAAATATGTAGAAGTACATTAAAATGTTCAGGACTCTCTGAGGACACGAACCTTGGCCTTGGTCTTCTTCTTGAACACAGGGATGATCTTTTTCGTTGGCTCTTTGGTGACGTCCTCATTTTCTCTCAGCCAGGTGACCTTGGGATAAGGGGAGCCGGAGATGTAGGCGTCAATTCGGATCTCCTCGCCCTTCTTAATGCACAAACCGGACTGCACACGGGCATGGAGGGTGACCTTAGGTTTATCTGAAAATTGAAAAAGAGTGATTAGTGTTTAGGAAGCTCTTCTTTAATGTCTGAAGCTAAAAACACTTTCTCCGGTTAAGTAAAAGATTTTCATACCAACAGGGTCTGCAGCCTTAATGGGCTGCGTGCTGCGAGACGGCTCACTGACTCCAGCGGCATTCTCGGCTCGGACCCTGAACTGGTACTCCATGTCCTCCTTTAGACCTGTCACCACATAGGAGAAACCGGGGACCAGACTTGGGGTGACCTTCTCGTAGCGGTCACCGTCCTTCTCGATCTTCTCCACGATGTAGCCCTGGATGGGACAGCCGCCGTCGTTGTCGGGAGCCTTCCAGGTGACTGTAATGGACTTGGATGTTGGATCGCAAGCCTCCACCTGGATGGGTGGGTCTGGTTTCTCTGTGAAGTCCATATGAGACAAACAGTAAATGTCTGAGCTGTCTCCATAGCTGATACTTAAGTTTAATATATTTCCATATTTTTATCACATTTTATTGACAGGTTTGGAGGTCCTATTGCTTAATTTAAAATTGCCCCTGTGGGTTATTGAGCTAAAACCATGACTTACGTTTGACTTCCTCTGTGATGACCGGGTTGCGTAGCTCTAGATATTCTCCGGCTCCGACCTTGTTGAGGGTCTTCACTCTGAAGTAGTACTCGCAGTTGACATAGAGGTCTTTGACGGTGTAGGTCAGGATGTTTTCTCCTGACATGACGGGCATGTAGGTCTTCTTGGAGGCCTCACGGCGCTCCAGGGTGTAGCTGACAATCGGGGTGCCACCATCGTCCTCTGGGGCTTCCCAGCTAATCTTGCAGGAGTTCTTGGTGGGTTCGCTGGAGGTGATGTCCTTACACTGACCGGGGAGACCTATAGGGTTCAGATGGGAAGAAAAAATGTGTAAGGGTGATTGTTCTTTCTGGTGAAATACTATATATCCAAAAATGGTGCTAATAGCAGGGCTACTGGCAGGTTTTCAGAATTACTGAGGTCATTATATTCCCCATAATCTATCTGAAATGCAACAACTTCATTGGAAATCAGTGGTTAGGAGTGGTGTACAAATACTTTATGAACATATGAACAAAACACGCTGTTATGTTTCCCAAGCACAGTAACATAAAGGACATCCTACCGATGACTTTGACATTGATTGTCCCGGTGGCAGTTCCCAGACTGTTCTCCAGGGTGATGGCATAGGTGCCGGCATCGGCACGTTTGCACTTAAGCAGCTCCAGGTGAGCACTGTTCATCTCCACTGTCATGGAGAGCCGGTCGTCAGCCTTGCACTCCACTGTGTCCTTCTGCCAAACCATCTTGGGTGTTGGGATTGCCCTATAGGGGATGTTCAGGTGCAGCTTCTCACCCTCAATCACGACCACGTCCTGTGCCTCCAAATTTATGGTTGGAGCACCTTGGGACCAGAGAACAGGGTTATTAGTAAGGGTAAATTATTAGTGTTTTGATTGCACTTCTTTTAAATTGAAATTCTGTCAATGCTTACAGTCGGGATCCTTGGTGAAGACCTTGTCAGAGATCTCAGAGGGATCGCTAACACCAACAGAGTTGATGGCACGGACCCTGATGACATACTTCTTCTCTGGTTTGATTCCATCATCAATCCTGAAGTTGAGCTCCTTGATGGGTCTGTTGTTGACTCTGAGCCACTTTAGCTCAGGACGAGCCTCGGCCACCTCCACATGGTAGCCGGTGATCGGGCAGCCGCCATCTTTAGCTGGAGGTTTCCAGGTGACGTTGATGTGCTCCCTGCTGGCATCAGGGATGGTCACTTCCAGAGGAGGAGATGGAGCACCTGTACAGAAAGGAGGATGTCTGAGGTTACATCTGAAATGTTTTCTTCATGGTTGTGTTGTATAGATCTTTAAAAACTGCATTCATCAGCAGAATGCCACAAGGACAAATCCCTCCATCTGTGTTTGCTATAAATATTTGAGGGTCTCTTACTAGTTGCATCCTCTATGGTGAGGATCTCGGTGGGTTCACTTGGATCTCCGACTCCAGCCTCGTTCTCGGCTCTGACCTGGAACTGCACCTCAGACCCTTCGTCCACATCTGTCACCTTGAACTGAGTCTGTCTGTCTGGAGTCTTGCAGCACTTCAGCCAGCGAGTTCCCAGCTTCTCTTTCTTCTCAATTACATACCTGGGAAGCAAAAGGGGATTGTCTTGTTGAATAGTTATATCAATTAATATTTATATCTGGTGTCTCAAACACTATAAAGGGGAACTAGGATTACATTTATAGAGTTGATTTCCATCCCCTCTTCTCTGTTATTTTTGTAAGAAAGTCTGAATGGTAAGATTAGCTTCATGGCCATTGTCTGCTTCATTAGCAATTGACAGTAGTTTTACAGCAGTTTGTAGTCTTACTTGGTTATGGGTCTTCCACCGTTGCTCTTGGGAGCTTCCCATTTCAGTTCCACGTGTCTCTTGGTGACCTCTACCACTGTCAGGGCATAAGGGGGTCCAGGAGTTGCTGCAGAGAACATGACAAACATTAATAACCAGACAGTTTGGCTGTAGCCTCTTTTCTTTGCAGTCCTACTCAGGATCAATAAATAACACAGAAAGCTATCCACTGGGCTTGGCTTATATTAGGACTAGGAAACGGTTGGTTGATTGACGCAACAATATGAAAGTGTTGGACAGAACAAACATCCTGATGATGTTGAAGTTTTAAATTTGGCGTGAATTAAAAGGGATAATAAAATACTCACAGATGAAAACCCATAATCCTGAAAACTGTTGCAAACTTACTGAAAGTGTCTTTGGCGAGAACTGCATCCTCTAGCTCACAGTATTCACCCATTCCCACGGCATTCTCTGCAGCAACACGGAACACGTACAGCGATCCTTCATTAAGAGGAGTGACCGTGTACTTGAGCTCCTTGACGGTGGTGTCGACAGACTGCCAGGCCTTACGCCTCACATCCCTCTTCTCTACCACGTAGTTAGTGATGGGCGAGCCTCCATCGCTGCTGGGAGCCTGCCACTTCAGGTCGGCGTTAATCTTGGTGATGTTACTCACCTCCAGCCACTGGGGGGCGGACGGAGGGTCTGTTGAATGAAAAACAGGAAATTGGTAAATGAAAGGCAGGCAGTGTAACACGCACATGTTTTCATTAATTCATTAATGAACTCATGGTCATACATGACCTGTGCTGAGGAAGTTTTTGTATCCCTGATGGTAGACAGGGATAATAACCCCCACAGACAAGTTTTACAGTATATAGTGGTCTATAGTTGTTGTGTTGCTTAAATTGAGGTATGAGTACTGGCCAAAGGACTTTTTAAGGAAATAGAAGAAGAGGTATGTTTAATAAATAAAACTGTACTGGCCAAAAAGATATTTAGATGCATAATTATATTAAGATATATTAAGATGCAACTATATTGAAGTTTTCAGACCAACTCCAAGTTAACTTTTTAAGTTTTTTAAAAATGTTTAAAGGCTACAGTCCTCTCAGACATAACCCTGTCCACCCTCCTTATGCCCTAAAGTTGGACTTACAAAGTCTCTCCTTGCAGACCACAGGGTCGCTGGGCTCACTGGGTTCGCTCTCGCCAGCTTTGTTTACAGCCTTGACCCGGAATGAGTACTCCTGCTTCTCCATCAGGCCTTGCAGCTGGTGCTCAGTCTGAGGAATGTCCTCTGCAATGCGGATCCATTCCTCGCTTCCAGTCTTCTGGAACTCGATGATGTAGCCTTCGATCTTTGCCCCGCCATCATGCTCCGGCCTGGTCCATGCCAGTAGGGCTGTGGTCTTGCCAATGTCCCTGATGACAGGTTTACCAGGAGCCCATGGAGGATCTGAAGAAGAATGTGGTGTTATTAAAATCATCCAATTACTCTTCCAATCTCATAACTCTTACTCCCTATCCCATTGCCCCATCTCCCGATCCCATTACTCTTACTCCCAATCCCATTAACCTGACTCCCAATCCTATTACTCTTACTCCCAATCCCATTATTCCTACTCACAATCCCATTAACCTGACTCCCAATCCTATTAACCTGACTCGTGATCCCATTACGCTTTGATTAGGTTTGACTGAACCTAAGTAGAGTTCACTGTGGCATACCAATGGGATCTTTGATGAGGACGGGATCGGTCTCTGAGCTTGGTTTTCCAGGTCCAGCCAGATTCTCAGCCAGAACACGGAAGCGGTACTTCTTCTTGGTGGGAAGTCCCTTCACCCTGCAACCACATCAAAGCAGGGTTAGACAATATGTTCTCCATCTTTTCTTTACATATAAATATCTTTCACCACGTTGTGTGATGGATTTTAATCATTATTCGTGTTATTTGAAGTGTCATCATTTACCTGAAGGTTGTGTCCTTAATGGGCAGTTTGTTGCATCTGATCCACTTGTCACTCTCTGGATCAAACTTCTCAACCCAGTATCCGGTGATGGGATTGCCGCCGTCCTCATCCGGCTCAAACCAGGTCAGTGTCACAGCATCCTTCGCAATGTCAGAGGGTGTGACTCTGGTTGGAGGACCAGGAGGATCTGAAACAAATAAAAATTTAAATGATTTATCATTAGATGTATATATTTTACAATGTGTACTTCTTAAAAATGGACCATTTTGGATAGACAGAAAAAAAAAAAAAAACAACATACCGAAGGAATACTTTGCAATGATTGGAGTATGCTCTGCAGGTTCGCCTATGCCGTACTGGTTCTCAGCGCTGATCCTGAAAATGTACTCCTTCATAGCTGTGAGCTTGCAGGCCTTGAAAGTGGTGTGTTTCACCGTGGCTGACAGCTTCACCCACTCCTCTTTGTCTGTCTGCCGACTCTCCACAATGTAGTTAGTGATGGGTGAGCCGCCGTCATCCCTGGGAGGGTTCCATGCCAGGGAACATGACTCGTTGGTGATCTCTGAGATGTCGAAGGCAGCTGGAGGGCCAGGTTTATCTAAAGAGGAGGAGGTAAAACGGAGAAAGATGGCAATATCTCAGTTTCAGGAACAGACCTTGCGAAACATTCCGACACTAGCACGACTTCATATGAGGTTGACAAATTTTTTGACATTGATAAGATTGAAGAAGCTTCTGTACCAAGAATGTTGACATCGATGGTGGCAGTGGCACGTCCGCAGGCGTTGACTGCCTCGATGATGTAGGTAGATGTGTCTCCTCTAGTGGTTTTAGCAATGGACAGCTTGGAGTGTCCCGGCTGGGTGTCGATGGTAATGCGGTCATCTGCCCGCAGGACCAGGTCAGCCTTTGTCCACTTCACCCGGGGATCAGGCTTTCCTTTAACATCGGCTGGAAGCTCGATCTTGGTACCAGCCCTGGCGGTCAGACCAGCCAGAAGCTTCACATCTAGCTGGATCTCTGGAGGCTCTGTTGGAATTGTTGGAAAGTGTAAGAGAGAACAAAACACGAGGGTTTGCTCAAAATCCACACCCTTTGCAGAAAATTACAATTACCCTTTACACTCACTCCTGATCTGATTACCCTTACTCCTGATCCCATTAACCCTGCTCCCGATCCCATTAGCGTTACTCCTAATCCCATTACTGTTACTCCTAATCCCAATACTCTTACTCCAATAGAAATATTTGGTAGTATGGTGGTTTTGTCTATCCTATCCTGGTCAAGCTGACACAATGCAATACTATTCCTGTTCTTGGTCTGAAATTAGGATGTAGTATTGAGGGATTAGAAGGAGCACTAGCTTGCGTACCTCTGGCATCGACGGCCTGGATCTCATCGGTGGCTCGGCATGGTCGGCTGGCTCCCAGTTTGTTGAAAGCTCTGACTCTGTAGGCGTACCACTGACCCTCGATCAGGCCGGTCACCTGGAACCTGTGAGCACACAACATATATTATACACAACTGTTCCAAAATATAGAACAGGACACAAATCAGAGAACTGTTAAGCAAGGAAACAAAATGCTTTTGTAGAAGTCATTACACATTAGTTTCTTAAACACTGTTATCACTCTGAAAAACTGTAAACACTCACTTCAATTCTGGGACGGGATCGCCGCAGGGTTCCCACTTATCAGTACCACGCTGACACTTGTCCACCACGTAGCCTTTGATTGGGGCACCACCATCGTACTTCGGAGGCTCCCAGGACAGGAAGATGCTCTTGCTGCTCTTGTCGCGCCACTTCAGGTTCTCAGGAGGATCGGGTATAGCTGGGGAAGAAGAATCATAGTGAAGATTTGTATCTGGTGAAAACTTGAAATCTCTACAACAAAATTTTATCAAAAACAAAGGAAACATATGCCCTCTTTTTTAGTTTAGTTTGTGTAAATACTCACTGGCAGGAGAGGACACATTGACGGGCTCGTCAATATATGCCGGCTCTCCGGGTCCACACTTGTTGCAGGCGGTAACACTAAACAAATACTCCTTTCCTTCAATTACATCTGTTATGGTGTGCTCCAGGTCCATGATGCCGGTTGCAACCTAGAAAACACATAATTGCAATGGTGAGGAATTAACACAAACACTACCGTAGACTCAATCGTCTTATTTTCAGCAGCGCTGCCTCAAACAAAAAAAACTCACTTCACTTCTTTTTTTGTGGGGTTAGGGTGCATGAAAAGGCAATATACAGCTGTGTGGGTGCTAAATGCTGAACCTCTGCCATGCTTTATTTTGGGCACCCTACAGCCAACAAATGTAATCAAAATTCAACTTTCACCTTCAACTATGTTCAAAAGAGCTATATATATATATATATATTATATATATATATATATATGGATGGATATGTTTCAGCTCTTTACAATAGTTTTACTCTTTTCCTTTCAAGGAAACCCACCTTGATTTGCTTTTGTGTTACAGTACACAGCACACAGCCTGAAGACAGTCTCAACTTTTAACAATTTTCACTACCAACAGCAAATTTAAATATACTTGCATCTTTAAAATGACACAGTATACAATCATGCTACTGCTTCACTTTGTGTTTTCTTAGCACAGTTTAAGCCTACAAAGACTCATCAGTCTGCATTCAAGACCTTCCTGTAGATTCTCTCACGGCACTACAGAGGTAAACACCCAGGTGTACCTTGGCCCAGGTCTTGCGAGACACTTCTCTCTTCTCGATCTGATAGTGGGTGACCGGACTTCCTCCATCGTGCTCTGGAGCCTCCCACATCAGGTGGACGTGTTGTCGGGTTACTTCAGCCACCTTGAAGTCCTTGGGAGCACTGGGGCATGCTGGAAAAATAAAGGTATTGAACAATAAATTAGGTGGCGTACACCCTGAAGAGGTTGCTAGTCTACCATACCAGGGCAATTTGTCTACTTTTCATTAAAATAAACTCACCATTAGCATTAATATTTTGCATTTGCTTACACTTTATTATAAAATTGTATTTTGAATTTAAGAAAAAATGCAGTTACCAATGACGTTGACTTCGATCTCTCCAGAGACAGATGAAACGTCATTCTCCAACTGCAGGGTGTAGGTGCCTTTGTCTGGACGGACACTCGGCACGACCGTCAGCTCTGTGTACGTGGGCTTTGTCACCATGGAGACGCGATCGTCTGCGGTGGTCAGCTTCTTCTCTCCGAAGGTCCACGTGGAGACGGGGGTTGGGTATCCGGTGATGGGGACTCTGATGGTGAGAGGCTGGGGCACAATCACCTCCAGACCGTTTCTGAAAGCACTCAGGTCAAAGGTTGGACCGACTGCGAAAAGAGAAAAATGGGTGAGTTATACTACCATCTACTAGATTACTGCTTCAGGAATCAAAGAGAGCTCCTGAATTCCAATTTACTTTTAATTCTGAATTAAAAAAGTATCGCATGGGTCCATCTTTCCTTAATAATTTCCTAGACAGCTTTTTGGAAAGAACTATGTAACTTTAATTATAGGACAATGAGACAAAGTTCTGTCACTTAGCATTTTGTTAAATGTGAATTTATTAGTCATTTATTACCAGAAAGCTTGTTCTTAAGGCAACGTGATGTATATCCTGGGAAATTGTTAAGAAATTATAGACCCAAAAAGAGTAGCAATGATAATCTGAAGCTAATCAAACCAAGACTTCACTGAAGCAAAAACAAGTATACATACAACCATGTTGTTTATGGCTGCATCTTTACATAATATGTCAATATTGTAGATTTCTAGTGTGTTAGTTTACTCATGTTTTGTATCTTTGAATATCTTTAGGATTTTGAATCAATTTCGTACTATGAGGGTCATCGGCGAGCAGCGGTCCGAGTTGCTCGGCTGGATCGGAGACACCGGCTGCGTTCTCAGCACAAACTCTGTAAAAGTACTTCTGACCCGGTTTCAGACCAGACACCTAAAGAGAACAAGCAAACAATAACAACATATACATAAAGTCTTATATTTATTCATACAGGCATTAAACACAGGCTGGCTATTCATACAACCTATTTGTTGCTGATGGTCCATTTGCACTATTGTATGTTGTGTATTTTGTGTATATTGTATATTTTTTTGCAGTAAACTCTGTACCCGGTAAGAGAGGTCCTGACAAAGTCTGGCGTTGCAGCGGAGCCACTTGTAGATGCCGTCGTCGCATTTCTCAATGATGTAGCCGGTGATCATGCTGCCACCATTGCTGGTGGGCGTCTCCCAGGTGAGTGTGACTGATGTTTTGACTTGGTCACTGAAGTTCAGGTTCAGAGGCGGGCTCGGCCTCTCTGCAGTCACAACCAAAAAGGACCAATGAAATGAGATTGTGGTGGTTTTTACAGGCATGAGATCCAACAACAGTCGAACCGCAGGTTTTCACTCACCAATGGGATCCATTATCTTGACTGGGTTGGTCGCAGCGCTGGGCCTGCCGATGCCAGCCTTGTTCTCGGCTCGGACTCTGAAAATGTACTCCTTGTTCTCCACCACGTCATTAAGTGCTGCTGAGCGGTCATTGGCTCCACAGACCATGGCTGCCTCCCACTTTACAGAGGTCCTGTCACGGAGCTCAATCACATAGGCGGTGATCTCAGAGCCGCCGTCGAACCTGGGAGGCTCCCAAGTGACAGTGGCACCAAACCTGTTCACCGTTGCGACTGCTACGTTCTCCGGAGCATCTGGAACGTCTGATGGTAGAAATCAAATATGAAGTATTGGATTGGATTCAAGTGTGGGGACGGTATGTCAATGTAAGTGGGGGTGTTTCTTACCAAACTTGTTCTTGGCCTGGACGGCATCCTCGAGGGCAACAAGGGGTCCGCTGCCGACTCTGTTTCGGGCGCAGACTCTGAACAGGTACATGGAGT
Source organism: Morone saxatilis (assembly GCF_004916995.1). Classification (NCBI taxonomy): domain Eukaryota; kingdom Metazoa; phylum Chordata; class Actinopteri; family Moronidae; genus Morone; species Morone saxatilis. The sequence continues at coordinate 1,103,601 of NW_023340095.1, read as the reverse complement.
CCTTCTGGAGGCCGCTGACACAGTACTCTGGGGTATCAGCACGGTCTGTAGCCAAGGTCCAGGTCTTACGCTTCACATCTCGTCTCTCCACCACATAGGCGATAATCTTGCTTCCGCCATCGCTCTCAGGTTCCTCCCAGGCCAAACTGACTTCACCATCGGTGGTGTCGACCACTCTCAGGTTCTTGATGGGTCCGGGGACGTCTGTAAAGAGCAACATGACATTTAAAAACTCTTCTGAGATCCACCTCTCATACATAATCTAGCAGTTCACCCATGATTGATTCAAACCCACAGACTCACCAATCACATCCAAGTTAATGAATGCCTCTCCCACGCCATGCTTGTTCTTAATCACCACCTTGTACCGGCCCTGGTCCTCCTTGCCGGGGCTCTTTAGGCGGTACTCAGTCTTATCGATGGAGGTGTCAATGTTCTGCACAGGCAGACTGGTGCCCGCAAAGACCCACTCAGCATCTGCACGAGGGTATGCGTCGTAAGGCACGCTCATGACGAAAGGCTTACCGGCATCCGTTACGAGGTTCTGGTCAGTAGTTTTGATCTTTGGAACAGCTGTAGAGGAGATAAAATATATTTTTTAATTGACCTTATTCATTTATATCTTCAGCTGTTTGACCAAACTGTGACCCTTAGTTCCAGGAGAATCCCAGTGTTGACTCACCTGCCAGCTCCAGCTTGGCTCTGGCATCCTTGTCTTTGGCCACAATCCTGTACTCTCCCTGATCCCGAGGTCTGATCTCACAAACCTGCAGTCTGTGGATTTTACCCTCGCTGATCATCTGGTATTTGTCTCCCTGGACAATGATCATGTTGTTCCTCATCCACTTCACCTCCACTCTGTCCTTGTTGAGCTCCACCTCGAACACAATGTCTGAGCCCGGAGGTTCGAACATGTCGTGAGGAGGTCTGACAATTTCCACTGGGGTCTCTGGAGGAAAGAAAGACCATGTTACATGTGATGATTCAAAAGAGGAAATATTCGCCTCAGTGGTTTGTGATGACAGATGAGGAGATCTGAAGAACTTACCTTCAACAAAGAGCCTGGCTCTGGTCCTCCTCTCATCCACACCACAGGCATATTCACATTCATCATCAGGTCTGCATACCTTGATGATCAGTCTGCACATCTTGCCTTCTTTTTCCATGTGATATCTTCAAGACAAAGATAATGAAAATCTTAATTTAACCTAGTGCCATATGTAAGATTCTTAAGCATTTTGTTTTTATGTATCACTTTTAACAATAATTAGCTTTTAGCTGGATAACGATAGCTTGCTTGCTAAGCTACAAAACAAACGATTCCTTTCTACTAGCCAAGAGCGATGCAAGGCAGGGGCATCCAACTGACTAACTGTGTGAGGTGTAAATTCTGTTTCAAGACAAAAGTTTTTTATTAAGCATCTCTGTGATACCTGGGTCCTTCTCTGATCTCCCGTCCATTCCTGTACCACTTCACCACAGCCTTCTCCTTGCTCAGCTTGCAGGTGAACTCTGCATCCTCGAACTCTGTGATGGTCTGGTCTTTGAGCTGTGCCGTGAAGTCTGTCGGTGCCTCGCTGATGATCAGCTCGGCTGCGCACTTGTCGTCTCCGACCACGGCGGTGTACTCGCCCTCATCGTCCATCACACAGTCCTTGATGGTCAGGCTGTGTTTGAGGTTGTCGACTCTGTAGACAATGCGTTTGCTGAGCGTCACCTCCTGGCCGGCCTTCATCCACTTCACTGTCACTTCTGGCCGGTTCACCTTACAGATGAAGCTGATGGTCTTCTTCTCCTGAGTCTCGATGTCCTCGATGGGGTCCAGGAATTTCAACTTCTCCTCTGTGGACAGACAGAGTGAGAAAACAGTGAATAATTATAATTTCTTTCTCTATTTTTATAAGTTTTATGAGCAGTTGCACACATCAGCACTTCAGGAAACAATGGGGTCTTTGGCAACGAAAGATCTAATGCTGTTATTTACCTGCGACTTTAGCTCTGGCAGTGCATTTGGCCTGCTCTGCTCTCTGATTGGTCAGGTTGATGGTGTAGCTGGCCTCGTCGGCCTTCTGGGCGTTTTTGATCCTCAGAGAGAAGACATTGTCCCTCTGAGACATCATGTACTTGCTGCTCTCGAATATGGTCTCCTCGTTCTTCAGCCACTTGGCCTTCGCTCCCTCTGTGTTCATCTCACAGTTGAACACAATCTCACTTCCCTCCTTCACCTCTGTGTCTTTAATCGGCGTGATGATCCTTAGTTTTTCTGAAACAGAAGACAAACTTGTTAAAACCAAACATACGCTCTGAAATAACCTAAGCGAAGCTGTGGAAAAAGAAAACACGAGTCTTACCAATCACATACAGATCAGCCGAGGCTTTAACGCTCCCGATGTGGGCAACGTAACCTCCCTCATCCTTCAGTTCGCAGTTTTTCACAATAAGAGCTCTTCTCTTTCCTTCGCTGATGATGGTATATTTGTCCCCGGACTCGAGCTCCTTGTCACCTCTGAACCATTTTACCTCGTAGGTTTCTTTGGAAACGGAGCAGGCGAACTCGGCCTTCTCACCCTCCACCGCCTCCTGGTTCTGAGGACGGGCGATGAATTCGGCTGCAAGTTCTGGAAAGAGGAAGAAGAAGAGGAGAAAGAGTTAGAGTTTCTTCTTTGTTTTCTTCTAACAATATAACATAGATTAGCGTAGCACATAGCATATCTAAGTACTTTAACTGCTCTTCCTCGCCAGTGACACAATCATTTATTATTTTTTTCTCACCGTTGAGTTTGAGTGTGGCGGACGTCTTGACCGTTGTACTCAGCCTGCAGTTGTACTCTCCGGCATCCTCCAACCTCAGGTCCTGGATGATCAGGATCCTCTTGCGTCCATCCATGATCTGCTCGTAGCGGCCGCCCTCTGGCAGCTCCTCTTCTCCTCTGTACCACGTGACCTCGGCACTGGCCTTGGACACCTCGCAGATCATCTTCACACTGTCCGTCTCCATTCCCTCAACATTGGACAGGTTCTTGGTGAACCTGGCTGCCTCCTCTGAGACCAGACACACAACAGCAAAAGGTTTAATGTGGACATTAAGTTTTGTCTCCTTCTCTTTTCTCCAGGTTTTATCTCGTTTCCAATAAACTATTACAGGATTTCGGAAATGCTACATTTAAAGGGTCCATATGTCAGATTATGAAACATTTTATTTGTATGTATTTTTTGTTTCTGAGTAGTGAATGAACGGGTTGTTACGTAGCGACTTCCAGATGATGTTAGCTTGCTTGTTAACACAAATTAATTGCTAAATATGATTGTCAGTTATTTTATAGCGTTCAGTGTTTGTCACTGTTGGCCGACGCCCAGGATG
>NW_023340095.1:1063948-1100143 GCF_004916995.1 Morone saxatilis | reverse complement strand
CCGACCTGCGGCCCTTTGCTGCCTTTCATCCCCTCTCTCTCCACCCACCTTTCCTGTCTCTCTACAGCTGTCTCTATAAAATAAAGCCAACAAAAGGCCAAAAAAATTACATATTGTTTCTCACCGATGACAGTAAGCAATGCAGAGGTCTTGGAGGTCCTGGCGTCACATTCATACTCGGCCTCATCGTCAAACACAGACTTGTGGACGATGAGGATCCTCTGGACTCCCTTAGCGATGATCTCATACTTCTTTCCTTTCCTGATCTCGCTGCCGTCCTTGAACCAGCGAACCTGCACGACGACATCAGAGTTTCACATCCTCCTTATATCATAAATCTTACACAGACAACACAAGTTTGACAGCTCTTTATTAGTCTGTGTGTGAGCGGACGGTCAGCAGGTCTCACCTTGGCAGACTCGCGGGACACTTCACATTCAAACTTAGCAGATTCTTTCTCTTTGACCTCCACGTCCTGCAGAGGCTTCGTGAACTCCACATGAGGAGCTGTGGACACACAGACAACATGCTTATAACACACTTATAACACACTTATAACACGCTTACAACACGCTGTTCACAGGTTTAAAAGTGTTAAATTGTTGGGTATTTTATTTTGCTTTTTTGAATTTTTAATCTGTTGTAAATAGTTTTTGTGCCATACTGTAAAGGGATCGGAGCTGAATTTCATGTTTTAAAGGTGCTATATAAATAAAAGTTATTATTAATATTAATGATCATAATTTTTGCATTTAAATTAACAGTAATAAAAACAACCTCAGTGGAAATGTATAAAAAAATGCTTTAAAAAAAAAACAGATTAAAAAGTTGAAAACAAACAAATAACAAGTTATAAATGACTAAAAATTTAATCTTTCAGTAAAATTAGCAACAATTAATTATTTAAAAGCAAAATTAACAGAATATACTTTATTCTGATTATATTTAATAATATAAAATAAACATTAATATACAGAAACTGCAGAGGGACAGCTGTCTGTACTACAGTTTTCAAAGTGTTGAGTGATACATCATTAACATGATTTAAAAACTTCAGTTCAGTATTAATTGTGCAATAGTAGGAAATCATATGCATTACTGTATAACCTATTACATTAGTTTGATATTTTATTCTTGGCACAAATAAGCCTATATAAGTGAGTAATCTATAGTTTATTTTTATAATTCTCTTTTCAGAGTAATAGTACTTCCTGTTACATTTACATCTTTCTGTGATATAAATATTTTTGAATTGAGCCCTACTTTGAAACTGATGAAACTTAAATTACAGACTTTATTTTGACATTCAGATGACAGGATGTGATAATAGTTTAATAATAATTGTAAATTAAAGTTTGGTCCTTACGTGTAACCTCCAGGAAACAAGAAGTCTTAAACTCTTTGGCGTCACACGTGTACATCTTTGCGTCGTCCGGAGTGCAGTCATGGATGACCAGCGCTCTCTTACGTCCGTCGACGATCAGGTCGTACTTCTTGGTCTTTCTGATCTCCTGTCCCTCTCTGAACCAGCGAACGTCGGCCTTCTCTCTGGAAACTTCACACTCCAGCGTGGCAGTGGCCTCCTCCTCCACCGTCTGGTCCTCCAGAGGCTTTGTGAACTCCACCGGCGGCTCTGAACACAGAAACACAGACGTTAACCAGAAATACACAATAAAAAAATAACTCCTGGTGTGAGGCGTTTGCTGGCCGCGGTGCGTTCAAGCGTCTCACCTCTGATGATGAGCTGAGCCTGAGTCAGGAAGTCTTTGGAGGTCATTTTGACCTCCCCGGCCTCCGACAGCTTCACGTCTCTGATGGTCAGAGTGTGAATGCAACCGGCCACCCGAGTCTTCACCTGCAGGGACGGAAAAAAAGAGACAAAAAAAAAAAAAGTTAATGATAATAATAATAATAATACATTTAATTCAGTTTAATAATATTTTAATAATAATTCATAATTAATTATAATTCAACGATGTTGAAAGCTTTTGTTAAAAAATTGTGTTTGACTGTATTTTCTCTTTATCTTCTTTGTTTTTGGCTGCAACTATAGATTGTATAGACTATTGATTTATGTGTTTATTCTTTTTCAATTCATGAATTGTCTCATTTATGAAGCAAGATAACATTTTTCCTCTTCAACAAAATCCAAAGTTCAGTTCAGTTTACAGTGAAATTTTTTTGTTTGTTTGATGAAAACAGACACTGATTAATTTTCTGTCATCAACTTATCGATACATTAACAAAATAAAACCACTATGTGACCAAATCATTTAACAAATGAGCTTCCATACTTCATCTATCAAATTAAATAGTTTACAAATTAAATCAACTTGTTTCAGGAATTTGTTTCTTTTTTATTAGAAATAATTTTAGCCCACTGAGACACTTTAAGAAAATCATTTACTGATGATTCTGGTGCCCCCTGTGGACTAATGTGCTAATGTTTCTAACACCTCATTACATATATTTTAGCGGGAATCGAACCTGCTGGCAGACATCAATAATAACTCTATAGAAATATTCATTTTCTCTGATGTGTGTTTCTGTAGCTCATACAGAGGCATTTCTATTAAACTATTAGACTGTTTATAACCAGATAAACTCCTTGTATCAGTTTACCTGTTAAACTGTTGTAAAACCTAACAGGCAGAAGGATGTTCTGTGTTCAGACAGAGCCTTCAAAAGCTAACATGCTAATGCGAGCTGTGGATCTGTCTACATATAAGGTGCTGGCGACAGTCGGGGGTCTGTGAGTTAAAGATAACGGCGGCTCTGGTATCTCTGATTATTTTTAACTGCAGCCAAGAGCCTGAAGCTTCTGCACTGTAAAAACCAACATGTTCACATTTAATGCATGTTTGAGATGTTAAAAGAGATGCTTTATCTGACCGGTTTTCTTTTATCTGCAAACACATCTGACAAATGTGAACCACTGCTGTAAAATCAAGAAAATGACCTGAAAACAGGTGAAATAATCTCTGCCTACTGTTTTGTTTTTCTCTGTTTAAACTAAATCAGACTGATTTTACAGTGTGTAAAATGTCAAATTAAGTATAAATAAACAGATCTTCTGTCTCTGTATTTCTTGTGGATTTTTTTGAAATTTTAGGAACCAAAAACTGCTTATTTTTTTAAGCTGAATTATCAGAGTGTGATTTTCTTTCTTTTCATAAATAAATGTAAATGTATAAGTTATTTCTTATGAATATATCTTTTTAATCTCACAGAATATCCATGTTTTATTCTCATACATTTTAATTTCTTTCTCGTACATTTACCACTTTTATTTTGCAGAATATATTTTTTACAGTGTGTAAAATTAATATTCAGTTTTTAGTTTTTTATTAAATACTAAAAAATAAGAATTTGAAATCCAGAAATTGATAACAAATTACTAGGACTTTCAATGTGTTTTGAATGAATAATGTTTTTTCTTTTCTTCCTGCTTAAACATTAAGAATGAAAGCAGGCTCAGATATAACTGAATACAGTCAATAAAAAATGCACACGCTCCAAAATTTTAGTGTAAAATTAGAGATTAAAACCAGCACAAATTATATACTTTTAGAAACTGGAGTTAAAACATTTGATACGTCTGAAGTAAACAGGAATTTTCGGACTCAGTAAGAGACAGAATCAAGACTTTTTCCTGTGAGGTTTGGTGGAGACGTTGATGTGTTTGACTCACCCGGTCACTGGCCTCCATCTTCTTTCCTCCAAGGAACCACTCCACCGCGATGCCCTCGTAAGACAGCTCGCACTCGAAGGTCGCCGTCTCTCCAGCCGTCACCGTCACGTCCTTCAGAGGATGCCGCAGCCCGATGGAGCGAGCTGGAGAAGAAGAAGAGGACATGGTTAAATGGACCAGCATGCATCTGTCGGACCGCTGGAGCTGACCTGAGGTCTGAGAAAGTTTGTGAAGCAGCAGAGAGTCATGTTCCTGTCCCTCCAATCAGAGCGCAGCCTCTTACTTTAGATAAAGCATCTAAAATAAACTCAAGGGCTGATTGGCTAAAGACTGACAGATACTCGACCCTCTGCTGGAGGTTGAGATAGAAAATATTTTTCAAACATAAAGGGATTATTAAAGTATTTCTGATTCTGATTGTGATTCTGATTACCAGATGAGACATTTTAAAGTGTAGAAAATCTGCTCTGACATAAAGACAAATTGAAGAAAGATATTATTTATATTACCTGGATTAGAAAATTATCTCAGATATTTTAAATGCTTTAATAAGAAGGTTTTAATTATTCCAGAATTTTGACTATTTAGTAGCAACATTATAAAATCATATCATAATTTTGAAATCTGTTGATGGAAAACAGTAGTAGATGAATGCTCAACGACATCAAGAAATAAAACTACTTTGTCTCCAGGTAAAAATTTGTTAAAAACAATGAAAAAAACCCCAAATTGATTTGTGTATCTTGAACAAACTGAAACTTTTACTGACTTTAGAGGAAACTAAATGTACTGTATATGTTTATTGTGCTGAAATGTGACAAAGATTAAAAAACAAAAATAAGAAAAATATAAAAGAAAAAAAACTTTTCTCAATCTGAAAACAACAATCAGAACCCCCAAATCCCGACAGGATGAACCGCTTTCACATATGAATAAATAAATAAATGAATAAATAACCACCCACCTTTCACTCGGAGCTGAGCGTTGGATTTGGCGTTGGCTGCTGAGAAGTCGACACCTCCCGCCATGTCCATACGGACATTATAGAGGATCAACATGTGTTTGGTTCCTTCCTCCTTAATCTCAACATCCTGAAAGAAAACAAAACCATTTCATTCAAAACTCTCGTAAATTTGTTTTTTCTTGTAAATGTACCTTTTAAGCTCAAAGAGTTTTTTTCTTCTAAATTAACCACTTTAATTTCACAAATAATACACATGTGAGTTATTTTTTGTAAATATACCACTTTAATCTCACAGAACATTCATGTTCTTCCATGCCTTTAACTTATGTCATTGTTTTATGAAACCAGACTCACAGAAGACTGATGCAGAGCTTCTCCCTTCAGTTTCCAGTTTCCGTGGACGTCTTCCTCTGAAATTTCTGTCTCAAACTTGGCTGTTTCTGTCTCTGTGACCTCAACACTGTACAACGGACGAACAATCTTGATGTCCCGCTCTGCAGGGGAAGAAAATAAATCAGTAAGTACTGGTAGTGCCCCCTACAGGCTGAAGTGTTAGAGATTTACTGACATACATTAGTGTATTTCCTTTGGTAATATTAATTTATTTTCTGCTGTAAACTATGACATACCTCAGGTCTATGTTCTTGGTCCTCTACTCTCTATTTACATTAATTTGTTTATTTAGATTTTAAACAAAACTTAAACCTCCAACCACTAAATCATGTTAATTGTGCCTCAGAATAATTTCAATTTCTTTTTGACCAAATTATATGCAGATATTGAATGAATTTCCACCTCTACGCTGATGATACTCCAATGTCAAACGCGGATGATCACACCAATATTTGGAAATTAATATTAAATTCAGTGCAACATTTTCAATAATTTGTTTGAGTATCAGTAACCCTTCAATTATGTGATAGCTCAAAGATTGACCTCCAAAATTTTGCTGTTCATTTTAATCCAACAGCACATTAGATTTACCAAGAATGTTGCTTTCAACCAATACAACATTGCTAAAATTTGTTCTTGTCTGATGCTGATCCTGATCCATCATTTTGTTACTTTACTAACCAGAATTGAGGATCTAAACATAGAAATTGTTCAGTGTTGCACAGATTGAGGCAAATTAGTGAGTTTGGGCTATATAAATAAAAATAAACATGAATTTACTTTCTTATACCTCTAATTCTCCATTGAATGTTACTTTAACACCAACGTTCCTGTCACGTATCTCCTGAGAATTTACCTTCAATGTTGAGGTTGGCTGTGGTTTTATCTGAACCACAGTCGCAGGTATACTCTCCAATGTTGGCCTTCTCTGCCTTCCTGACTGTCAGGATGCGCTTCTTGCCATCGGTGCTGATGGCAATGTTCTTGGAGGGAGTGATCTCCTTCCCGTCCTTGAACCATTTGACATCGGCGACGGCCTTGCTGAGTTCACACACCAGCTTCACCTCATCCTTCTCCACGGCTGTGTAGTTCTGCAGCTTGGTGGTGAAATACAGGTCGCCCTCTGCAGAGGAATAAGATTAATAACATTCTCATGTTTAAATGACCAAACCTTTAATTCAGTCTTGGATGTTTTCATCCAATCAAACACTTGAACAACAACCAAACATTTGACACAAGCTAAAAGGGTTTGCAGCTACTGAAGAGTGACACTGACCGATGACGGTGAGCAGGGCGGTCATGGTCTTGTCCATGGCCTCCACTTTGATCATGGATGTGTCATCGATAGTGACCTCCTTGAAGGCCAGTGTGTGGATCTTTCCGTGATCCGACATGTGGACCACCTTGCTGGGATGCAGACGGACGTCGTTTTTGTACCAGATCACCGTGATCTTGTCGTGGGAGAGTTCGACACTGAATTCAGCTGTTTCGCGTTCCTTCACTGTCACATCCTTAATCGGTTTGGCAAACTCCAAACGAATACCTGCCGCAGAAAAAACAATACAGTCATTCACCTGAAGTAGAGCATATATTTGAATTTATTTACAGGATAGCCCCTTGAAATGCAGTATCTAATTTTTCCAAAATATATAGCTGTAGATATATATGAAGATATATTTTTACAAATTGTAATGATAATAATATCATTTATAAAAAAGATGATAAAATTATAAAAAGTATGGTTGAGACCTGTTCTATATGAAAAGTGCCCTGAGATAACTGAATCTCAAATTTGATAAAACCACCGTATTTTAAGTATAAACTGGTACATTTGGGTAAATACACAAAATTCAGATATAAACAAAGTCCAAAGTCCAAACTAAAAGTAAGAAAGAAACAACACAAGAATTTGGGTTTCAATTTTGGTGAATCCCCCTAAAATGTGGGGTAAAAGGTGTAAAAGTTTAATACAAACTAAATAACTTATAATTTATTACATCTAAAAAATCACTTTGAGAAGATAGAAAATATTGTTTATTATTATAAAATCTGCACGTTGCAAATGAAACATGAGTCAGTTTTAACTTGAATTAATCACTAAAGATTCTTAAATTTAAAATGAAAGCAGCCAAATAAGCTTCTTATAAAAACTTTGTTACCTTGTATGACCAGTTTGCCGGTCGTCCTCTTGTCCTCGGCCTCAAACATGTACTTTGCTTCGTCATCATAGGCGGCCGATCGGATCAACAGAACATACATGTTTCCTTCCTGGATCATCTCATACTTATCGTCACTCTTCAGCTCTTGAGAGCCTTTCAGCCAGCGGAAACTCTTTGGAGGTCTCGACAGCTCGATCTCGAACCTCGCCTCGTCCTTCTCGTACACCTGAACGTCGCTCAGCGGTGTGAGGAAGTTCAGTGGAAGTTCTGAAGGAAAAAACGTAAGAAAGGTTTTTACTTTGATGCCGTTCCGCTGTCGAGTTGAGCTTCTTAATCATTTTGGGCCCTGACACAATAAAATAAAATACTCAAATACAGGTAAAACTGACCAACAACTAACCAAAGTTAACTGAGTATACAGTTCAGAGGATTCGTTGTACAGCCCAGTGCACAGGCCAACCAGGATGTGATAGATAGATAATATACATCAGTTGTTAGTTAGCTAGTTAACTTACATTTTGCTAACATTAGCTGACATTAAGTTGCTTTGACCAGGTCATTGGAGGACAGAGCGGAAGGGGCGGGGCTTAGGAAGGGTAAATTATTGCATGATTATATAAGACAATTTGGAACAGATGTTCACGTGGTAATGTTAAGTCATCTGGAAAAAACATTTCTGGAGTGACTGAAGATGAAGTAACTCTGCTCATTTACCTTTGACCTTCAGGTTAGCAGAACATTTGGCGTTGGCGGCGGTGTACGCCACCTCGCCGGTCATGGGGACTTTACAGTTGTACAGGATCAGCGTGTGCTTGCCTCCCTCCTCGATGATGTCAACATCCTGTTAAATAATGTTATAAACAGTCATTAATAATAGCAACATAATGACAATGAAACAAAGAGGACAAAAAAGTAGAAAAATGCTCACTTTGGACGGACTGAGGACTTCTCCATTCAGTTTCCACTGGCCATGGACGTCGTCCTCAGAGATCTCTACCTCGAAACGAGCCGTCTCTCCATCAAACAGCTCCACGCCATAAATCGGCCGAACCACCTTAATGTCACGAGCTGGTGGGTTGAAGATTTGAGGGAAAGAAAAACAATTCAAGCGTGAGACTTGTAAGTGACGTGAGTTTTAACATCAGCTGTAGTAGAAATTATAAAAACGTTCTCTTTTGTGGGAATAATGAATCTATATTCTCTCTTATCAAAATTATCCTTTTCATCTGAGAAAATGATCATGAAAAAAGCCCAAAAAATATAATTTGGACTTTTGTTTTGTATGTTTAAAAAAACCTGATAAGAGAATAATTTTCTATATGATTAATTGTATATATCTTTAATTTCAGAATTCTGACTTTCTCAAACATCCTTTTGATCAGGATTAAAAAAATATATTTGTGAGACAGTTCCAATATTGTGAAGAAATGCTATATATTTCTCATATAAGAAAAATATATAGTATCCAATTTCTCAAAATTGCTTTTCTCATATGAGATATTTTTCAGATAAATTATGGCTAAAATATTATTTATCTCAGAACCTTTCATGTGACCCTAATCTTCTAATAACTTTCAGACAGAACATGTCTTTACTTTTGTCTGTGGTCAGTTCTGATTGATTCATGACGTTTACCTTCAATATTGATGTTGGCCGAAGTTTTGTCCGTTCCGCAGTCACATACATATTTGCCTTTATCGCTCAGCTCCACTTTCTTCAGGATCAGAGACCTGCGAGTGCCCTCAGACTTCATGACCACCATTTTGGAGGCGACAATCTCCTTCTCACTGCAATACCAAATGACGGGGACATCTTTGCTCAGTTCGCAGTCCAGAGTAACCTCCTCTTTCTCGGTGGCTGTGTAGTCCTGCAGCTTCACCACGAAGATGGCGTCGCCCTCTGTAAAAGAGCCCAGATTCAGTTTCAGTAAAATACAGTTTCACAGTCGCATCATTGCATCTGTTACAAAGACTGAGCAGTCTTGTGGAGTGGTAAAAGAATTGCATGATACTGACAACCATTTCAGCAGATTTTTATTTCATTTTCAATTCTGGTTCATTTCAACATAAAATGTGTCCATTTTTATCACAAAAAAGAAGTCTGGACAAAAAAAAGAACAAGAATTAAGGAGAAAAAGAAGGCGAGTGCTCAACCAGTGCCTGATTTGGGTAAAAAAAGATACCAGTACCCTAATTCAGCACAACCCTAACCACATAATACCCCTAACACGAATTTGTTTCAGCATTGCGCTAGCTATGTGTTTACACAGAAACACAGTTGCGCAGGCGTTAGCCTAATTTTTTATTTGTTGTATTCTTCAGCCTTATAGTTCTGATTTTATATTTAAAAATCACATTTGCAAGTAAAATAAGAAATTAATGGCAAAACTATAAAATAAAAGCCCAGTTGAAATAAACCAGAATTAGTTTTTAACCTAAGTTTCTAATTAACACAAAAATCCAGTAAGTATACAATAAGATATTACTGCCTGATATCTGCTGTCTGACACATTGTGTAATAAAGACATTGAGAGAAAAAGGAGAAAGAAAGGAAGGTGTGTTGTTACCTATGACCGTCAGTTTTGCCATGGAGTAAATTCCTTTGGCCTCTGCCTTAATCAGACAGGTATCATCTAGAGACAACATCCTCATTTCTAGAGTGTGTCTCTTTCCTTCCACGTGTGTGAGCACCGTTCGGCTCACGTGGAGTTTCACTTCGTTTCGGTACCAAACCACGGGCACGTTCTCGTGCGACAGCTCGAGCTCAAAGTGAGCCGTTTTACCTTCTTTCACCGTTTGGTCCTTAAGCTGCTGCATAAATTTGAGCCTCATGCCTGCAATACATCAAGTCAATGCACACAAACAGAGCAGTTTGTAGCCCTTTAAAAGACACTTTAAAAGCCACAAACATGGAATGACCACAGAGTAAACAGCAAACGATGGTTTTCTATCTGCCACTTACCTTCCACCGACAGCTGAGCGCTCGATTTCTGGCCCAACACTTCGATGGTGTACTGAGCCTCATCATCAAACTCACAGCTGTTTATGATCAGCATGTGTTTCTTTCCATCATCAATTATTTCATATTTAGGGCTCGGGGTGACGATCTCCACCCCCCTAAACCACATGACTTTTGACACCTCCTTGGTGATGGTGCATTCAAACTTAGCCTGTTTCTTTTCAGGCACAGAAACATCCTTCAGTGCGTCAACAAAGCCCATTTCGATTTCTGCGAGATGCGAACAATTCGGCAGTTATTCATAAAAGCAAAGACACAGCCATTGCTTTTCTTACCACGTTCCTTTTAAAATTCCTTCAGCTTTCAGGGAGCAACAAATGCCGCAGCTTGCAACAGACAACAAGAAACAGAACTGGGTTTGTCTGAGGGAGATTTGTACCTTTGACGGTGAGCATGCCGCTGGTGATGGCGTTCAGAGCCTGATAGGACACTTCACCAGCCTGATCCAACTGGACGTTCTTCAACGTGAGGAAACGTTTCTTGCCTTCAGTCTTAATGTCACAGGTCTGAAAAACAAAGAACAAATACTTAATTTTTTGTTTCAACACCACAACTATACTCCTTCGTAGAGGTGGAGGGAAGAATTACACTGTAAAGTTAGTTGAGGAAACCAATCGCCTTAAAACACTTGCGTTTATTAACAATTTTAACCCTAACCCTTCATATGCAGTATTTCAAACTTATTTAACTTAAATTAATCTGAATAAAGTAAGACATGTTCTTTATACAAATATTACTTTCAAACTAATTATTAATAATTTACTTATTTTGGTTGAACTAAAGCAAATTATTACCTGTCAAAACAGCTAAAAAACTAAACAATCGATTATCAAAATGGTAGCAAATTAATTTTCTTATTAAAATTTTCTGAATTCTGAATCAATTCACATCTTCAAAAACAACTTTTCCATATTAAGCATAGTTTAAATTTTTTCCTTGCTGCTGGCAATGTTGATTCTCTGCATGCCCTTTTCGGCTTCCAAGGAAGCAAGCAAGGAAAATTTAAGAGAAGAATTTAAGAGAGAGAGAGTTACAGCGAGTAAAATGGGATGTTTTTTAAAAATCTTACCGGAGATCTCATCAACACCTGGCCCCTCAGTTTCCATTCACCGGCTACATCATCCTCAGATATTTCAGTGTCAAAGTGAGCTTCCTCCTTCTCCACCACCTCCACGCTGGAGAGGGGCTTCAAGATCTCAGCCTCACGTTCTGAAACAACACACAGAGGTGGTTATGAGACATATTCTACCTTGTTGAACATGATTTTTTAACGAGTATTTGTTACACCAACCTCCCAGCGTGAGTTTGGCCGTGTATCTGCGATCCTCAACCTCGATGGTATAATCTGAGACGTCATTGGGCTGGCAGTTGTTGATGGTAAGTGTCATGTCCTTTCCATCTTTGTTGATTTCCACCTTGTCAGAAGGAGTGAGCTCGTTTTCTCCTTTGAACCACTTCCAGTTGGGAGTGTCCTTGAACAGCTCACATTTGAACTGGGCTTTGGCCTTTGGTTTCACATGCTGGTCTCTCAGAGGCTTCACCAGCCAGTCTTTGATGATTTCTGAGGACAGAGGGGTTAAATTATTTAAGATGGTTGAAGACCTCTAAGGTGAAAGATTGAATTTGAAAAAGTCTGAAAGTTTGCTCCAAACTAGTCGAAATATCAAGGTGAGTTTTAAGCTGACCGCTGCTGACTGCTTACCAATCACTTTCACGTTGGTTGTAGTCTTAACGTCCTCCTGTCCCTCTACCTCACAGGTGTAGTTGCCGGCGTCTTCTTCAGTGGAGTTCTGGATGGTCACAGCGTGCTGCATACCAATGATATTAATGGCCACTTTTCCAGCCTTTTTCTTCAGGACAGCACCGTTACGCTTCCAGATCACATCTCTCTCTTTGTTCAACTCACAGGTCAGGTACATAGGCTGACCCTTCATACATGATGTTTCCGGCTCCAGTTCTTTGATCCATTTTACAGGCAGCTCTGCACAAAGAAACAAAATAATTAGTTGCGATACGATAAAAGCTGTGTTTCTTTTGAAATTCCTCCATTCTGGTGACAATACCATACCTGAGTTTGAGTACTTTTTGATGCCTATAAAAAGCTTGTTTTTTCAATTAATCAAACACTTGTCAAATACTTTTTAATGTTGTCACAATGCATATATTTGGATAAAAAACCTCATTTGTTTACCTTCAACAATGAGCTTGGCAGTGCATGTTATTTCCTTGCCGGCATTCTTGGCCACACAGGTATATTCACCGGTGTCTGACAGTTGGACATCAATAATGTTCAACTTGCGGTCTTTGCCATCAGCTGTGAATTTGTGTTTGGGGCCCTCACGGAGGTTGCTGCCATCCTTCATCCATGAAGTGATGGCAGTGGAGGGAGAGACCTCACACTCAAACACAGCAGACGAGCCTATGGACTCGGCCTCCTGCAGCACGATGTCCTGAATCTTCTTGACGAACTTCAGGGGGACGGCTTTCAACTTGAATCCTCCAAACGGTTCCTCCGGTGGTGATGGGCCTTTACCGCCGGGCCTCAGGCCGCGGCCCCTGCCACCGTCACCAGGTGATGGGGTTTGTCTCGCTGCAACGTCACATACAAAAACTCATCAAGTTAGTTTCAGATATTTTGATGAGTGAGGAATCAGACATTTGACAATGGGATGTTTTTAAGAATTGGGCCTACCGTGAATTACTGTGAACAAAAATCAGTTTTTAGTGTTAAAGGTGCACAGACTACAAGAATCTATTAAGACTATAAATCATGCAGAGCCACTCTTTATGAGCCTTCAAGAGGACTCTTTGAAGAACCACGAAACTAAAAAATACAAGACAAAAAAACAGACAAACCAGACATACAACACGCAAAGAAAGAAAGATAGCAATCTCCAGCAACTGTGAAGCTAACAAAAACACATGGACTACCTACCTGTGTTTTTATACATTTAGTAAAATATTAAATATTAAGTGTTTGTGTTTTCTTTTAGCCTTTGTTATTTTGATGGTCATAGAATATGGAGTGAACACAGACAATAATAAAAAAAATAAAGTTCAAATAGGAAATATTTGGATGAAAAGACGCAAGTATCTACTTAAAGAATATTTGTAAAAGATTACAAATCTTTTATGACTCAGTGCTACATACACATTTTGGTTGGTACCAAAGAGCAAAGGTTTTATCCCCTATGTTCATCACAAACCTTCAGGCCAAGATTAAAGAATCAACACAAAACATTTGTTTGATTTTGCTGGAAAGGACAAAACATGAAAACAACATACACTTTGTAAATTGAGCGAGTGAAGTTGCTTCAGATATTATCTAGCACAAAGAGCAAAACCGTTAGTACACATGGGCTCATTGAATTCATACCCCCAAATCCTCTGCCTCTGCCTTTTGGTGGCTCCTCTGTTGGTTTTCCATCTGGATAAGAAACAATAAGATGAGTTTTAAGTGTCTCTGTTAGAGCTTGCTGTTCCAGCATAAACCAAGATAAGATTTGAGCAATGCTAACAAGAAACATGCTAAACCACACATATTCTTGTACACATCACATGAGAACATATAAGGGACAGCACATGGTAAGATGAGAAAGATGGAGTGAAATCTTTGACAAATGGATGAATAATGCGACAAACATTGATGGAAGACGATGCAGAAGACTAGAAGTTATAGTGAATGACATGAACGTTGATGAAGACGAACATGCAACATTTGAAGATTTATGTTGATGACACATTTGATGACATTATATGATGGACAACATAAGAACATCACAGTGGATGGACAGACAAATACAGACAGATAAATACATGAGCTCTAGATGAACTAATGGCTCAAATAAAGTGATTAAAAAGGGATGTGATGAGGATTAGATGAGTCATCTGAGATGGATGAGGTGGCTCCAATGTCATCAGCTGAGGAGTTTGCCTTCATCTCACCTCGTTTACTGCCGGGCATGCCTGGAGTCTCCAACGCCCCATCCACCCCTTCACCTTCCCAGTCCTCCATGGGAACCAGCTCCCAGCCCCAGGCTTCCTCTTCTTCGCCACCTTCCATTTCTTCTGCCTCCTCTTCAAACACCTCCTCCTCTGGCTGAGTGGGCACCTTCTTCATCTGCACAGCTCCAGGAGAAACCTCCTTTACCAGGGGGATCCGTCCTTTACCGGGCTTCTCCGATTCTGTCTCCTCTGGTGATGGCTTCTTTGGGACCTTTTTGAGTGTTACAGCTTCAATGGAGTCTTTTGGTGACACCGTTTTGGGAATCCTTTTGACTTTTTCAGCACTTAATTTCTTCTCAATGGGGACTTGCTCCAGTTCCTTTGGTTTTGGCTTATCAACTTTTGGTGATGGAGTCTTTTTTAGCTCGACCTTCTTCAGTTGCTCAATAGGTTTAAGTGACTTTACTTCTTCGATCTTGTCTTTACCCACTCTTGGGGAAGGAGTCTTTTTGAGTTCAATACCTTTCTTTAATGTATCTGTTTGTTTTTGTGGGATCTCTTTCTCAGCTTCTTTCTTTTCTAATGGACTGGGTTTCTTTGGTGGAACAGCTGGCTCCTCTTTCTCCCGAGGTTTCTCATCCTCTTTTTTAGACGCTTCAACTTTCCTAAGCTGCTCTTCCTTTGGTTCTTTAGGAGATTCATCCCTTGGAGTTCGACTGGGTACCTTTGTGTCCACAGGCTTCTTTTTTTCTTCCTCAGATGTTTTATCTGGCTTTTCTTCCGGCTTGCCGACTTTGGTGAAAGGCTTCAACACAACCTGCTCTTTCTCTTTATCTGGAGTTGAAATAATTCTAGGTTTTCCGCAAAGCTTGTCGGCAGCTGTAGGTTCTTCGTCTTTGGGTACTTTATTAACCTTTGTCCTCTGCGGGAACTCCTCTTGGTCGTTGCTGACATCAGGAGTTGACTTTGGACTCGTCAAGGGAGCGTCTTTATCTTTTCTGTGCTTTACAGCAGCGGTAGGTTGATCTTTCTGTAGTGTCTCAGCTCTCTTGAATGGAGTGCGTTCAGTATCTGTCTTAGCTTCACCTTCTGTCTTAGCTGTTGGAGGTTCAGCGGCGTCGGGTTTCTGAGGTTTTTCAAATGGTTTCAGTGTCACTACTTCTGGCTCCTCCTCTTTCTTTGGCAATTTCTTTATTTTCTTTTTAGTTAAATCAGGCTCAGGTTCTCCATCTTTCGGTGCTTTAGGGGTTCTTATCCATCTCGATTTCTCATTTTCTGCTTCTATCTTTTCAGGTTCCTCCATCTGACCAAGTTCAGATGCTTCTTCAGCTGCAGTGAACACTCTTTCAGTTCTTCCGACTGTTATTACCTCTCGATCGTGTCTGTCATGAAGCTTCTGAACAGTCAGTTCGGTATCATGTCTTGTCACTTCAACTTGAGTTATGACTTCCTTCTCAGGCTCTTTGGGCTTAGTTGGCACCTTTTTTAGCTTTATCTGTTGTGGTTTTTCTTCTGGTTTTCCTGGTTTTTCAAATGGTTTTAGTTTGACTGATTCTTTCTGCTCATCCGCCTTTGGCAGTTTAGTTATTTTCTTCTTATCTACATTTGGCACCTCGAGTTCTTCCTCCTTCTGTGCTTTTGGGGTTCTTGTCCATCCTTCTTTCTCGGTTTTCTGTACAACTGTAACCCTTTCAACTTCTTCAAAAAAGCCTAACTGAACTGTCTCCTCCTCAGCAGTGAAGACTCGTTCAGTTCTTCCAAGTGTTGTTATCTCACGATCTTCTCTGTCGTGAAGTCCATGAACCGCTAGCTCCAGATCGTGATGCCTCGTCACCTGTGCCATATGAGTTACAACTTGTTTCTCGGGCTCTGGAGGTTTCACTGGAACCTTTTTCAGCGTAATGACCTCTGGTTCTGCTTCCTTCTCCTTGGGTATTCTGGTGAACTTACTCTTCAATTTAGGTGATTCAGGTGTTTTTGCTTCCTGAACAGGAATCTTACCCTTTTGCTTAAGAGGTGGCACTGTGATTGAGGCAGTAAATACACCTTTTATAACATTCACATACAGACATACAGGAACTAAACATTTCAGCTGACATTTTTACAACTCAGGACTCACACACCACTTAAATATATATACAAAAAACATCTAGTTTATGAGACAACAACTAACATAGCAATATGTATTATTTTACTGCCATTTTAAAATGAAGATGTTAATATTTATACCTTTAGTTGGTCCAGGTGCTGAAACTGGTTCCTTGTCTGCAACAATTTAAATAAGATCAATTTAAGTATACACAATACAAACAGTGTTAGAACAAAAGCTAAATCAAAGACAAAGAAGGGTTTTTCTTTTTTTTAGACAGAAGGTTTGGCATGCATTTACTTTTGTTTTTATTTCTGAGCTCTGAATGCAATAACTTTATCAGGTTTTATTCAACATGATTTTCTGTGTAAGTTACAGTGAAGTAACTCCAGATATACCAAGAGATATTTTTATTTTCATTCAACAGATATTGTTAATATAAAAGACTTGGAATGGATTAGAGAATGGAAAATATTTTTTTTCCATTTATAAAAACATCAGACAAACATATCTAGACAGAATTAGACAGTGCATGCATTTCTAGAGACAAACAAACAGAAGAGAACAAAATACATAAAGTTACAGAAGAGATTTTACCTTCAGGCGGAGAGATTTTTTGTGATACAGGAGAGGGTTCAGCCTTTGCGGCTGGTGGAGAGGGTTTCTTCTCCACCGGTGCAACTTGAGCTACAAGAATGCCAACTTGATTAAATCACTGGCAAAGATCTGGTAAACAAGCATCAACTGACATATACTAAAACATAACAGACACATTTAAAGAATTCAGACCAACAGATTTCTTTAAGTTGAGACAAACAGGGAATTAAACAACATGGATGACAAACAGAAGAAACTACCTGCAGTAGGAACAACTTTTTCTGCTGGAGGCTTTGGTGTTGGTACAGATGGTTTCTTTTCCTCTGGAGGAGACACTTACAAGTACATGATACCAAAGGTCATAACCAAGAAAAGGTATGAAAGTAACAAGAAACAAAGGACAGATTAAATATGTGAAGAATGAAGACAAGTACACATGAATAAAACAGATAGAAAGTAATCTGTTACAAAAACAGAACCAGACAATGTGGAGGATTTCTAACATGGTAACACAAACAAAAGACAGTATATTTCAATACCACAAAACACACTGAAAGAACTACCTGGAGGAGGAGCGACTTTGGCTGCAGGAGCAGCCGGAGCTGAAGGCTTTCGTACTGGTGCAGATGGTTTCTTCTCCTCTGGAGGAGACACTTTGAAATACAAGATGCCAAGATCACGACCAAGACAACAACATGGACAATCAAGACCGACTATTGCACTGAAACAATGCAAGATAAGATTGGTGACACTGTAGGCAACAAATTAAATGGCCAATAAGGAAAAAGAAAACCACAAGGACAACTTTTGATTAGCCAGCAAGAAAAAAACAGTAAACATACAGACATTTACAACAACATAGGTAACCAAGTGAAGAAACTACCTGCAGGAGGAGCAACTTTCTCTGCAAGAGCAGGAGGAGGAGGTGAAGGTTTTGGTGCTGGTGCAGATGGTTTCTTCTCCTCTGGGTGAGATACTTTGGGGATACAAGATGCCAAGATCATAACCAAGAAAACAGTAATTCAAACGAAACGAGCAAAGTTAAAAATATGGAAACCTGAAGACAAGACAGACAATAAGAACAACACAAACAAATGGACACGAAGAAAAACAACATGGCTGACTCTTGATGAGCCAGCAAAGATGAGGAAAGTACAAACTGAACAGACTACCTGTAGGAGGAGGAACTTTGGCTGCAGGAGCAGGAGGAGGAGGAGGCGGTGCTGTTGCAGATGGTTTCTTTTCCTCTGGAGGAGACACTTTGGGAATACAAGATGCCAAGATCACGACCAAGACAACAACATGGTCAATCAAGACTTATTAAAGATGATTTAGACATGAATTACTCCAAACATCACAAACAAGTAGAAGAAGTTGACAAGATTAGAGATGTGAAAGAATGTCAACTGATGAACTCAACAATGAAAGATGTTAATAGACCAAGAAAGTTTCTTCAGTACAAAGCGCAACTCGTAGAGTGGTGACATAACAACCAACGGACGAAGACAGCTTACTCTAATGATATGAAGATTAATGCAAAATGTACCATCTTTTCTTGTTACTCAAGACCATATTCGAAGATGTGTGTGAGTGCAGTAAATATTTAAAGAGGGGTTGATCTTATGGCGATCATGAGCCTGTGCGGCTCAAAGAAGAAAGAATACCTTTCTGAAGAGTTTGTTGTTCAGTGTCCTGTGTTCCCGTTGCTTTCTTGTCATCTTCTCTTATTGGTGGAGGTTTAGTTGTGGTAATTCTCGCTTCTTTAGAGGAATCCACCTTGGGGGTGATTATCTTTTGTGCCAGACAGGTGGGTTTCTTCGATTGAAAAGTTTCTTCAGGTAGAAGAGGTTTTCTTTCTGTTGGAACTTGAGATTGTTTAGTTGGAGGAACCTTGTCTTTAGTGATAGGTTTCTTGGGAAGACTCACTTCCTCAGCGGAAAAGTCTTCTTTAGGACCAACAACTGCTTTGGGAAGTGGAGGGAATGTCTTCTTTGTAGGCAGAACACTTTGTTGTGGTGGTGGAATTTCTTCCTCAGGACAAACTACTTTCTCAGTTGAAGGAATTCGAGCTGGAACTGGAGGTGACACTGCTGCTACACGTTCTTCAAAAGACAGTTTTTCTGACACACGAGTTGGTTTCTCCAAAGGTACAATGTCTTTAAGATACATTTTTTCAGCAGCTTTAGAAGTTGTCTTGATTTCTTCCTTTGGAGACTCCCTCTTTTTAGTTGTTTTTGCTTTTTGATTTGGAGGAACAGCTGTTGCAGGATGAGAAGGAATAGTTTTGGGAAGAATCTGAGGTAAGTCTTGGTCAGGTTGAGGTGAAACGGTTTCTCTACGAGGCATGGCTCTTACAGATGCAACTTCTTCCACTTCAGCTTGCTTCACAAGAGTTACTTCTTTAGGTATTACTGGCTTCTTTGGTACAGTGACTTCTTTAGATGTAGCAGAGATTTTAGGTTTAACAAGATCCTCCATTAGAGACACAAATTCTTTTTCAATTTCTTCATGATGTTTTGGTACAAATGATTCAGTTACTTCTTTGTGCTCTGCATATGTTAGAGGAATGTCAGCTTCCTTTAACTTTCTTTCTTGAGGTTTCTTGTAAGCCAGTACCTCTTTTTTGACTGTCAATCCAAAAACGTCTTTCTTTGTGGGACAAGTCATTTCAGGTGGTGCGACTCTCTTTGATGGAAGAAGGGCAGCTTCCCTTAAAGAAATTTCTTCTCTCAGGTCTACTGCTTTGTCCTCTGGAACAAAGGCTTCATCATCCTGAGATTCAGTGCTCTCCAGTTTTTCAGACTCATATTCTGAGCATGTTAGTTCAATGTCCTCTAATGGCTCAACATGCTGATCTTCACTGTACCATGTAAAAGCCTCATCTTTTGCAAGAACCATTTCTTGTCTTATTTCCCTTTTCAAAGTGGTTTCTTCTCTCACGATGGACTCCCTGAACTCCACTCCCCTTTCATATGTGCTGACTTGTTCTTGCCTATGTCCAACTTCATCTTCCAGAGAAATTCTTTCTACTTGACCCCTCTTTAGAGAAGCCTCCCTGCTGTATTCAAGTACATCTGTTGTTTGCTTAAGGTCAGTCTTCAAGGGAACTGCTGCAATTATCAAGATATCACCCAAGATTGAAGATTTGCACCATGGAGCGGTGGCCAAGAGGAAAACAGCAAAAGACAAAAATAATCAAGACACAAAAACACAGATATCAGTGTGGTGTACATTCTACTGTGATCCTCATTTTATAACTGCACTGCAGGTGTTATGAATCACTACCTCTCTGCTGTGGAATATCTTTAGAATTTTGCTGGACTGAATCTTTTCCAGATGTAATAACCTCATCTGGTTTCAGAGATAAATAAATACCAGCCAAACTACAAGAATCTGATGTGCTGACTTTCTAAAATTATCTGAGAAACATTTGCAAGTCCGAACATACCTTTGATGGGTGTACCCGTCTCCAGCTTTGGTTTAGCTAGTGCTGTTGTTTCCTGTGGTATCTCCCTCTGTTTTACTGTTTTGATAATTGATATGATGTAGCAAACAGTCAACATGACAGAACAGACATCAGGACAAAAGTTTTGAAAATTAGATCAAGATAAGCAGGAATTAGTTAATAAGATGTTCAAACACATGTTTGCAGACATATCTACCTTTTTGCTGAGGCTTTTTAGCCTGAAGAATTTGTTTTGGTGTTTCCAAATCTGCTGTTTGTTTTGGTGCTCTGCGGTGTAGCTCTGGTTCTTCTGTTACTAATTTCGGAGCCTCTAGACTTTTCTCCAGCTCTACTGGTGGCTCTGTAACCATTTTGTGTGTTATAGGAAACTTCTTTGGTTCTTCTAGGATCATCTTTGGTATTCCTGGAAGCTTCTTTGGTGCCTCAGGAATCAACTGTGTTTCTTCTAGTACTTTCTTGGGTTCTTCAGGAACCCTAAATGGTGTTTCTTGAACCTTCTTTGGCACCTCAGCAACTGTCTTTGTTTCTTCTACAACCTGCTTAGGTTTTTCTGGGACCTTCTTTGGTTCTTCTGGTACCTTCTTTTGTGTGTCTGAAAGCTTCTTTGGTGTTTCTGGATACTTCTTTGGTGCTTCAGGAACCATCTCTGTTCCTTCTTGTACTTTCTTGGGTTCTTCAGGAACCCGTTTTGGTGTTTCTTGAACCTTCTGAGGCACCTCAGCAATGCTCTTCATTTCTTCCAAAACTTTTTTAGGTTTTTCCAGGACCATCTTCCGTTCTTCTGGTTTTGTTTGACAGATATACCTCGGTGCTTCTGGTTCAGGTTTACTAGCCAGCAGATGTGGTTTTCTTGAAGGTTCAGATGTCTTTGGTTCTGGGACAACTTTGAAGAACATTTGTTTATAAGATTATTATCTTGTTAACCAAATTTTGAAAAAAGTCACACTCTAACGAGTGCTTAGCATGCTCAAAGATCATCAAAGAAGGTATTTTGGAAATATCAATTTCGTAAAACATGATAAAACTAAACAAACTTAAAACATGAGAAACAACACAAACAGAAAACATAAGAGCACAGCAAAGAAACCTGTTAAGAGCATCTCTGCAGTACCTTTAGTTGGAACAGCTTCAGCCTTGGGTGGAGTGGCCTTGGGTTCTTCTGGTCTGGGTACATCTTGCACTTAAGAGAACATTATGTATTGTTTAACCTACAAGTAATGACCAAGTCTAACAAAGATTACACTCTAAACGAGTGAATTCAAAGTCTGAATTAGGATATAAGAGGCTTTCAAAGGTCAACAATCAATACCTTTAGCTGGAAGATGTTCCGGTGTTGTGGGAGCAACCTTGGCTGCAGTTGGGTGAACTACAGGTGCTTCAGGCTTTGGTAGTTCTGGTGCTTTAAAGAACATTATATATACAATATGTTCATTAACCTGCTGGTAACCATTAAGACTTCAACATCCACTCTAACGAGTGTTAAGCACAAAATGACAATCTGAGAACATAAAACCCTAACAATTACAGAAACCAACCACATGACATAATAACAACACATATCAAAGAGTTCAAAGATGAGATAAAACACTGTCCTTCCAATACCTTTTGGTAAACTATCTTCAGTCTTTGTTGAGGTAATCTTGGCAGCAACTGGCTGAACTACAAGTTGCTCTGGTTTGGCTACAGCTGGAGAACATTAAAAGTTTTTCATTTACTCTACATTTAATGTGAGGTTATTGTAGGAACAAGGTGTGAGGTTTATTATCAGTACACTACAGCTATGTCAGTAATGTCTAGAGTTAGACTGTAGAGGGATTATATAGAAAGCTATAGCCAAATATACATTAGACAATGTTAATTAAGAGGTTAGCAGTGAAGATTCAAGGTTTACACAAACACATTAAAGAGTTATACACATTGATCACAGCAGCACAAACATAACAAGAAGAAAGATATACTGTAAAACAATGTTTTTGCAGCTGATCAATGCAAATTGTTCACTACTTTACCTCTCCGTTCAGGGGCTTCTGGTGTTTTCTTGGCAGGTTCAACTTTCGGTGCTTTGGGTTCAGGCTTAATTTTCGGCTCAGGTGCTGCCGGCTTCTGAGCCGCCACCTTAGGCTGATGCGGAACCGTTTTTGACTCCACTGTAGGTTGATACAGTTCAGGAGTGACCTTTCTGTGAACGGTCACTTTGTCCTGTTCTGGTTCTGGTTTGATGTATACTGAAGGTTCTTCAAGGTTAACAGAGAAATATTACTGTGAGTCAACATAGAGCACACACAGCTTCAAGAGTTTAAGGGGTCAAAGAAGGAAAATATAACATATACAGACAATATATCAGAGACAGACTGACAAACAACCAAACAACTGACAGACGAACAGCCAAGAGTACAATGCTATTTATGCATTGTAAGAACGCTCACAGCAGAATCACTTTAGACAACATTAAGTTATACAAACAGCTTTTAGGAAGAAATCTTAAGGTGAAGTTCATCTTCATCTTCAGTTTTATTTGATAAAGATATTAATGATATGATTGATGGATTTTAAGAGAAAAATGTCAAAACATTTGTACTTGTATACATGTATGTATAAATAAATAAAAATTCTTATATATAAATACTATTAACTATAAAAATGAAATATTTAAAAAAAAATTAAAAATATCCAAAACATTTGAAAAAAATGTATTGATATTAATATAATTTATATTATTTTTAGTGTAATGTGTAGTGTAATAGAAGTAGGTTTGTGTTCCATTTCTTTTTGCATTATGTGTCAAGAATTAAAAATAGAAAGATGAGGATGAATTTTGTTAAACAAAATCTGTAAAGAATCAAGAAAAAAAGTCCATTTATGTCTATTTTTGCAATTATTTTAACATTGCACATCAACAATTAAAAATGTAAAAAAGTATGTAAATGTGTTAAATAAAAAAATACTACCTTTACAAAAATGCCTTTGCAATTTTTGATGCAATATAAATCCACCCTTTTTTGAATATTTTATATGAAGAATCAAGACTGTGAGCCAATACAGACTCTCTAAGATCACAAACAAAGAAAATAATCGACAATAACAAAATAATAAACATTACCTTTTGGGGCCGGAGGTTCCTCACGCTGAGGCAGAGCGACGACTTCAGGCTGCGGCTTCTTTGCTTCGGGTACTTTAAAATATTATCATGAGTTTCAGTTTTCTGACCAAGATACATGCTAACATCAAGACTCTCACTGTGAGGTCTTTAAGAGAAACAAATAAATGAAGAAAGGAACAAACAAGAAAGGTCCAAAAACCAGACACACGGTACATAAATAAGAGAATATAACAGGTACAGACAGACAGTGGTAGGAGTAAGAAGAGGTATTTGCAGATACCTTTGGCTGGAGCTGGAGGCGGAGCTGCAGGCTCAGAGGGTTTCTCCTCTGGTCTCCTGTGAACCTCAGGAACTTGAAAGATCAAGAAAGTTCACATTAAAACTACATCAGCCAAGCTCTACTCTACTTTCTGCCACCTACTGTACAGAAAGCTCTAGTGAGGGTTAATAAGAGCGTCAGAGAGGTGAGTCTGGGTCAACAAACATTAATAAGAGGGATGAAACACGGAAGTAGAAGACAGACCAACGGATCATATATGACAAAAACAAACACCGTCGGAGAGAAAAGCTTCTATGAGCAGCAGCTGCTGGCGTGAAGCGTTTAAACTGGACAAACAAACATGGCGGCTAGCAGAGTTCGTTATAGCCACAAGCTCTGTGTAACAGCCAGGAGCCCTTTGCCTTTTTAAAAAAGTAATTATACCTTTAGGGACTTCTTCTCTTATCAGAGTCCTCTCAACAATCTCTTCCACAGGTTTTTTCTCTTCTGGTAAAGAAGAAAAGTGAACTTAGAAAAAATCAACCTGACTGATACGTGAGGACCGACGAAGGTCTTTAATTATCAGAAGTTATCAAAGAGGAAATGAAGTGGATTAACTGTAAATGAACAATCGATGAAGAAACAAGGAGAGAAAATGTGAATGATGAACACAACAAACAGACAGACGTATAAGAGATGTTTATAGACAGACAGACAGACAGACAGACAGACAGAGGGATGACAGGGTTTATATTGATGATGGAGTTATTTTATAGAACAGAATAATGTTGATACCTGTGACGGAGGAGAACCGAACAGAAACCGTCTCTTCTTGAACTGTCAGACTTTGAGAAGCTACAGTAGATCATTGAAGGATAATCAGCTGTTAGAGATCTGTGTTCAAATGTTTCATCACTGCACAGTTTGTGCAGAAGAGGATTATGTCGAACAATAATTTAGGGATTAAACTCAACTAATTCTGACTCTGAAACTCTAGAATTTGTAATTTAAATTTAAGAATAATGAGAATAATGAGAATTAGTTCAGAAACGTCCAACATAAAAGTCAGGATTCAGACTCGGACTAACCTCAGACTCAAAAAGTTCTGGCTTTAATTTACAAAAATCTGACTTCAGATTTCGATTTTTGTATAGGAGATACATTTCTAATTTCAATTAAAGTCAGGATTTTTGACTGTAATCTCTGACTAATAACATAACCATACACCAATACTATATGGTTACGAAATGTCTATGATAGGCCAATATTGGCTGATAGATCAGTCGAGCACTAGATTTATATAAATAATAATAATAATTCAGTGTTTAAATGTCTGAATAATCTCATAATTTCAAGATTAATCTCAGACTTAATAATAATCACACGGCCATAATCATCTTCTGTACATTTATTTCCATTCAGTGACATTTAAAATATATTTACAGACTGTGAATTAAATGTTATCGAAGTTCATATGTTGAGTTGGTATTTGAGTTGAGGGATGATGGCTGAATTAATATTCACTGAGTTCAAAATGAGCACACGGTTATTGAAGATGAGAGTTAAAGGATGAAGAAGATGAAGGTTAAATTTTAGAAAGTTTCATGTTTAATGTTGATGGATGAAATGCAGAAAACTGTTTCTTCACGCAAAGTAAGACTTAAAAGTGTTGATAGTTAGTGCTAATTTCACAATTCACAACTTTTTGTACCTTTCACTTCTGTTCTTTCTTCATAGTGATAAAATTCAGAGGAATCTTTTGGTAGAAAAAGACATTTATGAATGAAAGAAGCTGAGTGAAGTTGTGTTAAAGTTTGATTGGTAGAAACGGTCCCAGACTCACCTCTAAAAACCATAGAAGCTGTCTCTGGAACATGAACTGATGTGTCTGGGACGTCTGAAGGTTTAGCCACAAATACATCTTCTGTTAATTTTGAACTTTACGGGAAAAATATATTTTTTTAAACGTGTAGAATGACAGTAAAACTTCACATTTCTTCCATTTAATAATGAAATTGTAATAATTTCACCAACCTGCTGATAAGATATGTTTTATTTGTTAAATTTGAGTTCGTCTTGTCTCAGGATGTTATTTCAATCTGACTTTAATTAAAGCAGGAATGAGGAACTTTCGTTAAGTGTTGATTCTGGCGCTCCCCATGGACAAAAGTGGCAATGTTTCTACTGCCTCGCTTCATTGATTTCAAGGGGAATCTGATTGAATCTGACCAGGAATGACAATATAGAAATTGCCAGTGGGTTCAGCCTGAAGACATGTTCAGTTTTACTGTCATCAGGATATTAGCTGTTAAAAAATACTCACCCTGAGGAACCTTTCCTAACCCAATTTCTGTAAAAGGACAAGGTACAAAATGTTATTATAACCGCTAACTTAGAGTAACTTTAGTGTTTTAGCTGTGAGATAAAACGTACACACCTTTGCCCGACAGGTAAAGCTCAGCTGTGCTTCGAGCTTCTCCCATTGGCTCCAAACGAGCGATCACCGAGTAAACGCCTGACGGAGTGGAGACATTATTCAAGTTGCTCATCGTTTATAAAGAGAGTTTTTACCTTAGAAGGGCGAACTTTGTTAGCTGTGTTAGCATTATGATGTCCTGACATTTTATGGACCAAAAAACTAATCAATTAATCGAGAAATTGACTAACAGATTAATCGATAATGAAAATAACTTCTGCCCTAGTCAAGACAATGTATTTGTTTGACTGAATTCATGTTTAAAAATTCACTAAAGTTGAAGTTGACACAAAAGGTTTGAGTCTATTTTCTTTACCTCCGCAACTCAGTACTTTAAATGCTGGTGTGACCGGCCCTTTGAGCCAGTTACATCTCATCTGTCATCATTAAGGACCTCTCTAAGTCCAAAACGTTTCATTTAATTTAAAGGCAGTACAAATTAACGTATTAATCTGTTTAATATTCTTATTTTACCCCCTTCTTAAATCCCGCCTCTTTTTGCTCTGTGCTCCAATAACAGTTGAGCAAGCCTCGGCCAACTAGCTGGCTAATCTACATCAATTGTTAGGTAGCTAGCATTTTTCTAACATTTGTTATTGGATGTAACTAGCTAGCTAACAACTGATGTAGATCAGCTAGTTAGATACTGTAGCTAGGATTTTGTAGCCAACTTAAGATCTACTATATATATATATATATATGTGTGTGTGTGTGTGTGTGTGTGTGGTTGTCTTTTCAACATTGATTAGCCTAGCACGTAGCATATCTAAGTACAGCAAAGGAGGAAGTTGACCAAGGTAGATAAGAAGAATATTAAACAGATTAATAAGTTAATACATATTAACTTAACTTATATGCATATTTGCACATTATAAAATAATCATCAGCTGGTTTGGCCCCAAACTAAATTCTAAAAACTAAATTAAAAAAACAAATTATTTTATTTTTTATTTGTCAGCTCTATGCAGCCAAAATCTCTTAAATATAAGTTAAGCAGAATGAAACATTTAATTTCATTCTCTGTACCTTTTTCTTTCTTTTATAATATCACTGAGAGCTTTGAAGGAAGTAAGTATCTCTCCAGAGTGAAAAATATAGTTCAAATTTACTTTTTAAACTAACCTTCGTCCTTCGGTGTTACGTTGCGGATGGTCATAAAGTGCCGTCGGCCCTCGGTCCTGAAGTTATATTTTGGGCTCTCTTTAAGCTCCCATGCATCTTTGTACCATGTGACGGTGGCGTTGTCGAAGGACAACTCGCACTCAAAGGTGGCAGAGTGGCGTTCATTGACCTCGATGCTTCTGATGCATTTAGTGAACTGAATTTGGTCGGCTAAAACCAGACAATCAGAGTTAACTCCTGATTTCACAATATTAGATTCATGTTAGTTTATAACATTGATTATTTGATGTGTTTCATTTTGTTATTTATATATTAAGACTCTTGTGGGAGATTTTCTTTGATTGAAGTTAAATATGAAAGAAACACAGAACAAAAACAGAAAACAGAAATCCACAAAACAGAAATAAAGTCATCTTATGTGACCCGGCAGGTCCAAAGAGGTCAGTTTGAGTTTGGTTAGGGTGAAGTCGTACTGCTCACCTGTCTTGTAACCAGCTCCTCATAAATAATAAAATAAAGGAGTGGGACCTGAGGAAATGTCACAGACGTACAGACAGGTGTCCATCAGCCTGGACAGGAAGTTCAGACTCTTACCTGTGACAGTGAGCTTGGCGTTGGAGATGTGAGGACCACACACCACGCGATAGTTGCCCTGATCTTTGACCTGGCAGTTCTTGATCTTCAGATAATGGCGGTCGCCCACAGTGCTGATGTCGTACTTGTCGCTGTTGTCCAGTTTCTGGGTGCCTTTGTACCAGGTGAGGGTGATCTCCGGATAGTTGATCCGGATGCAGCACTCAAAGGTGGCGCTCTGGTTCTCGGTTATCGTCTGGTCACTGATGTCCTCCATCACAGAGACGGGCTGAGGGGTCAAAATCTGTTTTAATCATCAAACTCTTATGGGTCAAACTTTAGACCAGAGATGTTCCGATACCATGTTGTTCCGATACTGAGTACCGATTGTATGATTGCTGTCATTGTTGTAGTCAATGCAGGGTGGGTCATGACTTCACTATCCTCGGAAAAAAATGGCAAACAGGGCACAGCTAGGATCCCGTTTTGTATATACTATACTAATAAATGACGTAGTATTGGATTAATGCATGGACACATGTACTTGTCGATACCTGATACCACATTTTAGGAAGCACCGGAGGCATTTCCGATACTTGTACCGGACCAACTCTACTTTAAACTTTGTGCAAATCTACAGAACTTTATTTAAATTCTAGTAAAGATCCCAAAGTTTCCAGAAATAAAAGAAAAACTTAAGAGAAATGCGTCTAAAGTGACAAATGTAGAATATTTATGTAGTTTTATGTGTTTCTTTACATATGTTTCATATTTCTGCATTTTTTATAAATCTAATGAAAACGTATGATGAATAGCTTATTGTGCTTTTGCAAAATATATCTTTTACCTGCCCCTGATTGATACTTTTGGCAATGCACTGCAGTATTCAGTTTGATTATGCTGTGATTGATTTAAGCTACAAAGTAAAACCGACAGTGTTGTTGGTTGGTGTTGGGTACCTCTGTGCCGACACGTCCCTCCAGCTGCTGGATGAGTCGGGCCATGTCCTCCTCCTCAACCCGGCCACCATGCTCCACCTCCTGCGGTGGGGAAGACAACAATGAGTACATCTTAAACTCTTTCTACACCATTGTAATGAAACATTAGCGAAATGTGTTCCTTGTTGCTCTCTTAGTTACTCTAATAGAGTAACTACACCACTCTACTAATTTCCACTGTGAGAAATTAACTTAAAGAAATAGTTCACACACTTGTTTTCTGGTTGAGAGTCAGACGTTCAGATTGATTCCACACTCATGTCTGTATTGTAAATATGAAGCCAAAGCCAGAAGAATGTTAGCTTATCTTAGCTAAAAGACTGGAAACTGGGAAACCGCTAGCCTCTTCTTTTCTCGTTCTGTTTTTTTTACGTCTCAGTTTGTTTCTGTTCTGCTGTAACAGGGATTAATAAAGTCTGACCTTGTCTTTTATTATAATTATTTCAAGCAGCTGTATCTTCAAAGCAAAACTTTAATCCTAACATGGGATGAACCATCATCAGCATTAGTTAATAGTCTCACCGCTTTTCCAGACTGCATCTCCTTCTCCCTCTTGAGAAACTCCACGGCCTGCAGGATGGCGCGGTAGTCGTGGATGCCATGCTCCCGCAGGATTTTCTCGTAATCTTTGGGGTCGTGACCTCTCAGCAACTCTACAATATCGATGTCTCCCTCTTTCTTGGGACTCTTCTGCTTCGAGGGAGTCCTGACAAATATTAAATACACAATCAGAAAAGGTGTCTTCTTGTTAAAGAGACCAGTATGCAGACCAGTCAACTTGGCCTGCACTTCCACAAATAAAGAAATAAATCATCCACAAAGAAAAGTTCCAGTAAACTTACTTCTTCAGCCTTGTCCTTATGTCTCCAATTCCTTCCATTTCCTCCTTCTTGGTGACCTCCATCTCAGCGCTGCACTCAATCTCTCCATGTTTGTTGGTGGCGACACATCTGTACTGACCAGAGTCAGATTTGGTCACCTCTCTGATCTCCATTTTGGCATCCTGGCCCTTGTGCTCAATGGAGATACGACCACCAGGGGTGACCTGCCTCCATTTGCCCTTCATCCACTTCACGCTGGGAATCGGGTCTCCCCCAATCTTGGCAATAAAAGTTGCGGTGCCCTCTGCAAAGAAAAAACAAGTGTTGAGTAGCATGAGTAGCATAAAGGGAACTACAGCTGACTTCATTATACTTATATATTTTATTTAAATTTTTTTCCTTGTACACAGGAACACAAAAATAATAAGTCTATTTATCAAGATTCAGATCATTTCTATTTTGTTTTTTGTTCAAATTGTTCCTACATGTTTCTTGTTTATCTTTTTATGTATGTTTTGTTTCATTTCTTCTTTTTTTTTCTTGTTTACCTATTTATATATTTTAATATATTTGATTACTTTTTATATCCTTTTTTTTTAGAGTTCTCTCTTTCTGCCTCACATGTTCTCAATGTAAATTGATGAGAGCATTTCCTTAATTCATGTTTTTATTGAGTGCTGTTATGGAGTTCGTATTGATTAAAATAACAAATTTCATAAATGTATGAAAAGTGCTACACAAATAAAATCTGACTGATTGATTGATATAAAAACAGTTGACTTGGCAATGTTCTGAAAAGTCTGGCCAAGTGTAACAAATGTGAGAGCTCAATCATGACTAGAGATTGGTAATGCTTTTCCTATTTTACGTTAATCTGCAGAGCTCTCAGGACAAACAGCCTCAGATTCAGATGTCTACGAACAGTCTACTTACTTTCTGTGACAGAAATGTTTTTAGGTTCCTCGATGAAGAAAAGGTTGTCCAGCCTTTTGACTGCGGCAGCAGCAGATGCGGCAGCAGCCTCTGTGGGGGCAGCCTTGGCTCCTTTGTCTGAAAAGAAATCATTGAGGTGAGTCACACCAAGTAGCCCAATCAGAGCCTCAAACCTGCTCAACTGTCATTAAAACAGTCCAATTTCTAAGGGGCTACCACCTAATCTGGAAGTATTTCATGTTCTTTATTGTGTAAAAAGTATAAAATATAGGTAGTAAACAGTCATCACACATGTTGGTCACAAGAAAAATGTCATAGTTCATAATAAAAAACTGGTTGTACAAACATTACCTTTCACAGTGACTTTGGATTTGCAAAAGTCACTGCCAGTAGCGTTGCTGGCCTTGCAGAGGTAATCCCCTCCGTCAGTTTTTGAGACTGGGCTAACCTCCAGACAGGCTGTCCCACCAACAAATGTGATTCTGGTGTTTCCACTGGACTTCAGCTCCCTCCTGTCCTTCATCCACTGGATGGTCAGTGGAGGGGTGCCTCTGACGTGGCATTTTAGGCTCAGCTTCTCGCCCTCGCTCACTGTCACCGGTTCCAGAG
The DNA here is from genome assembly GCF_004916995.1 of Morone saxatilis. Taxonomy (NCBI): domain Eukaryota; kingdom Metazoa; phylum Chordata; class Actinopteri; family Moronidae; genus Morone; species Morone saxatilis. Next base: position 1,068,930 of record NW_023340095.1, on the reverse strand, counting down.
GGACATCAAACTTTGGAGCTTGGCTAGTTTCTGAGTGGTGGGAAAGAAGCAGAACAGTTACAGATACTTTCAAACAGTAACACTGAAACATTATGGAGCACAAACCTTTAGAGGTAAACCAGACTAACAATGAAATTCCACCAGGCACCGCTTTATGACATTGCATCTGCAACGCAGTTTGGCTAAGTCATCTGCGCTTCTTAAAATCCCACCGAGAGGGTTTCAGAAGCGGAGCGTCTTCAGAGCATATTTCCTGCCTGATGTTGTTGACTTGTATATTTTGTCCTTAATTAATAGGTTATAACCTCCTCCCCTTCCACTCCCAAAATTCCTAATTAAATTCAAGGCCTTGTCCGTTTCATAGTGTCAAATCTCCTCTGACCTGCCTCTGACTGACTAGGACAATGTTGATGTAGTATAAATTGTATTTTGAAAATGTATTGGATTCTCTATGACATTTCTGTGCCTGACTTCCTGCCAATGCGATCTACTCTGTGCTGCTTGACGTGGGTGGGTTGTGACTTCCATCAAAAATAGACCAAAATATTCTCCACGGAGCAGAGCGCAGCAACCAAGTTATGTAACTTCCTAAATTGTAGTTAGCTAATTGTTAACAAGCCAGTTAGCTTGGCAGCCAAAGTAACTCGCTAACCAGTGTCACAAGGAGTCACTGTTTTACAAAGCACCAGGATGAGTAGCCTTATTCTGGTGTGACTGGGTACTAAAATAATAAAAACATATTCAAGGAAGCCATTTGCTAAATTTTGATTGGCTAAATTTTGCAAAGACCCAGATCAATTTAATGTGGAATGATTGCACCAAGATAGAGATAATATGGATCTCAGTTTCTCAGGGGAAAGGTTTTACCTGGAAACATTTCAATCTCAAGATCATACAACAAAACCTAAAGGCCTTAATGACTGAAAAAACAAATGAAGATAATGCGTCACACTCATACCTGAGATGGAGAGAGAAACCCGACATGAAGCTTTTCCAGCTTCATTGGAGGCCTCGCAGGTGTACACACCGCTGTCAGAGCTGGAGGAGTCTCTGACACACAGCATGGCCAGGTTGTTCTTGAAGCTGACATCGTATTTGTCAGAGCCGTAGATTTCATTGTTGTCCTTGTACCATGTGACGGTGATTGGCTGGGAACCAGACACCCGACTCTCCATCTTCACCGTCTTGCCCACAGAATCCATCATGGACTCAGAGGGCTTCTTGGTGAAGTTTGGAGGGACTTTGTGCTCTGTTAGTGAGGGAAAAAGTGAAAAAAAATGAGGCCATGTTGTTACATTTGGAAATGTTCCGAAATTTAAATTGAAGTATCATTCACCAGGCCACTTGGCCTTTCCTGTTACATTGGGGGAAACAGAGAGCCACAGTATGCAAGACAACATAAAAACACCTGCAACACAAAATTGAACAAATACAAAATATTGATCCTTTTAACAAATACTGCTACCTGTCTATGAATCCATTTTTCAGGCAAGCAAATATTTATCTGACCAAACCTTAACAACATGGAAATCATGCTCTCAAGGTCCTTTTAAAAACCTTTTTCTTTCCAAACCCAACAAACACAGGATCCGCCAACCATAAACCCAACAACACCCTAAACACAACGACAATGTAACCCAGGACTTTTTCATCATTACGAAATTCCTTCGTTATCGATAAGCACAGGACCACAGGAAGGTTAACAATACTATAGTAGAGGTTAGCATTAGTAACTGGAACCACATGAGGAGAATGAGTTTAGATGGGAGGAAATTTGTTGGTTACTGTGTTACCTATTTTAACATGAGCGTGACAGGTGTCAGTTCCTTCTGCATTGGAAATTTCACAAGTGTATTTTCCCGCCGCTTCAGCTCTGTCGCTGTTGAGGACCTCCAGAATGCACAACGAGTCTGTGGTTTTGATGTTGTACTGGTAAGAAGCCCAGATCGGCTTGTCGTCCTTCTTCCACGTCACGTACGCCCTCTGGCTGCCAGTGTACGTGCACTCCAGCCTCAGCGGTTTACCCAGCTCATGGTCGACGTCCTCCAGTTTCTTCACGAATCTTACAGGTTCTGGGAGAAGCAATGTTGAAATGAGTCATGACAACCACTGATCTCTACATGTGGAGGACGAAAGACTATGTGATTGCGCAGTATCCAAAGGTATCCGTGGATGTTCTCATGCGTAGAAAGAGAGGCTATGTGAAAGGAGGGACTTGTACCTGTACATGAAGGTAAGGTTACTAGCATTGGCTATGTGAGTAGCGTGTTACCTCTAGAAATTACTAATTTCATGCATGAAATGATGAGAATGATGAGAACTACAAGCACTGTATTGTTGGTTAGTGTTACCTAGTTTGACATAAGCATGGCAGATATCAGAGCCTTCGGCGTTGGAAATTTCGCAAGTGTATCTTCCACGAGCTTCTTCTCGGTCACTGTTGAGGACTTCCAGCACACAGCCACAATCTGTGGTTTTGACGTTGTACTGATAAGAGGCCCAGATTGGCATCCCATCTTTCTTCCAGCTCACATTCAGTCTTTGGCTACTAGTGAACGCAACTCTAAGTGTCAATGGTTCGCCAACTCGGAACGTGGTGTTTTCCAGCTTCCTGATGAAGCGAGCAGGTTCTGTGAGAAGCAGTGATGGTTGTTAGATGCAAAGGTAATTGTGAGCAAGCAGAAGCAAATATGAATCATAATTTACTGATGAAATTCAATTAGCTTTGATTTAATTATATGAAGGGCTTATAGAGTATAGTATAGAGTTCCATCCTACTCCCAGGACAGTTTGTGTTCCCCTAGGCTCAGTTGCACATGTGTTTACTCATAGAAGGTATCTTCCATTTGTTTGTTAAAGTTATTTGTCTGTCCATGATGAAAACCATGAATCTTACACCTTGATTCCACCGGGCACGGCTCTGTAACGTCGTCGTTATCTGCGAAGCTATTTTGGTCCATCCTCTACATGGCTTCATGCCGCACCAGGAGCATTTCAGAGGCAGAGTGTTTCGCTTTTTGTTAAGATTTTGTTGATTTGAACATTGCTCTTTGATTTATGTGCTTCTACTGCAGGTAAGTAGGCAACACAGTTACATTGTTTCCTCTTGGTCTGGTTTTACAATCAGGGATCTGCAAAGAGTGTTTTATTTTGAAAAGTGACCAGATTCTCTATGCCATTGCTTTGTCTGACTTTCTGACTTTGCAATCGGCTCTTCTGTGAAAAATAGACCAGCTGCATATTCTCCTCGCAGAAGATAGGAGAGATGCTTCTGGGACGCTTCTGCAATGCACTGCTGTGCTTCTGGTGGAATCACAAGCATCGTCAAGAAAGAGAGAAATTGTCTGTGCAGCCAGGACGCATCACAGCCATGCCCGGTGGAATCCAAGCAAAGAGGGTGAATTCTTCATTCTAGATTTAGCTACATGAAGCCCAGGTAGACATAAAACTTCCATTGAACTTAAAAAGGCCAGACACAAACATCACTGTGCCACCTTAAGACCTAGGCCACCAGAGACCCCTAATCATTTATGAGATCACGCCACCGTGCCAGGGTTCAAGCTATGCCCTTCGGAACAATCAGTTTTCTGTGAGGAACTACCAGGAGCTACGGCAACGGGCATTGGACTGTTTGATCGTAAACAACAATGGTTACAGAAGGTAAAGAGGTTAGCATAAATGCTGCTAGCATCAGTTAAAGTCTTTTTTCAGAACAGCATGGAACAGAATGGCTTTTCTCGATGGAAAAGATGTTTTCACTCTTCTCCCAACTGGTTACATTTGACTATGTTATATGGTTTGTTAATCTGATAGGTTGAAGTGGTAGACAGATGGTTCATCCAATCTTATTTCAGCTTTTCAGATGGAAGACACCCCCTTTGGAGCAAAAACAGGTTGAACAGAAGCTAATCTGGGAGTAGGATTACATTTCTGTGGCTATGTATGTGACACATTTTTGATTCAAATGTTTTCAGTGTTAGTGAATGATATAAAAAAAAAGTGCTGTGGTGGGTCGTGGAGGTTATACCTTTCTTAGAGGTTTTACAAACGACATACGCGTCACACACGGTGGAACCTTCTGCATTAGAAACTTGACAGGAATAGAGCCCTGCCGCTTCTTCTCTGTCACTGTTGAGGACTTCTAAAACACATGTGGAGTCTGTGGTCTTGACATTGTATTTGTACGAAGCCCAGATTGGCTTCCCGTCCTTCATCCAGCTCACGTGCACTTGCTGACTGCCGGTGTATGTGCACTTTAGATACAATGGAGTTTTCAGACAGTACGATGTGTCTTCAAGCTTTTTCACAAAGCGCACAGGTTCTGAGAGAAGCAACATCAGTGTTAGTCATGTCATGTAGCCTGAACTGTTAGCAAAATCAGTGACTGAGTATGTTAGGAGGAGGTTACCTAGTCTGATATGAGCATGACTGATAGCAGAGCTACTAGCATTGGATATTTCACAGGAATATCTCCCAGCAGCCTCTTCTCTGTCACTGTTGAGAACCTCCAAGACACAGGAGTTGTCTGTAGTCTTGACATTGTACTTGTAGCAAGCCCAGATTGGCTTGCCATCTTTTGTCCAGTTCACATACACGTGCTGACTGCCTGTGTACTTAACCTGAAGCTTCAGAGGCTGGCCAACCCTAAAGGTCATATCCTTCAGCTTTTTCACAAAGCGCACAGGTTCTAGAAGAAGCAAGGACGTTAGCTGTTAGTTGGCTGTCAACTTATGAGAAAGATGAGTGAGATTATGTGAAATATAGTTAGCAAGTAACTTATAATTGTGATCAATAAAACTTATAGGGCTCATTTTTTCAGTTTTTAACAATTGTCATGAATAAAAATACTAATTTATATGTACTGCCACTAGGGGGTCTCACACAAGCAGTTTCACATTAATAATCAGTGTTTCTCCAACAGACAAACAACGCTACAGCTAACGTTAGCTCAGCTTGTTTCTCTGAGAACTTAAGATCCAGAC
>NW_023340095.1:1023601-1063923 GCF_004916995.1 Morone saxatilis | reverse complement strand
GTAAAAATGTGGCTTCAAACTGGATAAAAAATCAACTTATGACAGCTTCTGGAAGACAACCACAATGCTGATGCCTGCACAAAGGGGATATGATGCCATTGACAGGCGACTGGTGAAACACATCATTACCTGAATAAAATGACAGAACATTAGGTTTGAACATTGGTGCAAACATAGGCCTAGTGTTTATAAACATCTTAATTCGGAAATGTTGCATATTATAGCTTTTAAGCCAGATTTTTATATTGCCATGTCCCAAAATGAACATTAACTGCCAACCAGCCAGCTGTCTTTAGATGCATTCCCAATAACAATAAATTTAGGTTTTTTTTTTAGGTAAAATTAAAACTGAAAGAAATGAGCCCTTCATGTTTGATGTTTTACCTAGTTTGACCTGTGCATAACAGATAGCGGTGTTCTCAGAGTTAGAGATTTCACAGGAATATCTGCCTGCTGCTTCTAGCCGGTCACTGTTGAGCACCTCCAAGACACAGGAATTATCTGTGGTCTCGACGTTGTACTTGTAGGAGGCCCAGATTGGTTTACCATCCTTTCTCCAGCTCACATTGACCCTGGGGCTTGCACTGTAAGCACAGTACAGCGACAGGGGCTGGCCGAGTCTAAAGGTGGTGTCTTCCAGCTCTTTTATGAAGCGCACAGGTTCTACAGGAAGCAATGGTGATGTTAGTTGCATGTTATGTCATTTATGTTACAGCAAGCAAATGCATGTTTATGTGAAAGGATTGATCTGATTTTTGAAATTTCAAAATAGATGATGGTCATATGTTAGTGGCTTTACCTATCTTAACCATAGCATGGCAGATATCAGTGCCCTCTGAATTGGAAATCTCGCATGAGTATTTCCCGATGGCTGCCCGACTATCACTGTTGAGAACTTCCAAGGTGCTGGAGAAGTTGGTGGTTTTAACATTGTACTTGTATGATGCCCAGATGGGTTTTCCATCTTTTATCCAGCTGACGTAAATCCTCTGGCTGCCAGTGAATGTGCACTCCAGCATCAAAGGGTGGCCAATTTTATAGAAGGTGTTTCTCAGTTTTCTCACAAAGCGAACTGGTTCTAAGAAATCAATTAGCAATGGCATTGTTAGATATTATAAGCAATGGTTCATCTTTTAAACAAGCTAGTTACATTATATTTTATGGAGGTACAAATGATTCTTAATCCCTGTAAAGAAGTGAGTTGCTAAGGTGGGTTACCTAGTTTCACATTAGCATGGCAGATATCGCTTCCTCCAGAGTTAGAGATTTCACATGTGTATCTTCCAACGGCCTCTTCTCTGTCACTGTTAAGGATTTCCAAAATGCAGGTGTCGTTGGTGGTCTTGACATTGTACTTATATGATGCCCAGATGAGTTTTCCGTCCTTCTTCCAGGTCACGGACAGTCTCTGGCTTCCAGTGTACGTGCACTTGATGGCCAAAGGTTCGTGGAGTCTGAAATAAGTGTCTTCCAGCTTTTTCACGAAGCGAGCAGGCTCTGAGAGGAGTAATGGTTGGGTTAGTTGCATGTAGGTTTAATTATGTTATGTTAGAAGGGGCAGGTTATGGAGATTTTGCAATAGTCTCAACTGACATTTTTAGTCCTAGATGACTACAACTACCAATTGTGCCTACTAGACAACAGCACACTTGGCTGATGAATTTAAAGCAGATGGTGTGTTAGGGGTTTTACCTAGGCTGACACAAGCGTGGCAAACATCAGTTCCAGCTCCGTTGGAAATTTCGCAAGTGTACGTTCCAGCTGCCTCAGGCCTGTCGCTGTTGAGGACTTCCAGAGAGCAGATCGAATCCGTAGTTTTAACATTATACTGATAAGATGCCCAAATCAGCTTTCCATCCTTTTTCCATGTGACATGGACCCTCTGGCTTCCGGTGTATGCGCAGACTAATTTCAGTGGCTGACCCACTGTGAAAGTAGTATCTTCCAGCTTCTTGATAAAGCGCACAGGTTCTGAGAGAAGCAATGCTGGTGTTAGAAATGTGCCCATTGTTATATTTCCATGCATTTCAATGCCTCTATGTCAAAGTTAATTCTATCATGGCTAAAATGTAACTTGTAAACTAAACTATTAAGCTACATTAGTATTGTTTTCCAAGAGTTGCATATTTCACCAGAGGTAATCTTTAGGACAATTTTGGTACAATCAAAAGAAACTGAATTCTAATGAGAGGATCCAGTAGCAGAAATAACTGGCTGATCGTTTCTCTCTCAAAGAAAAAGGAAGTACGGAAAACAAGCATCACCTTTCACCACCACATTACAGCTGGCAGAGGCTGAACCGACACGATTCTCTGCCTTGCAGATGTATTGGCTGTGATCGAACTTGGTCGTTTTGATCAGTTTCAAAGTGGCGACACCGTTTGCAAAGTCCATTGAGCAAGTGTTGGACTTGCGCAGCTTTCCATCAGCTTTAAACCAAGCTACGGAGATGTCAGGAGTTCCTGCAATACGGCATTTCAGGGTAACCGGATCGCCCACAGTTACCTCCACTGGCTCCATCTTTTCAACAAAGTATGGTCGCTCTAAAGTGAAAGATGATGATGATGATGATTTAGTTGTGTGTTGTGGAGAAATAAATGAAAGAATGAATAAATTAAATGTTAAATGACTGAATAAATGATTGAATGATCATGAATTATTACAACTGAAACTAAGCACAATAACATGCACTTATAAATTTACCTAGAATTGACACTTGTGCTTCGCATCTGTCACTTCCGACTCCGTTGTCTACTTCGCAAGAGTATCTACCAGCTGCCTCCACCCTGTCAGAGTTAAGAACATCCAGGATGCAGGAGGTGTCTGTGGTGATCACATTGTACTGGTATGAAGCCCAGATGAGTTTACCATCCTTCTTCCAGGTCACATTTACCCTGGGGGTTCCAGCAAATGTGACCTCAAGTCTCAGAGGCTTGCCCTTCTCAGAGGACATGTCTCTCAGCTTCTTCACAAAGTGGACTGGTTCTGAGAGAGTTAATTCCATGATCAGTTACAGAAAATTCACTTTTAGAAGTGCAGAAATGGTTAAAAAAATCTATCATGCTAACAAACCTTTCACAAACAGGTTAACTGGGTAGCTTTCCTTCCCTGCATCATTAATGATCTGGCAGGTGTACTCTCCTGCGTGGGACTTTTCGACTTTGTGAAGCACGAAAGTGGCAACGTCGTTCTTTAGAGCGATCTCGCAGCCTCTTCCATGCTGCATTTCCTTGGCTCCCCTGAACCATTTGACTTTCAGGGGGGCACTGCCTTTAACTTTGGCTGAGAAAGTCACATTTTTGCCGGGCAGTGTTTCCTTCGCTTCGGGTGTTTCCACAAAAGTGGGAGGTTCTGGGTTCAAATAAAAAAGATGTGTTGTAAGATAATTATTAACTTTCTGTAATGAGCCTGACTCCGTGATCAGGAAAACATCCTTGAAATTTTCTGTTTCTCGATTTTTTTTTTTCCACGTCTACTGACCTGTTACATTCATTGACGCACTCGTCTCACTGGCTCCTGCAGCATTCACGGCTTTACATGTGTATTTGCCGGTATCTGACATCTTGATTGTTGGGACTCTCAGTTTGCAGTTATTATCAGTGCAGCTAATGTCATAGTTAGGCCCACTCTTGATCTCCTGGCCGTTGTGGAACCAGGAAGTTGTTAAAGGAGCAGAGCCAGTGACCTTACACTCCATTTCACCAGGCTTACCCACAACAAGGTGGGTGTCTCTCAGCTTCCTTATGAAACTCGGTGGAATCAACTTATCTATTGTCAAAAAAACAACAAGTTTTAAAGCATTTCTGAGCTACTTGCTAATTGAAAGGATCAACATTTTATAAGGAAGGGCATGTATATAATGGCCACCAACCTGAGACAGAGAGCTTAGTTTTGCAAGAGGCTGTACCAACATGGTTTGTAATTTCTAGCTTGTATTCTCCGGCATCTGCTTTATCAGCAGACTGAATCTTCAAGGCGGCAACCTTCTTTGTGAAGGACATCTGATACTTGGCACCAGCAGAGAGCTCCTTGTTATTCTTGAACCACTTAATTTTCAGGTCTGGTGAGCCAGAAACTGTGACTTCAAGAGCTGCATTTTCTCCTGACTTCACGTTCAAGGACTCTGGGCTATCCACAATAGCAGCGGGTTCTAGAAATTAGGGAAGAAGATGTTAAGCTAAAAGGATCCTTACACTGTCAATGGTGTTAATAAAATTAAGTCTGGAGTCCTACAAACCTAGAACGGTAACTTGGGAGACAGACTCTACAAGTCCAGAGTCATTCCTTAGCTGGCAGGTGTATTTACCAGCTGTGGTTGAGTCAGCCTTGGGCACTACAAGGGTGACCACATTATTCTCAAAGGTGATTTTCCTGTTGTCACCGTCTCTGAGAATGTGATCTTTGTCCTGAACCCAGGACACAGTCAATGGTTCAGAGCCTTTAACCGTAGCTGTCAGTGTCAGCTGCTGGCCGAATTTCACTGATTGGTCGACCAATTTCTTGACAAACGCTGGTTGTTCTGAATAGTGATGGAAAAATCAAAGGTGAGAAGAAGTATTCGCACTTAGACAAAGTGTTGAGGAAATGGCAAGTGGTTCTGTACAAACCTTTAAGGCAAATGGTAGTGCGGCAGGATTCACTTCCTACATTGTTTGACACTCTGCACTCGTAAATTCCAGCATCATCTTGCTCCAGTTTAACAATGTGAAGCGTGGCAGAGTTGCCCTCATTGACCATCTTATATTTCCTGCTCTCCTTCAGTGGCCTTCTGTCTTTGTACCAGTTAACCTGGAAAGGTGGAGTGCCATACACCTCACAGTGCAGGCTGGCATCTTTCCCTTTAATGCCCTCTACTGGGTTTGGAGTTTTAGTAAAGGATGGGGACTCTGGAAAATATATCAGCATATATTAACAGATGTAATGATCCTGGACAAGCAAGTTTTCACTGCAAGCAATTGGGTTCCATTGGACAGAAATTCTTCAAGTTCATGCTTAAGTTCAGTCCATGCTAGAGGAATCCATCCAGGCGTTGACAGAAAAAACAAGAACACAAACATAGCTTATGTTCATGCTATGATTGGAGGCTAAATCATATCATATTGAAATTAAAATGTAAAAGGTAAGTCAAAGGTATACCTAGGTAATTCCAGCAAATGTAGGAGACAATATGTCTCTAAAAAAAGAGGTAACACTCATGCTATGCGACACACTGGAGGAGGACCTGTTTTAACTGAAACAGGATTTGGGGTTGTTGGATTCCATGCTTAAGTTTTTAGACCGGTTTGGAAAAGAACCCATAAATGGCCAAACGAATTATCCAAATCTGAATCACAAGGGACTTTCATTACTTCAGTTCCATGCTACACAAGTTCAGAGGAGACAAAATCCACAAAACAACAATGTGTAGCCAAGATTGAATTCAATAGCTGACCTTGAATTGTGAGAACGGTGCTGCAGCTTGCACTGCCAGCATCATTATGAGCCTCACAGGTGTAGACTCCATTATCCTCAAACCTTGTGGTGCGCAGTTGGAGGTACGCAGTCGAGTCAACAAACATTATTTTATAGTTGTTTCCATCGGTAATCTTTTGGTCATTTTTGTACCAGCACATATTCAGGGAGCGTGAGCTGGTGAACTTGCACTCAAAACGGTATCCCTCGCACAGCTTCACATAGGTAGTGGGAGGAAGTTTCAGGACAAACTGAGGAGATTCTGCAAAGTCAAAAAATGATCAAGTTACTATCGTCAGCATAAAGTAACACTTGTGGGATGAATGGACGATGCGGACAGGTGACTGGATATTATAACAGATGGTAGGTGACTCTGAGGACAACATAGATATTCCTGGTGAGAAGAGAAATGGTAAGGAGATCAGGCAAAGAAAATGAAGAAAGAGGAGCTGTGAAAATGGAGAAAAAAAGATGGGAGTTAATTGATTGGTGATGGTGGTGGTGGACAAAAAAAAGAATAGTCCAACCTTTCACCAACAACTCTGCTGCACTTTTCACTGCGCCTGCTTCGTTGCTAACTTGGCAAGAATAAATCCCAAATTGCAGAGTCCCGACAGAGTAGAGTTCTACAGAGGAAGAATATTTCTCCAGTCTAATCATGCATGATGGCCCTGTGATGAGTTCGATGTCATCTTTAAACCATTTCACCACAAATGGAGGTGTTCCTTCAAAGATACTTCTGAAGAGTACTGTAGACTTTGGAATAACAGCCTGAGACTCAGGCTCAGTTAGGAATCTTGGTGGCACTAAAACCCACACAGAAAAATGATTATGATACATGACTAACAGCCTTTGAGACCAAAATTGTTCAAAATCAAATTGCCTTTTGAATGCTTAAATGCTAACCTTTAGCTGTAAGAACTCCACTGCACACACTGCTGCCTGCAGTGTTGGTAACCGTACAGGAATAATCTCCTGTATCAGCACTCTCAGTCAGTTTGAACTCCAGTGAGACAGTATTGTCAATGTGCAGAAGTTTATATTTGGAGCTCTTGGTGATCTTTTGTTTCCTTTTGCACCATTCAACTGACATTGGAAGAGAACCAGCCACTTTGCATTCCATAGTAACCAATGAACCCATAATTGCTTGAATGTTTGTTAATTTCTGAATGAACGTTGGAGGAATCTCTTCTTCTGTTTAAAATAATATTAAATGTCAAGTAGAGTTAAAGAAAAATGTAATTCTACAATTGAAAATATTGTTCTAAGAAGAGTTGAAAAATATTTTACAAACCTAAAACAACCAGTATGACTTTACAGCTGCAAGACCCAACAGAGTTTGTGGCTTCAAACCGGTACTCTCCACTGTCTTCCAGCTGAGAGGACAGTATGTTAAGACTGCTGAGGTTGTTCTCATAGTAGAGATTGTGTTTTCTGTTTGACTGGAGGTCTTTGCCGTCTTTGGTCCATTTAACACTGATCTGAGGAGTTCCAGCTACCCTGCACTCAAGACTAACTGGATCTCCACAAGTCACTTTTACTACCTTTGGCTTCTCTTGGATCATAGGTGGTTCTACAACACCAAGAAAAAAGGGTGAGTACACTTGTTATTGCCGTTAGAGCGAGCTATAATGTTAGGCATAAGAATCAGGCATGAACCAGAAGTACCTTGCACTAAGAGGGTGGCAAAGCATTTGTCCTGCCCAGCCTCGTTTACGACATAGCAGGTGTATATCCCGCTGTGAGTAGCCTCACATGCAGAAATTCTGAGAGAGGCCTCTTTGTTATCAAATGTTCTCTTGATCTTTGGATCCTCTGGGATCCAGTTCTCGTCTTTTTTCCATTGTACAGAGAGAGGCAGAGAACCATCAACGGTGCTGTGAAAGATCGCAACGTTTCCCAGAATTGTGGTAACGTTTTCTATCTTCTTAACAAATGTTGGAGGGACTAATACAAAGAAAAGATGTCATTGTAATACCAGAAAGTATACAGTGTTATATGCCTAATGTATGTCAGTGTGGTTTACAGTAAAACCAACCTTTCAGAGACAAAGCTGCAAATCCAGTGCAACTTCCAACCTCATTGGCTACAACACACTGATAAGTACCCACATCTTCCACTTTACAGTCCAGGATTTTCAAGCTCACATTTTTGGTATCAACAATAATATACTTTTGGCTGGATTTGATTGACTTTTTATCTTTAATCCATGCAACCTTAAACGGAGCACTTCCTGCCACTCTGCAAGCAAAAACTGCAGTGGAACCTTTAGCAACTTCAAGAGATGTCAGCTCTTCATCAAATGAAGGAGGCTCTGAAATAACAAAGCAAATCAAACTGAAGCAACCTTTGATTTGTATTTCTGATGTAATATTAATATATAATATTTTCTTTGATCTTGAATTTAACTTTAACACTGACAAGATGTAAACGTGAAAAAAACACCAACCTTTCACTTCTAGCTCAACTGTGCAGCTCTCTGTGCCTGCTTCGTTGTAAGCTTCGCAGAAATAACTCCCGCTGTCACTTTCACTAACTTGACAAATCTCTAAAGCAGCTATAGAGTTGAGAAACGACATCTTGTGTTTGACACTTTGCTGAATTTCATCTACATCTTTGAACCAACGCACAGAGATTTCTGGAGTCCCATCAACCTTGCACTCAAACACCTTACTGTCTCCTACTCTTACTACTGATATGCCTTCTGGTTTTTCAATGAAAAAGGGGGGTTCTGGAAAAAATACATAGAAAAGTTACTTAAGTATGGAAAGTCACTGCAAAGTAAAGAAAACTGATAAAGGTGTGAGACAAATATTGACCTTTCACAAAGAGTGTTGCCTGGCATGAACAGGAACCCACATCATTCTGTATTTCACAGACATAGTCACCAGAATCAGAAGATTTGGCAAAGAAAAGCTCCATTGAGCTTGAGGTGTTGTCTTTAATGACAGAGCAGTCGACGCTGGAAAAAATTTCTTTCTTGCTTGCAAACCATTTGATGGTCAGTGGCGGTGTGCCAGAGACATGAACATTAAACTTAACCTTTGACCCGGGCAAAACATTCATGGATTTAGGCTTTTCAAGAAAGCATGGTGGTTCTGTTGGTGGACAAAACCCAACACTTCTATTACAACAGTCTCAACATATACAATGCAGTTATGCCTTAAAATACAAGATGGTACTGAGGATGTGAGATGGCTTCTAACCTTTAACAAACAAAGTCCCAGAGCACTTGACAAATCCGGCCTTATTTTTAGCCATGCAGGTATAGCTGCTGCTGTCTTTACTATCAAGACAACTGATTTCCAGGAAAGCAACATTTTCGAAAAATGTGCATTTGTGTTTCTCATCAGTGTGGATTTCTTGGCCATCTTTGTACCACTGTATCGCCATCGGCAGGGAGCCAGATACGTGGCACTGCAGATGAGCAAATGATCCTCTGATACCTTCGGTGTCCTTCAGTTCTCTCGTGAAAGATGGTTTAATAATCTGATCTATTACATACAAAGTGCAGAAATAATGTTGAGTTGGTTGTATGAATAAAATAGACAATAAAATAATGATATTAAAACTGTGGGATGAACTGACCTAACACAGTAACAGCTGCCTCACAAGAACTGCACCCAGCATTGTTTGAAACCTCAAAGGTATATTCACCGCTATCGCTTTTCTCTGTTTTAATTATTGTGAGAACAGAGCTGGTGTCTGTTCTCTGTACTTTGTATCTCTGGCCTGTGGTCAACTCCTTTCCCGCCTTCATCCATCTGGACCTGAGCAGTTTGGTGCCTGAGAATCTGCATTCAAGCCTGGCCGGGTCACCCTGGGTTACACTGATGGACTGTGCACGTTCTAAAATACTTGCTGGCTCTGAGATAACAAAATGACCCAAAAACTGAATTAGCTGCTACCCCTTGCAGGTGTTAATGCGACAGATGAAACATCAAGCTTGACACAAAAGCAACAGCAGTTGAGACACAAACATACTACAAACCTGTCACAATGAGTACAGCGGCACATCTCTGAGTCCCAGCTTTGTTCTGTGCCTGACAGACATATTTCCCACCGTGTGATAACTGAGCATTTTTCAAATTCAACACGGCACTTTTGATTTCATAGGACATCTTAACATGTTCGTCTTCTGTGAGCTCATGATCGTCCTTGATCCAGGAGAAAGTCATGGGAAGTGATCCAGACAACATGCACTTCATAGAGATCTCAGAGCCCACCATGCAGGACATATCCTCTAGTCTCTGAACAAATGACGGTGATTCTAGTGGGAGAAGACCATAAGTCAGACCGCAGGCGGGTTTGCACAAACACAGATGATCCATATTGCAAATTTTCTCCCTGATCTAACCCTCTCAACCTTATCTCCATCCAAACAACAATAAAATACAACTCTTCAGGAAATAGGAATCATTATGGTGTCCTGATTACATTTTTGTTATCACACAAGAATCTGCACATTATTTACTGCCAGAATTTTCCCCAAATGTAAAAAATTTAAACGTAATTGCTTAAGTTGCATAAAAGCGTAATTCAAAGTCAGTTGGGAAGCATGCAGAAAGATAACCTCAGTTGACATTATCTGACACTGTCCTTTGACTAACCTTTCAGTGAAATCTGGCAAGAACAAGAAGTCTCTCCAACATCATTTGCAACGGTGCACTGGTATGTCCCAGCGTCTCCGCTCTCACAGTTTAAGATCTGAAGAGTGATGGTGTTGTTTTCAACACTGATCTTATGCCCTTGGTCTTGTCTGATCAGCTTATCATTGAGCAAGCAACTTATTTCAAATGGAGCGGAACCTGAGACGGTTCCCTCCAAGATAATGTCGGATCCATTTACAAGCTCAGCTGATTGGAAAGGCCTCACAAACACAGGAGGCTCTATAAAAAAAGATAATGAATGTTATATTTAAAGGCAATAAAGGGCTGGAAACTAAGTTTAGTGTAATGAGGCCAGTCTGGTCCACAGAATTCATTTAAATGTTCAGAACCTCCACATTGCAAACTCTCATTGATGATCTGAAAAGTCAGTTTACTTATGAAGGTACATTGATTCTTGGTGATATGTTGAGAAGAACAATGAATTTTGGGACTGAAATTTGTGGTTAGCTTCCAAACTACTAAACTAAACTGAAAGAAGTCTGCTTGTTAAACATCCTTGGGACTTGAAAAACAGGATAAGTATCATGGATATATCACTATTGCATGACAGGGTCATTCAGAGACCTTCAGGACGTTTCCTTTCTTGTCTGTTTAGAACTCCGATCGCAACAAAAGTTGAATCAAACAATTAGCTTGATTGACATGGAGGTCTGCAAGGACCCTTCTGTTCTTTCACCAAATTATCTCTGGTTCTTGAACTGGTTTAATACAATGTATAAGTGCATTTATGGAAATGGTTGTGGTTAATTACTGATCAACTTTCCATATTAGCATAGTGCAAACTCTGAACATGTAAAAGAACAATGTAGACCAGACATGTCAACAATCTAACGAAATATGGGTAAACTCTATGAAGAGAACTACTTAAGGCTGAACCAACCTTTAACTGTGACTGAGCTGCTGCACTGGTCTTGGCCGGCCTGGCTGGACCCCATACAGACATAATCTCCACTGTCCTCTACAGAACAGTTCTCTACCTCCAGAGTTGCTATGGAGCTGTCAAAGGACATTGTGTGTCTGTGGTCTGAAGCAATTTTGGAGCCATTTTTAAACCATGTGATGTTAATAACAGGAGTGCCCTGTACTTTGCAAGACAACTTCAGAGGTTGGCCAGTTTTCAGCAGCACTGAAGGCTCAAGCTTCATTGTAAATGTTGGAGCTTCTGTAAATTCACAGTAATGATAACATCAAAAACAAGAGGTTAAGTAAAGAAAACAACAGTTCAGCGAATCACTTTTTTAAAAGAAAGAGTGAAACAGCACCTTTTACAAAGAGGACTGCAGTGCAATCCACCTTCCCAGCCTCATTGGACACTTGGCATGTGTATTTAGCAGAGTCACTGGATTTCACAGAGTGAAGCTCCAAAGAGCTCGAAGAGGCATCTTTCTTTATGAAACACTTTCCACCAGTGAAAATCTCTTTCTCCTCTCTGAACCATTTAACAACCAGTGGAGCTGAGCCTGTAAAGGCTGATTTTATGACAACATTTGATCCTGGTGAAGCATCCTGGGATTCAGGTTTCAATGTGAAGACTGGAGGTTCTGGAGTTATTTGGGAAGAAAAAGAGCAAACATTCAAAGCCTATCAATACCTTCTAAATATTTGTAATTATAATGTCTGCCTGATTAATCTCGGCTTTAAGGTGAAGTTATTCAACTCCTCTGACCTTTGACGGACAAAGTACCACTGGTCTCTTTTTCTCCAGAGTCATTAGCAGCCCGGCATGTATAAATTCCACCGTCACTTTGCTCCAGGCCAGTTATCGTCACAGAGACTGTACTCTCACTGAAATCAAGCTTATATTTGTCATCACTGTGGATTTCTTTATTGTCTTTGTACCAAGAAAAAACCAGCGGCTGAGATCCAGAAACTCTGCATTCCAAGGTAACATTACTACCAATACTCGCATCCACTTTCTTTAGAGTTTTGGTGAAGGATGGTGGAACTGCACGATCTGCATAAGGAAATACATCAGACATGTAACCATCATCAAGGGCTAAATCTTTCAGCTGTTATTAACGATGTATTCTTGGCTATAACTAACCTATAACGGTGACTGAACAGGTGCACTGGTCTTTTCCAACTTTATTGGACACCTCCATCTTGTACTCTGACGTGTCGCCTTTATCTGCTGTGAGAATCTTTAAGACAGCTGTGTTTTCCTTCACCGTCATTTTATATTTACGGCCACTGATCATCTCTTTGCCGTCTTTGAACCATTTCACTTTGAGGTCTGGGGTTCCAGAAATCGTGCACTCCAATGTGGCCGAATCCCCGGCAGTCACACTGATGGACGCCGCTTTCTCTAAGATCCTAGCAGGTTCTACAATACAACATTTTAGAGTTTCAGAATTTATAAACATCTACATCTGAACTTATATCTCTTATATAAACAATGTCTCTAATGAACAGGAACGTGTTCTAACCTTGAACTGTTAAGACAGCTTCACATTTCTGCTGTCCTGCCTCGTTTTCAGCCAGACAAGTATACTTGCCGCCATGCTTTATCTCAACAGAAGAGAAGGAAATGCTAGCAATGTTGTTCTCAAATGCCATTTTGACATTTGCATCGTCATCTCTTAGCATATTAGAGTCTTTCATCCATTTTATAGTGATGGGAGCTGAGCCTTTCAGGGTTCCCTGTAGCTTCACTGTATTTCCCAACACTGCTGTAGCACTCTCAATCCTCTTTGAGAACATAGGTGGCTCTGAAATAACAGTATTAATAATAATTATATAAACAACCACCAGTAGAACTACAAAAATTTTAATTAAAGTTATAATTTAATAAGTATACTAGTATACGTATGTCCTGTAATCTCTTTGCATCACTAACCTCTCTGTTTAGCCACTGACTTTGAGGTTACTGACCCAACCTCATTTGATACGACACATTCGTATTCACCAGCGTCAGCACTCTCAAATGAGTGGATCTCCAGAGAGGCCAGGGACCCCTGTGACACTATTCTGTATTTCTTATCTGCGGACAGGCGTTTCTTATTCTTTTTCCAGGCCACCTCCAATGGTGTTGAGCCTGCAATATCACACTCCAAGACAGCTACAGATCCTCTGACTGCCTCTATGGAGAGTAGTTCCTTTCTGAAAGATGGCGGTTCTAAAGGAGAACATATACTTCAGTTAGACGAGTTCTCATTCTGACTGAAAACGTAGTTCTGTTATATAGTTCCCTACACACCTTTCACGGTTACTTTAGTGCTGCAGCTTTCACACCCAGACTCATTGAGAACCTCACATGTGTAGTTTCCACTGTCACTTAACATGACATCCTTTATCTCAAGAGTGGCGACACCATCCTTCAGACTGATATTATATCGGCCACCAGCAGACAGCTCACTGGTATTAAAGAACCAGCTGGTGTGAAGTTCAGGGGATCCTTTGACGGTGCACTGCAGCCGTGCAGTGCTGCCTTTCTTCCAAACTGTGGTGGCCTCGAGCCGCTTTACAAAGACTGGTGGCTCTGGAGAGGTGTGAGGTTAAAAAGAGCCTTTTATGAAGTCAAAGAGGTTATTTAAAAATATCAAGACGCATTGAAAAAGAAGAGATTTAAGACGTGAACACCACAGAATAAAAGTGTGTTAATTTTCAGTACTACAGATTTGCAACAGCTTCAAATTCTGCAGTAGCCATGAAAGTTAACTAGACAGCTCTTACCTTGGACCTTCACTGAAGTGGAGCAAGTTGCACTACCAGCTTCATTTGTCACCGTGCACACATAATTCCCACAATCTTTCAATATGGTTTTTAGGATATCAAGAGTGGCTGTCTTATTCTCAAAAGACAGTTTACAGTCCGGAGACTGGTGCACTTTTCTACCATCTCTGGTCCAGGTGACAGTTACTCCGGTGTCCTCATCCACCTGGCACTCCAGGTGTAGAGAAGCTCCGACCACAGCAGCGATCGGACCCAGGGGCTTCACAAAGTTGGGTTTATCAATCACACGCAGCTCCATGCTGCACTCAGCTGACCCAACATTATTAGACACCTTGCACACATAAAGCCCCGTGTCAGCTGGCTCAAGTTTGGTTATCCCAAGAGTGTGCTTATTCTTTTCACAAGAGGTCTGGTAGTTTGGAGACTCTTTGGGTAAGGCCTGGTTGCCTTTGAGCCAGACTACATTCAGTGGAGCAGATCCTGTTATTACACACTGTATCACTGCTCTCTTTCCAACATACATAGTCTGAGCCTCAGGTTTAGTTATAAAGGATGGAGGGAATTGTTCTATAAGAATTAAGAGAAAAAGAAACACATTAGTGGTAATATGTTATACCCTCTTAACCAAAACTGACCAACTAGACAAAAAAACAAACCAGCAGAACAAGGAAGCTTATAAACAGTTCACAAACAAAACAGAGTCTCAAGCACCAATATTTATCAGAAGAAGACCAGCAAAGAACAGCATAAGATAATACCTTGTAGGAAAAAGACATCAACTACAGTCCCATACAATAACAGCTCCAAACTCAACCAGCAAAGAAAAAGGAAACATGCGCTGCTCTTACCTGTCACGCTGAGAGAGGCAGAGCATTCGTCACTGCCGTGCTGATTGGACGCCTTGCAGGAATATTCGCCACTATCGTCCTTGGTTGGGCTCAGGAGTTCCAGAGAGGAAGTATTAAAGCGACTGATAATCCTGTACTTATCACCCTCTTTGATGGGGTGTCCATCTTTGAACCACTTGAAGCTCACATTCGGAGCATCCTCAGTTTCACAGTCAAACTTGGCAGTGTTGCCAATGTTGATCTCCACAGGGGCAATTCTGTGTCTGAACACAGGTTTCACTGAAGAGAAAGAAAGATAAAAGATGAAGTGAGTAAACAGAAGAAGTGGAAATAAAAGCAAAAAGGAATGTTTTTACTGGAGGTGGTGATCTTGGGATGGAAAAGTGAAAAGTTATGTTGTGACTGTGGAGGAAGAAACATGGTATTAGGTTTGGATTGATGTGACTGTGGAGGAAGAAATGGTATTAAATTTGGGTTGAAGATGTGATGAAAGAGATTCCGTGATAAGAAAAAGAGAGGAAGCATGCAAAGAGGAATGGACCAGAAATGAGGACTGATGGATGTTTAAAGATATGGACTCCTTGGAAGAACAGAGGAATGGATATGGGGTGATGTGCATGTGGAGAAATGAAGGCTTGAAGGACAAGTGAGAATGCCACTACTGTCTGGTGAAAACCTCAAACCCTTAGATTTAGTTTTGCTTTGAAGAGACTTTTTATAATGAATTCCATGGGATTTCAACTCATACATACTCTTCCAATAAGAAGTTTGAGTTATGGTTGAGGTTTGCAGACAACAGTACTGTAAATTCACCACGTGTGGAGTTAGTTGATGATATCAAAGAATTGCCCATCATCAAACCTCTTGAGACCACAGTGAGTCTTGAAGATGTTGTAGTCTTGCCAGCTTCATTCTCAGCCTCACAGACATATTCTCCTTGATGCTTCTTCTTGACAACTTTATCGATAACTAGTGTGTATGTATCGTGGTCTTTAAAACACTTGAACTCCTTGCCAGATTTTACCAATTGGCCATTGAAAAACCAGTTAACTCTGGTGACGTACTTTATGGTGGCTGTAAAAACGGCCTTGCCATTTTCCTCAGTGCAAACATCTCCCAGATAATCAATAATAATGGGATAATCTACCAGACTGTCAGAGGACTCGCTGATTATGATCGCCTCGGAAAGATACTCCTCACAAGTGACCGTCTTCCTGCTTACTTGCGTAGATTCGTGGATCTCAGACTGACTGACTGTTGTGGTTTGGAAGGAAGCCCTGGCTTCAGTGTTGACTGCTGCAGACTGAGATACAGCAGAGGGAAATACAACTGCACTCTCTGCCACCATCAAGGTGTCCACCACAGATGACAGCACTTCTTTCGAGTGAGCTGAGCTGACCAGCGCTTTCTGAGGCTTGTCAATCTGCATGGTACCTGGTTGCTCTGATGTAAGACTTTGCTGCTCCTGGAAAACCATAGCATGCAGAGCTACCTGGAGTTCAGACCTAAGATCAGCTGTCTGAGAGTATTCACCCTCAAAAGACAGTGTGATCTCCATGGGGGCACCTGGGGTTGTGATCAGGTATGTATATGAAGCCTGTTTGGGCTCTCTCTGAACCTTCACCTCCTGTACCTCCACTGCCTCTAACCTTCCTACAACATCGGCTAGTAACACAGGTTGGTCACTGGCCACCACAGACTGAAGGGCGTCTCTGAGTTGACGTCGTATATTCAGAGTTGATGGTTTGGGAATCTGAATGACAAAGTTGAGTTCTTTAGGTAGAGTCTGACTGTCCTGCGACTCATGGACAAACATAACTCCCTTGGACTGCGTCATGATGCTGACAATCGAGCCCTCAGATTTATGTATCTCACTTGACTGCTCTCCTATAATGATCTGCTTTTCGTCTAGCGACACCGACTGTTGGACTGACTGACCCTCCTGGATCTGGACCGCAAAGTCTTGCTCAGCTGCTTCTAAAATAGTACAGCTTTCAGTGGCCATGGCCTTCTCCTCTATAAAAACAGTTTTTTTTGGGATCTTAGGCTCAGTTTTCATCTCAAGCTTAAATTTTTCATCAGTTTGAAGACTAGTAGTGTGACCTTCCTCCAGAGTCTGAGTGTCTGTGACATTCAAAGAATGCATTATATTCCAGTAATCCTCTTTCTGGACTAGTGCTCGCTGCTGCTTCACATCAGTAACGAAAGGTGTCTCCTTTGGGAGCTGCATGGGCTGGGAGGAGACTGTGAGGATGCTTAAAGGCCTTGGCTCAGTTCGAAGCTGTGACTGAATCCCGGTCACCGACACATTAAGATCTGTGTGATAATCTGCTGTGATCTTCCTTTTCTCTTCTGAGGTAGCTGCGTGCCTTCTAGCCTTTTCCTGTTTCTGCATTGCCACCTGTTGGTCAGGTTTGGTGATGGTAAGTATGCCTTCCTTTGGTAAAACCGATAAAGAATGTATTGACTGAAGGTATTTTGTTTGTGGCAACTCTTTCTTCGGCTGAATATACATGGCATCAGTCTTTGCAGAGAACTCTGAAGTTTCCTCACAAACCGCAGTTCTCTGCTCTTCTTGAGTCACCGAATGCAATAAAACTGGACTCTTCCTCACTTCTGCCTGCTCTGCGGAGGGCTTTTTGCTGCTGAATTTACCCTCTGACTGTAAAACGTCCTGATCACTGATAACCTGCAGATTCAGGAATCTTTCTCCCTCTCGTTGAGGCTGCAGACATACAGAAGAAGCTATACCAGGCACCTGTCCTATCTGTTCACCTTGGAGTTTGTATTTCTCTTCAGTAGTCATAGCTGACTTATAGACTATGTCTTTGTGTGGGGTGATACTTTCCTGCTCTGGCCTGTGTATTTCAAATATCTGCTCCTTAGATAAAGCCACTCTAGTTTCGCTCACTGGTGCTATCACTGGCTTAAATTGTTCTTTCTCAATCAAGGGTTTAATGGATGCATCTAAAGCTGGCAAAGGCTCAGAGTGTCTTTCTGTGAGTGGGAGTTGCCCTGTAGACTGAGCTGAGTATAAAATCTTAACCCCCTCGGTGACTCTGAAACTCCTCTCTTCCTCTGGCCTGTGGGTGACGCCTGAGGTTTCATCCTGGAGGGGCAGAGTGGACTCTACTTGATGAACACTAACAAGCTGCCTGGGTTCGGTAAAGGTCTTCACATGCTCTGGAGCCTGGTCCATCAAGGCCTCAGCCTTTACTGTGGCGAGTGGTAGGACCTCTTCGGATGTGGCTGACATAAGCTTTGATGGCTGCTCTTTGGCTAACTTGAGTTCTACAATCTCAGGGCTGAGAATCCGATCTGAGTGCTGCTCAGTGATCTTTTGTCTCTCCTGGACTGAAGATAAGAAAGTTGCCATGTGTAGCTGTTTCATAGGAACAGCTGAGACCTTGAGTGGATGAGTGGGAGCCAAAGAAACCCTCTCCTGCATTTCATGAGACTGCAGCACTGCTGCTTGGTGGGTAAGTTGCTCTCGATGAAGGGTGGCAGCAGAGATATCAAGCTCTCTAAGGGTTCCCACCTCCTCACTGGGAATAATCTGCTGGTCTTCGGTGCTAATGGTATAAATCATCTGATCAGAAAGAGTTCTTTCATGGATTAATCTGGATTCTGTTGTTTGTTCGGTCATAGATATTTTCAAACCTTTGGTTTTCCTAACTAATGTGTGCTCTTCCTGAACTTTCTCCTTGAAAACCAGAAGCTCAGCGGTACAAGAGGCCTCCCCATACTGGTTGGAGGCCTTACAGGTGTACACACCACTGTGCTCTTGTTTGACAGTCTTAATATTAATAAAGCCTGATCCATCTGGGTTGCTCACAATGATACAGAACCCACTAGGCTGAATGTGGAAGCTGCCTTTGAGCCACTGAACCTCAGGGAGAGGATCCCCGGTCACAATATATCTAAAGAAAGCCTGACCTCCCTCACACAACTCAAGAGGCTCTATAGTTTTAGTGAACTCTGGGGGTTTGCCAGTTGGCACAAATGTTCTGTCAGCTTTTTCTTCCCTTTCTGGCTCCTTCAATTGAACATGCAAATAAGAAGTGCAAGTCGACTGGCCAAACCTATTGCTGACAGTACAGGAATACTCTCCCTCAAACTCCCTCCGGACTTTGGTAATGACCAAGCTATACTCATCCTGCTCATAAATGAACGTATACATGGACGAACTCGTTATAGTCTGCCCATTGTGGAACCACTGAACGGTGGGCTTAGGGAAACCCGACACTCTGACAGTAAACATAGCACTTTCTCCAACAGTCACAGCCACTGGAGAAAGTTCACTGAGGAAAACTGGCTTTTCTTTTTTCTTTTCCAAAGAGCTGGAGTAGCGTTTGGACTCTGGCTTAAGTTCAAGTGTTTTGGTTTTATCGGGTAACTTAAGGCCAGTGTAGTATGACTCCTGGGTTTCCGCTTCCACTGTGGTGGTTGAGCTAGAGAAGACTGAGTGGAATAACAACAGTTTGAGACACATTCCAACCACAATACAAGCAGCTGCACTGAAAACATAAGGACATATGCATCTGTTGAGTTATTGACTGCAAGGTAAATCAAACCACAATGTTTTACACGTTTTAGCAAATTTACTACCAACTATTTACACTTTCAGAATTGAAAAAACTAATTCATATATGCTTTTACAATTTCACCTACATGTACTATGACATGCTATGAACAGGTGAGCATGGTTCCATAATTTGTTCAATCAAACCCGCTATTTAGTGTCACAGCATGCAGCTCAACCTTCCAAAAATCGAGTTTTTAAACAAAAAAGGCACACAGGTTTACCTAGGATTGAGAGGCATAAGATTCTGTCATGTGATGACAACTGAGCCAATTACATCCACTAACAAACATTTCTTCATATCTTGGAAGATGGTTTTCAGTAGTGCAAAAAAGTTACATTTGGAAAAACATCCAATAATACCAGTAAAACATAAGAGACATAAAATTCTTTGTTCTGAAACACATGAATTTCTTACCAGAGCAACCTGAAGACAAAGTCAAAACAAGAAAAAACATCTGTAAAAAAAATATCTACAACCTGGACAATAGTTACCTTTAACTTCCTCATGGACCAGAACTGTAGATTCCTTCTCCACTGCAGTTACTGTAAAGACACAAACATTTACAAATTAAAAACACTCTCAAAACTGTACATAAAGCCTCATATGGTGCAAGACTGTTAGAATCATTGACAGGTCGTGCATCCATATTATCCGTTTGTTTTTTCTTTTAACTGACATTCTTGCATGCGTCCTTTTGGTCTTTAGTGTGCAGCACTTCTGGCTTTTTGGGAAAATGCCCAGTGATATGAGTGTCCCTCTCTCTTTGTCTTGTTTGATATTTAAGTCAGTAAAGCAGGACACAAAGATCAGCGACCTCTCCTAAACACAGTGGTTAAAACATGGTTGAAGAAGTGGTGTCACCGTGTGAAGAAGTGTGCCTCTGCTGACTATGTAGGTGGGAAGCAGTGTGGATGAGTGCCCGAGCGAGCAGAAGGACCAGAAGCATGCAGATGCCAACCTTTCATTACTGTGCTGCACTCAGCATCCGTGGCTGAGTTGACATTTTTGCAAGTGTAAGAGCCCCCTTGTCCGGGTCCCACATTGTTAACATTTATACAGCACAGGGGGCCGTCATGTTTCAGAGAGTAAGACACAGAATCCTCAATATTCAACCGGTTGTAAAGCCAAATGACCAACGGAGTGGGAACCCCCTTCATAACGCAATACAAGGAGCCGCTGTCTTTGTTTCTGATCAGCAGCCCAGGGGGGAGTTTGATCAGGAACTCAGGGCAGCTGGAGAGGCGTTGACCACGCCTGTCATGAGGCATGACATCAGGAAAATACAGGTGGCTGATGAGGCTGTTAGGTCTCTGGGAAGATGGAGGAGATGGTCCCGGCTTCTCCACCGCCTCCTGCTTGTCTTGGTCTTGGGGATCTCTAGGGGTCTCCCTGTTTGCCTGAGACACTTTACGCACAGAATCGGTAGGAATGGGGGTTTCTGCTTTGAGATTTGCTTCTTTAGCTGGGTGAGAATAAAGTTAGGGAGAGTAATTAGGGGTCAGAGTGTATAAGGCTATGACTCTAAACACTAAAGGGGTTAGTAGGATGGATGGATGAGGTTAGCGAGGCGAAGCTGGCAACAGCAGGAAGAGAAGCCTACAAAGTTTGTTATTCCATTACATTCTAACAGGTTACAGGCTAAGAGGAAATATTAAATAATGAGAGGGGGGACGAAGCAGGAGGAGCAGGTGGAGGGGTACCAGATGGAGAAACAGACTAATAAAAAAAGAAAGATTAACCACCTTCAACAGTGAGCTGGGCAGAAGAGCTGTTCTGGCCGTGTTGGTTGGTGGCGGTGCAGCGGTACAAACCCTGGTCCGCCACGCCAACACCCTGGATGATCAGAGACAACAGCCCCCCGATCTGAGAGCTCCTCACCCGCTCCGTGTCCGCCAGACTCTGGCCGTTATGATCCCATACCACCCCGATGAAGGGCTGCCCATCAAACAAGCAGCTGAACTCGGCCATCTCACCACTTTTCACCTGGACGTCGCTCATCTCCTTCAGCAGTTTGGGGCTGGCTGAGAATTTTATATCAAAGCTGCTCTCCACCGAGCTCATGCTCTCCATCTGAATCTCAACCGTCCTCCAAGACACAGAGGAACTCTCAGAGACCATCTCAGTAAACTCAACACTGTGGGCGGTTTGTCCCAGAGACAGAGAACTGAAACTCTCTGTCTGAGCCTCCAGTCTCTGACTTATCTTAGTCTCAGCCCCAGTGCTCGACACACTAGCTAAGGCTTTTTCATCTGGGCAATAAGAAAGAGTAGAAGAATTAGGTCAACACATCATTCTGGTGACTTCTTCAGGCTACTTGTGTCACAGCTTGTTTGCCAAGAGTGCAGCTGGAGTGGAGCGTTGAGGATCAGTCACGATCAGTGAGGGAGTGGACAGTGGCTGCTTTCCACCGTCAATCATGCAAACTTGACTGGAGCCAAAATGTAAAATAAAAAAACAGCTATGGATTATATCCATGCTCATTTGAGGAACCCGAAAAGCTAGATTTCCAAAGTTCAGCTCTGTTTTTTTACCATGCTGCATTCCTCTGAGATAAAGATGCTCATGAAGACATCACTACTGTTAAGAGCTCTTCATGTAGAAAGAGAAGACAGTCATGCATCACGAGACAAACCTGTAAGATTATCACCTGTGCTTACAGTGAGCATGTGGGAAACAGAAACAAGCTAATTTAAAGTATATTTGTAATGCATTCTCATAGAAACTATTATCTACAGTTAGTTCAACTGTAACATCAAAATAAGGACTTCTGAAGGCTGAGCCAGCAAACTGTTAAATTTAGTTAATTTAGTAAAATTAGATGCTGGTTTCACAAAGATTTTATTGACATAAAGACTAAATTAAAGCCTAAAAAAACACGTCATAAACCGTGGCATAAAAATAATTGACTTGTTTGCCATCTTAGAGTCTGACGGGAAGATCAATATCCAGTAGAAAGGATTTAACCATGGATTTGAGGGCTACAACATGGTTAGGTTCTATAACAGTTTTCCCTACTTGTGTTTGCTAGGCAAAACAGGTAACGTTAACTTTCTAGTTAGCAAACGCCACCAATGTCTGTGGGTTCTCAACTAGGGAAATATTTAAAATAGTTCTAAACTGCTTGATGCAAAATAGAATTTTACATAAAAGGTGCTGTAAATCACCTAAATAAATCAATATTAGCCTTTTTTATGTATAGCTAATGTTAGCATAACCTTCCCCAATTGTTGATAATGACATGTCTTACTGGCAAAAAGAAGAACCTTACAAAAGGTTTTTGGTGATTATTGTGATTGGTGATTATTATTATATTTATTCCAGTCTTTGTGCTGCATGCTTAGCAGGCCTTCCAAGGTCTGGTAGGGCTGTTTGTGATTATTTTGGCTAAAATCAGTGCTTCCAGCCTTAGCTAAGATAGGCTAAACACTCCTCCTTTAAGGCACTGATATTTGATAAATTTTTTTATCTGACTATAAAGTAGAAGAAAAGTGTTTTACAAAATGCTGTCTAAAATCTAAAATCTTTGTACAACCAGCATCAGTTGATCCAGATCGCTAGCATACTGAACATGCCTGAAACCTTGATACATGCATTTGGCCTTTTTTGGCTCAATACATTTTTAGTGGCCAATAGATGCCTAATTTTATGTTTGACAAGTGAATGAGTGTGAAGCAAGAATTAGACTCCTAAAAGCAGAGCTGTCTGGAAACTTACAGTATGAACAGGGATGCTCTGTTTGAAGACCGCATCGGCATGAGCCCAACATTTCAGATTTTGTTTCTAACTAAAAACAGACATTTGGATGGTTTTCAGATGCATCAGAGTCTTGCTTCAGCAGAAACTAACATGATAGATTCAGATTTTGAGCTCAGAGCATCCCTAGTTAAAAACATGCTACCAAAGAAGGTTAGACTATTAAAGCTCATGCAGTGCATGCTGGTCTGACAGTATTAGGTATCTTAACACCACGTATGTCTGAATTACTCACCATCAATATTCAAAGTTGCGGTGCATGTGGCCATTCCTGCCGAATTTGTGGCAACACATGAATACTCTCCTTCATGGTTGGGGAGAGCTCTGGAAATCTCCAACTGACAGGTATCACCATAATGAGACATGCTGAAGATGTCTGACTGTCTGATCTCTCTGTCATTACAAAACCAAGAAATCTGTAGATCTGGAGACACAGAGTTCATTTGCAGTCAGGAACATCTCAGCCACATCTGCTTAATTATGCACTAATACTACTAATAATAGAACACCTATTACAGAATATTGTAAAAAAAGTATCTAAAGTGAGCAGTGGGCACTACCTTCCCCAGAGACGGTGCACTGGAACTGGGCAGGGTGTCCCTCTGTGACCAGGATGTCCCGTATTGGAGAAATGAGTACCGGAGCAGAGACCCGAGCCGCAGTTTCAACCACTTCAGGAACTAGAAGACAGACATGACGACAAAAAGCAAATTTACTGACAGTATTAGTAATCAATCAAGTTATTCACAGGTTTACATACTAAAAATCATTTGGTTCCAGTTTCTCCAGTGTCAGAATCTCTTTGAAGTTTTAGACTAAATATTTAATTTGAAGACATGACTTTGGGTTCCAGTAATTTATGACAGACATTTGTCTTTGTTTCCAGAGTAACATTTAAGCTTCACCATCCTAATAAAAGCATAGAAGGAAAAAAACTTTTCCGTACCTTCCACAGTGAGTGGGGCAGAGCTTGTCTCCTGTCCGTAGTCATTCTTGGCCTCGCAGCTGTAGGTGCTGGCGTCCTCGGGGAAGACTTCAAGCAACAGCAGCGTGTGCTCGTCTCCATCATGGAGGAACTTGCACTTGTAACCGGCGGACAGAGCCTGGGAGTCTTTGTACCAGAACACCTGGGGCTGAGGGATGCCGCTCACCTGCACCGAGAAGCGAACCGATCTACCCGACGTTGCTGTCTGGGGCTGCATGTGGCGGATGATCTGAGGAGGCTCTGGCACTGGAGACAGACAGCAGAAGAGATGAAGGTAGATTTTTCCGGACAGCAGAATGTATGGCACAGCAAAAAAAGTACCGTAAATAGTGATAACATCTGCTGCATTGTTAATCTGTACATTGCTCTGTGATCCACAGATTATTTCACTTTAAGGGTTGGGTATGGGTTCCTTAAAATGTTCTGAGGAAAATCTTTACTGATGAGCTTCTTGTAACACATAAAGAATACTGAAATAACTATTGAATGAATTGACTACAGTGATATTGATTTTCAAAAAGCTGGCTGATGACCCCTTACGTCTGACATGAAGGTTCATGGTGCTCTTGTTTTTGCCAGCTAGGAAGGTGTACTCTCCTGCGTCACTCCTGTAGGTCTCAGAGATGGTGAGGCGGTGGAGCTTCCTGATGGTGGCGTAGGTGAACCTCTCCTCCACTGAGAACTGGATCTCCACTCCATTTCTCATCCAGCGACCCTCCACATCATCCTCATTCACCTCAAACTCAAAGGTTGCCCTTTGTTTCTCAACAACCTGCAAAAACAGACAAATGGACGGGTTAGTTTTAATTATAAAAATATATACGTTCAAACAGCATTAGTATGTAGATAACTGAATGAACTCACAGTGATGTCTCTGCTAGCAGGCTCTGAGATTTTGACGTCACGTCCCTCGACTCCCAGGTGGCCCTTGGAAACGCTTGACCCAGCCACGGCGGTGTATTCTCCGGCGTCAGACAGGCGGACTGATGGTACAACCAGGTGGTGCACAAACTTATCCGATGTAATTTTATATCTGAAGGAAACATAGCAGGGAACATAGGAAGTTGATGAGGAGATCTTCTTAATTTACTTGTTGTCTTTGTGCTGTTGGTATGATTAGTAGAAGTGTTTGAGCTACTATACCTGTCGGACATCTCCAGCTCCTGACCGTCCTTCATCCATATCACCTGGATGTTGGGTTCAGAAACTTCACATTCAAATGTCGCTCTCTTCTTCTCTGTAATCTTCAGGTCCTTCAGGTGTTTGGTGAATTCAACCACACGGGCTGCAGCACAAGAAACAAACAGGGAAATAAACTTAAACCTGCATGTAGCAGTATGTTTGATCTTAACATTGAACCATTAACCTAGTTTCCAGAAAAAAACATAAATCAATCAATTAAATCAAAAAAGACTGCTTCCATATAGCAAAGGTGCTTTGGGGGATTCAAGTGGTCCTTTAGCAGGTTCTAGGGGTCACTGGTAAGGTTCTAGTGGTCCTTTAGGAGACTGTAGTCGTTATTGAGGAGATACTATGGATCTTTTTGATCGTTATTGTGTTATTTGAGGAGGTTCTAGTGGTCATTGTGGAAGTTCTTGAGATCCTTTATGTTGAGTTTTTTTGTAGTGGTTGTAGTACTCACTTTATGTTGGTTGGATTAGCTGGTGAATATAGTGAAAGATCTAGCAGCTACGGAGTCAGACATTTTCATGAGGATTTGGTGGAGACCAAACCAGAACTAAAAGTTAAAGATTGCAAAAACAGATCTTACCCTCAACATAGAGTTTAGCTGTAGTTACTGCAGAGCCAGCCATGAAGGTGTACTCTGCGCTGTCTCCAAAGTGAACGTTTCTGAGGCTCAGAGTGTGAGTGAGCTGTTTGCAGCGAGCCTGGCATCTGTCCGTGGACCGGATCTCCACACCGTTCTTCAGCCATTTGTATGTGATTTCCTCGTAGTTGACATTCACCTCGAAGGTGACTGTGTCTTTCTCCTGAGCGTTCAGGTTCTGCAGCATTGTTGTGATGAGGATGGCTACAAAACAACCAAACTGATGGTGAGTCCACTGAAACTTCCAAGCAATTCATTACTGATTAGCCAATCAAATCCATTATCGACTAAAGGTTGGTTGATCAACTTTCACTGTGTTTATCGATTCATTTCATCAAAGATAATTGAAAATAAACACTCTCATGGATGCAGCTTTTAATCTTAAATGTAAATCATCCATGTTGCCATCAGTAAGTACCTAAGGGGAATAACTTACGGTTAATGGTTAGAGTTGCAGAGACTTTGTCGTTCCCACAGACGAATGTGTACTCTGCGGAGTCGTCCCTGCTGGTGTTCATGATCTTCAGCTGGTGGAGTTTTCCCTGAACCACAATTCTAAACTTTTCACTCATCTCGATCTCCACACCGTTCTTCAGCCAGGTGGACGACACGTTGAAGTGAGAGACTTCACATTCAAATGTGGCTACCTGTGTCTCAGGGACCGCCACGCTCTTCATGGGCTGTGTCACACGCAGGGCTGAGAGGAAAATACAGCTGGTCATTACAGTGCCATAACTATTGAAACTGCTACTTAAAAAAATACAGTAGAACCTAACTTTATGCTTATGTTAAACATTATTTAACATTGTTAAAGCTATTATGCTCTAAAAGAATAGCTTGTTGCATTAGTTGACATTGTGTCACTGAACTTAAGGTACCATTGCCTTCTCATTCTGAGCAGGAAGGAGTTAAAAATACTGGACAATAATTTTTCTATTTTATGTATTCAAAGCTCTCAATACAGTATAATGTTTTTACAGTCTTTAGGTAACGTTGACCAGTTTAGCCTTGTATTTATTAAGATATTTTAGTTGATTATGTGAAAACCCAGTTTTTAGCTTTGGTCTGTGTTAGTTGACAAACAGCATTGCTTTAACGATATAATGTCCAATGCAGAAAAATATCATGCTTGGTCTCCCCTGATTCTGAACCCTGAAGTTACTGGCTGTTGATACTTGTAAATTCTAGGCTCAACAAACTTAACATTCCTAAATTTAACTCTTGTTGGTCATTATACGCTTTTCATTTTTAAAGGCTGCTAACGTGCCATGCTCTGCTAACACTTACACTCGACGCGGAGGCAAGCACTGCACTGGAGGTGGCCCACCACAGCGGTGTACTCTCCCTCTTTGCTGTTGTCCACATCTTGGACAATCAGTTTGTGGGTCTTCTTCTCAGAGAGCATATTGTAGTGCTCATTGGGCTTCAGCTCTACTTTGTTAAACATCCATTTCACGGGGATGTCGTCCTCAGAGATGCCCATCTCAAATACGGCAGTTGCACCCAGCAGTGATGTCACATCCTTTGGCTTCTTCAGGATCTTGATGGCTGTGGGGAACATATTTTACAGAATAAATGTTTTGGAACTGCACTAGAAATTGTTATATTTGTTTTTGAAAAAGTGGTTGCTTACTTTGAACGTTCAGCCTGGCATTTGCAGACAGTTTTCCCAGTTTGAAAGAGTAAACAGACTCATCCTGTGTGGTACAGTTCTTTATCTTCAGGGTGTGGACTGTGCCTTCAATTGTGATCTCAAATTTATCACTGGGCTGAATCTCAATGCCGTTCTTGATCCATTGAGCTCCCCTCACGTCTTCGTGGGTCAGCTCCAGGCTAAATACTGCCTCCTGAGTCTGGACCACGTTCAGGTTTTTAAGGGTCTTCTTGACCTTCACAGCTGCGGAGACAAACATTGTGGTTAATCAAGGGTTGTTGTGGACAGATATTTGCCAGTTAAGCAAATTTGAAAAAGGTGAATCTTAATTTGCATAATAATTTTGAAGAAATACCCAATACATTTTACAATCCATCACAACCCATCTTTGTGCATCCAATGTGTTTAATTTCTAGTTTAGGAAAGGAAGGAAGGAACATTTAGTCCTTCTCCAAAGCCCTTGAAATATGCATTCCCGGTTCTAGCAATCTAGTCAACAATCCATCCAAGAGTAAGTGAGGGTTTTGTTCTCAAAGTCAGATTTACCTTTCTATTCCAGACAGAAACTAACAAACAGAGATTCAACTGACTTTGTTCTTCTGTATAGTCAGTTGGATAAAAAAGGTAAGATTTACTGTAGATCTGGGACCTACCCTCGACTTTCAGGTTGGCTGAGGTCTTGGAGGTGGCGACCTGATAGGTGTACTCTCCGATGTCGGTGGCTTTAGTGATGATGATGACGAGGCATCTGACGGCACCTTTCACTTCGCTCAGAGTGTTCTCGTTGAAGTCGACAGGCTGGCCGTCTTTCAGCCACTTGCCCTCAGCTGAGGGGTTGGCTACTTCACACTCTAGCACGGCGGTCTGGGAGTCAGCCACCACCAAATCACGCAGGGGCTTCTTGATAGCGCCACCTGGGAACAGTAAACAGCTCTACTCAGTCAGCACTTAGTCCAGTCAGCACTACAATGTGTTAACTTGCGATAAAAAACATATCTTACCTGATACAGTGAGTGTACCAGTACACATTTTCTCACCAGCAGCAAACATGTACTCGCCCTCTTCATCCTTCATTGCATTCATGACAGTCAGGGTGTGGCGCTTGTTCTTGGACTCCATCTTGTACTTGGCGCCGGCTTTGAGTGGCTGCCTCTTGAAAGTCCAGAAGGCATCGATGCCTGGATGAGAAACCTCGACTTCAAATGTGACGTTTTCAGACTCTGAGCACTCCTTGTTCTTCATCGGTTTTACAATCTGGACAGCTGTTGAGATGGAACAAGAGTTAGGCCATATAACTATGTCCGGAGTCACACTAAACCCAAATATCTTTAATTTACACGTAGAATCTATTCATTCGCCATCCTTGTTTGAAGTAGGGCTTAATGTTATCTAGTCATTTTAAATGTATTACTACCTGGGAATA
Source organism: Morone saxatilis (assembly GCF_004916995.1). Taxonomy (NCBI): domain Eukaryota; kingdom Metazoa; phylum Chordata; class Actinopteri; family Moronidae; genus Morone; species Morone saxatilis. The sequence goes on along the minus strand of NW_023340095.1, from coordinate 1,035,053 downwards.
TATCACTCTTCCCAATCAAAAAATTCCTTATTCCTTATTTTCCCAAGAAACATGTACAGATTTTCTAACTGAAAACCAAAATACAATTTGTGTACAAATCATACAAAACCAAGTATTGAAGCAACAGTCCTGTTGACAACTGTCATCCCAAGTCAACAGATGCTTAAACCTCACTCAGTTTTTAACCTACTCTGAACAGAGAATTTGCAGCTGGTGTCGGCTCGGCCAACCACAAGTTTGTAGTGTCCTTCATCTGAGGCATAGGTCCTGTTGAAGACCAGGCGCTGCTTGGCTCCCTTTGCCACCATTTGGATTCGGTCACTGGGTGTCAGCAGTTTGTCGTTGTGGTACCATTTCACTGAGCTGACGTCCTGAGCGGAGATCTTGGTCTCCAAGACAGCCTTGGTGCCCTCAACGGCACTGGTGTCTTTCAGTGGAATTAAGACACCGATTGCTGCAACACAAGATAAAATATTTTGCTTGTAACCTTTTATTTTAGAATATTAGATTTTTTTTGAAAAACTACATGCATGAAAGGTGTCTTACTCTGAATGACCAGCTTTGCAGATGTTGAAATTGCCTGATCAGGAACCACAAAGGAGTACATTCCAAAGTCATCCTTGCTGGTGTCTTCAATCAGAAGTTTGTGGATCTGTTTGTCAATAACAATGTGCACACGGTTGGAGGCTGTGACTGGTTGTCCATTCTTCATCCAGGTTCCTTCAACGTTCTCCTGGGAGAACTTGACCTCCAGCTGAGCAATGTCACCCTCGCAGATGGTCAGGTCTGTCAGAGGCTGAATCAAGGTCACCGGACGCACTGAAACATCAACACAAACATGTAAGGTACTAGATACAACCAGAATAAAAGCCAAAATAGTGCTTTCTAAACTCTGCAGTATTCCTTACACCCCCAATACATGAAATTGGTGGATGGGACAAACAATGAAGCTTTGATTATTTTTTACAGCTTTTAGATTATGAGGTGGTACTACAATAAAGCACCAATGGCCTGATTCTATGGGAAAGTTCAGAAGGTCACAAACCTATTAGAAGTTACATACTGGAGATCATTAACTCCAATACCAAATTTCAGAGGGATCTCAACAGAAATTGTCAAAATGTCTCTGAACAAATTTTTGGATGCACTGACAGCTTTGGACCAAGTTAGAAGCTCTGAATTAATTACAAAAGTACAAAACTTAAAGTCCCATAACTTACATTTCATCTTCAGTGAGGCACTTGTCTTGAACTCGGCCACTTTGAAGGTGTATTTTCCTTGATCCTCCTTCTTGACATCTTTGACGGATAGGGCGTGTCTTCCACGGCGGGAGGTCATGACATATTTATTGCTGGGAGAGAGCAGCTTTTCTCCAAAGAACCAGCTGCCTTCAGCATCCTCACGAGACACGACACACTCAAACTCTCCAGAGTATGTCTCAGGAACCTCTGTGCTCTCCAGCTGCTTCAGGATCTCCAGTGGGGCTCCTGTTTATAACACAATACAGATGGTATGTTAATGACTACAGTTTTGGTGAAAAGTCAAAAATACACTTGGATACAGCAGTGACAGAAAAGTAGCCAGTTGTTAGCCAACCAACCTTCAACATTGAGTTTGGCAGTTGTGCTGACGTTATCATCTACAACCATGCAGGTGAATTCAGCATCATCCCTCATGTCGATTATCAGCACAGACAGGAAGTGAACCTTTCTGTCAGAGTGCATCCTGTATTTGTCACCGGAGAAGATCTCCACATTATTCTTCAGCCATTTGACCTTGACAAAAGGCTCATTGGTTTCACACTCAAAGGTAGCCATGGTGTCCTTCTCCTTTGCGTCAACATCCTCCAGTTTCTGTGTGAAGCTGATGACTTGTTTTGCTGCAAAAATTAAACAAAACCTTTGTTAAAAACATTTAAAAAAGAGAATGACCATATATAATGGTAGAAAGTCCAGAGCCATGTTACCTTGCACCAGCAGGAAAGCGTGGCTTGAAGTCTCTCCAGCAGTGTTTGAAGCTTTAACCATGACACTAGCAGAATCCTCTGCTGTGACATTTCTGATCAGCAGTTCACACACATGATCCTCAGGCCAGTACCAGTTAATACGGTCAGACTTCTCCAGCTGAACACCGTTCTTGAACCACTGGCACACAGGTTCTGGTCTGCCAACGACTCTGACTCTGAACTTGACTTCATCTCCCTGTGCGACTGTCTGGCTGGTAATACGCTCCAGGATCTTAGGAGCTTCCATGCTGGCAGAGAGCTTGACCCTTTCAGGTTTTAGAGGTTTAGCTGTAACCTTTAGGCGCTCCTCCTCCGCCTTCTTCTTCGCAGCCTCCTCCTTCTTGGCGCGGTGAAGCAGCTCCTCTTTTGTTTTCTTCAGCAGACCCTCATAGGACTCATCCCTCTTACGTGACTTGAGTTCCACCGCAGTGATGGACTCATAATAGCCTTCTTCTGTCCTGCGCTTGAACTTGCCCCTCAGCTCCTCTGACTCCTCTGTGGCTTTCTCATGGACGATTCTCTGGGCCTTCTTAAGCTTGACCACTTCTTTTAGTTGAGCGTCTTCTGCAGGTTTCTCAGCCTTCACCACCTCAAACGGTGTTTTTCCAGGTTCAGGGGCAGCCTCAGCTCCCTTTGCCTCTGGGGCACGGCGCAGATGAGTTCTGAAGTCCTCCTTCTGCTGAATCTCCAGCTTCACGATGTGCTCAGCTGAACCCAGGTTGTTGTCGGCTACCACTTTGACCTCTCCTGAATCATAGGATTTGATTCCAGTGATCTCCAGATAGTAAATACCATCATACCGAAGTTTGTATCTCTTGCTTTTGCGGATAAGTTGTCCGTTGAGGTACCAGTTAACCTTTGGTGATGGATAACCGGTCACTCTACAGCGGAATCGTGCTGTGTCACCTTCCAGCACTCTGGCTGGTTCAGGAAGAAGGACAATCTCAGGTTTCATTTTCTCAGCTTCTTCTTCAGCTGTGACTCCATAAGGTCCTCCCTCATGAGCCAGGCGTTCAATCTCATCAATTCGGTGTGCCCCCTTTCTGCCTTCAGGAAGCTGGCTTTCCTCAACAAGGCCCTTCTCATCCTTCACGACGAGGGTAGCTGAGGTCTGGTCAGCTCCAAACTTGTTTGTGGCTCTGCAGGTGATAACACCGCTGTCTCTGGCATAAGCAACTTCATAGTCAAGACTGCAGTAGCCAAATTCATTGACCATGCGTAACCTGTTAGCAGCTTCCAGGGGTTTGCCATCATGAAGCCACTCCACTACCATTGTGGGGTCACCAATGGGGGTTAGTCTGCACTCAAAATGAGCTGGACCAAAACGCTTCATGCGGACAGAGGTCAGCTTCTTCTTGAACTGTGGTTTCTGCTGCTTCTCCTTGTCGTAAAGGTCACCCTCCTCCCACTGCTCTTGTCCATATCGCATATGAAGGGGCTCCAACTCTGGAGGGGCAATCTCTTTGGCTTTGTAGGTTCCTTTTGGAATAATTAGCTTCCTCTCTGGTTCTGGTTCAGCATAGTCCACCTCAACGTTGACTCTGCAGCGAGTAGTGTCTCTGCCAGCCTTGTTGATGGCTGTAGCGGTGTACCAGGCGCTGTCTGAGCCAGCTGCTGAGGAAATCTGGAATTTGGCGTCTCCTCTGGTTCCTTCAACCCTGGAACATGGTAAATGGTAAATAGTAAATGGACCTGTACTTGTATAGCGCCTTTCTAGTCTTCCGCACCACTCAAAGCCGCTTTTCACCACTACCGTGCCACATTCCACCCTTTCACACACATTCACACAGCGATGGCCAAAGTTCCATCGAACAGAAACTAACTCAGTCATACACATTCACACACTGAATGCTCAAGGATACTTCGACACGTGGCAGGAGGAGCCGGGGATCGAACCAACCATTGGGGGACGACCCGCTCTGCCTCTGAGCCACAGCCGCATACATGGATTTGTCATATTAGAATATTTTAAACATGGTTTGGCTAGTGTTTTGCTTCCAGCTTACAAGGTCACACAAGCTGACTGGATTCTACCTACCCAGTAGTAAATGGTAAAGAGTCCAACCAAAGTGACAAATGAGGGATATGACATCTAACAAACAAGTATTGGATGAATTGTTATATTTTCAGATAGGTTGCGTGTTACTCCTACTAGCGTGTTTTTTGTGATTGTGTAGCTGAAGCTAGCTCACATATTTTGCCATCATTATGAAGATCAGTTGTGGGTTTACTGTCAACTTAGTTTGAGAGCCAATTTGGAAATATTGATAATATGGCTAATAACATACCTGATGTTTGGGTGCTTGTGTGGGGTGATAATGTCACTGTTTTTCAGCCAGACAATATCAGGCAGGGGATTTCCAATGGCTTTGACAGCCAGTTCAACCAGAGTGCCCTGCTTTACACTGATGTTCCTTAGCTTCTCAGTGAACTGGGGACGCACCAAGGTTTCTTTAGCTGAAAAAGAAAAGTAAATAAATCATCATGAAAGCTTAAAGTCAAGTATTGTCTTCATAAACGCTCAGTGTTCACATAATGTTCAAGGTGAGCTGAAATCTTACCATCAACAGTGAGAGTGACTGAGAGGGATGATCGTCCAGCTCTGTTCTGAGCAACAACTGTCCACTCTCCAGAGTCCTGTGGCATGGCGGGGACAATGATCAGGGACTGCGTACCGTCCTCTTTAACCACTATCTTGTGGGTGTAATCGCTAACCACTTGTTGTCCTGAGGAGGCAACATACAGGTTATTGATTATTCAATCCAAGTCCAAAAATCGTATTCAGGAACACCTTCATGAATGTTTATCTGTTTTAACTCACCGTTATGGAACCAGTATGTGTCGGGCATTGGTCTGCCAACAACCTTCAGGTCGAACCTGGCAGTCTGCCCCTCAGAGCATTTACATGAGGAAGGCTTCATGACAAACACAGGCTTGTAAAGTCTTTCCAGCTGAGCCTCATCTGTCTCATCAAGCCGACGAGCAGGAGAGCGTCCAGGTGAACGGCTGGAAGAGCGTCCAGGAGAGCGACTCAGAGAACGAGGAGATGTGGACCTGAGGAAGATGCAGAGTTGTCAGCATCCAGGTGTCCAAAGTTCTGTAAAAATATATCTTCGTCCTTTTATCAAGACATTACCTGATCCTTTGCATTGCTGGCTGTGGTGTGTATCTCTGAGCTCCGGAGGGCTCCACATAGAGTTTCCCGGAGCTGACGGTATTTCCTTTCATGTTGGTAGCAAATGCAGTGTAAACGCCCTCATCCTCTGGCAGAACCACAGGCAAACGCAGACTGGCTCTTCCATCCTGAAGAACTTCCATCTGGTAGCGGTCACTGGGCCTGATTCTCTGGCCATCTTTGAACCAAGCAATCTGGTAGAATACAAAATGTTATTGTAGGAGCATGTTGGATACAAATATGCAATTCCAAACTCTATTTTTAATTTGAGTTCAACAGAGACAATTTATTTAACAGAAACCTATTTCTTCAATACAGTACCTTGGGAAGCGGCATTCCAGCCATCTTGCAGTGGAAAGTGACTCCCATTCCATCCATGATCCTGTAGTTTTTGACGGGAGTCTCAAAAGAGGGCTGCACTGCCTCAGTGGGGGCAGCGGTGACCATCAACTCTCCATCTTCTGTCACTATCTCTTTGTAGGTAATCTTCATAATGCGGAGTTCAAGCTCCTGGATGATCCTCTGCTCAGTGACAGAAAGATGGAATTCCTGCAGATAAGATGAGAAGTTAGAAATATGATAATTGAATTGTTTTATCACTGTTGGTTGATTATTATTGATAAAGCCTTAGTTTGCAAAAGCCCAATAAGTGTTAGCTTTAGGGTTAGGAATGGAAGAAGTTGGGGTATTTCGGACTAACAACTCAACCCCGATCTTGCAGCACGTTTTGAAAGGGTTTTGATTATTGCTATGACTTTCACTTTGTCCATTTCCCTCATTTGATTCTGCATAGCAGTTTAGATAGCAGATATAGGAGTGCCAACTAGACCAAGCAACTAACTTAACAGACCAAATATCTTCATTACTTAAGCTCATCATTTCTGTATAAATCTGATAAATGTGTTTGCTTGAAGGTAACAGGAGTCATATACAATGTAATGTTCAGAGAGGTAGTGGTGGTGGTAGGGGCAGTCACGTTCGCCCCGAGGCCCCCTAGTGGGTTAATCTGGCCATATGGGTATGTAAGTTTCAGGTTCCCTCAACACAACAACAACTAAAAGACAACCTCCAATCAGGACTGATAATGATGCTCCTACCTGTCCAGAAATGATGGTGGTGGTCATCTGCTCCATTGTCGTAACAACAATGGGGGAAACGTCTCCCACTTTGGGCTCTTGCACCACAGCTGTCACTTCAGTCTTAAAGGTTGCTTCCTGTTTCTTCATGTAGGTTTCATATTCCTCTGTTAGCAAAACAAAGCATTTAATGTTAGATGAATTCAGGCACCTAATTTCATTGACAAAAGAGAAGAAACAGCTTTTTACAACTCTTGTTTTGACAGAATTTGTCATCCAGTCTGATTTCTTTTTACTTAATGTTATTTAAGCAGATGTTCGTACCTTCCTCCAGCAGACTGGCAGAGGCTGAGACCTCTCCAAGCTGGTTTTTGGCAAAGACAGAGTATTCTCCGGCATCATCAGCGAAGGTCATGGAGATCTCCAATTTGCATTCTCCAGTGTCCTTCTTATAGGCGACTTTGTATCTGATGGATGGAAGGGTAAAAACATGTTAAAGGCAATTCAGCACGAAGTAGTGCCCCAGAGAGGCTGTATTGTACAGACACAATCAGAACCAAAATTGATGATTTGTCTATTCTTACAGTCTTGCCTAACGTAACACTTGTCCTGAAGAGAAAGGGGAATGGGCTTTTTAAGACTGAGCTCAGGATGTCATGGTCATCAAAATCAAAAATCAGAGGCACATTTAGATCACAGGTCAGATCTGATGGAACACATGCAGCGAAGGTAATCAACTGATCATCACCCGCTCAAAATTTGCTCAGTTCAGCCCAGCTCTAGTTTCCAAGCAAACTCAAGAAATGTGAGGGAGAGGAAGGGAAAAAATATGACAGTGTAAGTTGAGAATTTTAGAATTCTTAAAAGAACTTTGTTGAAATTAAATATGAATTCTGTATCAGATTGTTTTATATAAAGTCTACACTTATGTTTTCAAGGTTGCACATTATAGATCCCCACAAATTAAGTTTGTAATGACTGACTCAGTCACAGATCCAGGGAACATGACAAGGTGACCAGTAAGTTTTAAGATACCTGTATCCGGTAGTGAGTGGTACTCCACCCTTCTTCCAGATGATGTGTGGTTTGGGGCTTCCTCCAATCTGGCATTCAAACACTACACTTCCTCCTTCCACCAGCTTCTGGATGGTTGGGTTCTTGATGAAGAAGGGAGCTGTGGCCGCAGCATCTGACTCGGTCACGCTCACCTGAGACATGGTCTCCTCTTTGGCTTCAACGGTTACTCTGGAAATACAAATATATTTTTAGGATTACCAGGGCCAAGCTGTACAGCAACCTTCCCTTAACTCTCAACAATCTGAAAACAAAGAACCTGACTATAGCAGTGTTTTGATCAGGTAGACCGTTTATCAACATGCATTATATTGATGTATCTTTAAAGGAGGTTGATTGACTCACAGTTTCTCAGCAGTCTCAACATGTTCAGTGACGACAGCGACCTCCTCTCTGCTCTCGATGTCCTCAGACACTGCAGGAGAAAGACAGGGTTAGTCACAAGTAGGAGATACCATGTTGGACTTACTATTGATATTCCTGCGTTGTGATAATGGAAAGATTAACAGATTTAGAAGTAGTAACAAAGGGGGGCAAGGTTAAGCGAGGGGCAAAATTAAACTTGAAAAAGACAAAGCCACAACATTGAACCCTGAGGATCTCAAGCAGTAATTTTATATTCAGTATGTTGCTGAAAATGTCCTATATGAGGGATATAAAGCAAACAAATTGATGTCTTGTTTCTTGATGATTTCTGTCCTGCTTTACTGTTCATACTGACCCTGGACGAGCAGGTAGCAGGAGGTGCTGACGGTTCCCGCCTCGTTAGTGGCAGTGCAGGTGAAGCGTCCGCTGTCTTCAGCGAAGGCCTCGCGGATCACCAGCTGGGCGAATCCGTTCTCGTAGTTAATCTGGAAATCAATGGAGCTCTCAATCTTATAGTCCTCTCTGAACCACATGATGACGGGTGTGGGGTGACCACTGATCTGGCACTCCAGGGTCACCGACTCGCCCTCCGTCACATTTGTGTTCTTCAAGCCCTGCAAACAAGACACAAGACTTTCAGAAAATGTCACTTTCACAAAGAAGCATGAATATATTTTGTGGATTTGATGAGAACTACTCCACTTACAGACACCAGTGTGGGTGGGACCACGGCACTGCCTGCAGAAGGTATGGCTGCTCCCTCCACCACCTGTCGTACATTCAGAGATTTGTTAGAAAACTGTAGTTTAACAAAACATGCAACTAAAAATCCACCAAAATGACTCAAAATAACAGGACAAGACTTTGAACTGTTTACATCAAACATATGAAGACGACACAGCACATAAAGATGGAGGAAAGCAGGATGGGCTGAAGAGGTGAGAATGAGGTTATCAGTAGCATCGATGAACATGTTAAAGGTTTATGAGAATGATCCTGGATTTTCACAGACATCAAGAAAACCGGACTTCTAAAAATTTGAGGTCAAGGAGTGACCCGTAATGGTTGCAATATTCATTACGTCCACAATATGAAAACATGCATATTTATTATTTAGCTATTCTGTCAGCCAAATGAGTAGTGGGGATGTGATACTATATTCAGTCCCTCCAGGATGGGATTGTTGCTGGATTTCATGGTAACTTTTCAAATAAATTGCAATAAATGTTGCCGTTTTTTTTTTAATTTTAAGGGTCATTAAAAAGAAAAAGTTTCAAGCTCTGGGGAATAGGAAAAATCTGCTCCTTAGATTTGATTTGTTGGTTGCAGAAGTGGATATCTTTGCCAGCTGATGGCACTAAAATAAAGATCAGCAAATGTCTTTCTTGGATGGACAAAACAACAGATTCTTTATTGCTGGTTTGGAAGATAAAAAACTATCCATCATCAGGTTTTCTTGTCCTGTTTAAGATCCAGCCCATTAAACTAGATTACAAACCTGGGCTCCCCAGTCCTCATACATTCTCTCTATGCCCCCCGAGTACACCACCCCCGTCTGTAACTCAGCGCCAAAATGACTCTGATATTTGTCTTTGAACGGTGAAGGGATGGGCTCCAGTGTCTCTCTGGGCGCTGCCACTCTACCAGACGGACTGGGAGACTTGACGGGTTTGATGATCTTTCTAGCGGTGGCAGAGGATGAGGATAACTCTTTCTGCAGAGTGGCGATAGCCGAGCCAGCGATGGAAACCTGACCGACCCAAAGAGGAGGAACACCGACACCATCATCAACAAATATGTTTTTGAAAAGTTTGTGTTAAAGCACAGCAGAGGGAGGGATCTACAGTGCGTTAGTTTTATTAAAACTACGAGAGGATAAAATTAATTTTACATCAGTTGGTTCTATTTATTAAGGAAAACATGGTTAAAGTTGGATTCATTTTGTTATTTTATAGACATTATTTTATCACTTCTACACTTATTCAAAGCAAGTTTGCATTTCAGGCGAGCAGTAAAAACCAAATGACTGTTCGCTGAACCCCGCCCCTCAAACTGAGTCTGTCCAATCATGGCTTAGAAACTGTAGTCACAGCAGGTGTGTCTGTTCAGACTGTGAACATGGAGCTGTAGTAAGACTGATTTAACATTAGCTTCCCCAGCTAACTAGCTTACAGCCTACAGTAGTAAATAGCATTATTTTAAGACCAACAATTAGCGTATCATTTCTAACTGCATTATTTTGTGGGGTTACAGGTTACGCTAGAAAAACGCCCCACTCAGGAGTAAAACATCCACCATGGCCTCTTTTCCCATCAAAATTACTCTGGTTCTGTTCAAGATTCTTAGAACCTCGGTGCTATCTACAGAACCAACCCGCATTTCCATTGTAATTGGATGTATCATCAACAGAGGACGCTGCACAGTGTAATTACTGACTTAAGTTTCTATTATTTCAGCATTTAATTTGAGTTATTGATCTCTATGTGTTTTAGAGTTCCACTCTTTGTCCACAGGTTATTTTCTACTGCTTGCCTGATGTTGCCTGTCTTACCTCAGAGCTAGACTCGTGTTTTGGGACAGAAACTTTAGAAACTGTGAAATGTGGAACTGGAGACGGGGCGAGACCAGTGTCCACATGGGAGGAGATTTCTGTCACTCTATGAATCTGGAGTAACCAACAGAGTTCACAAGAGTGTTACAACCTCAGGAAGATTTTAAAAACTGGACAGTTTATATGTAAATGTTTAAAGATATTATTCCTGTCACAATGCAAATAATGACATGGTTATCAAGAGCTTTATCTTTTCACAGTCATGACTTTGCTGTGGAGGCCTAGCTAACCTGAGTCAGCGGCAGTGTTGGTTCAGGTGTAAACTGCTGAGCAGTGGTAAGCATTTGTCCAGCCTGCACTCTTGTTGTTGTCCAACCAGCTTGATACTGTTGATCGGCAGCCAAGCCGGCAGTGGCGGCGGCCTGCTGCCTTAACTCTGCTTCTATGGCCTCTGCCTCCTCTTCTTCAGCTTGACCGCCCTCCACATGCACAGGCTGACGGACCCGAGCGAGGTCAACGGCGGCCACGACTTTGGCTACCGCCCCGGCTCTTTTCCCTCCCTCAGCCTGGAGACACAACCAGCAGCACATAGATATCAGGACATCCATGGCAGGACAGTGGTACAGAGACAGGCAGGTGGGCCGGCGAGAGTGTTTTTGGCAATTAGTTCCCTCAAATTAATAAAGTTTCAACTTGTCCCCCCTCTGACTGACTGTTTGGATTTAAAGTCTGATTTGACTACTTTATGTCCATGTCTTCTTTATTGATCACCGGCTGGTGACAACCTCACACATAATATCATATAGCTATCAGCTATGTATTCAAGACCCTTTTACAAGGTTTATTTTTGTCAAACAAGTTAGCTGGAAACATTAATAGTTCAACTAGAGGTGGACTTTCAACCAGCTCACAAGGTAGTGCTAGCTAACGCCTTACCAAACTATTAGCTACCTTCATGGCATGTTCACAAAGTGATTTTTTTAAATTTTATTTCATTATTGTTGGTTTTACTTTACAATGAACTAAATTAGCCTAGCCCTGATCAACCAAACTCTATTCAGAAGACAAGCATTTTAAAAGTTGTCTCTGCCTTTTTGCACTACCATAAGTATTGTATATTTTATATTATTGTATATTTTATATTTTATTGTCTGTTGTGAAATTGAATGTTTAAATTTTAGTATTAGGAAATGTCTGTTCTTATC